>NW_024412420.1:7317410-7318741 GCF_014898765.1 Herpailurus yagouaroundi | reverse complement strand
TTTTTTTTCCTTCCCCTCCCCCATGGGTTTCTGTTAAGTTTCTCAGGATCCACATAAGAGTGAAACCATATGGTGTCTGTCTTTCTCTGTTTCAAGTTCATTGTATACATGCTTTTCTTTCGTTGATTCTAATGTAAAAGGACAAAGCACATGAAACTTTAAAAAGAGAGAGTTTCCAATCAGTTGGGTCTCAGCAGATGTTCAGTTCAACACTGTTTTACTCACTGCTGGTTTCAGCTTGAGAGAAAGCACTCTGTTGGGCCAAGATATTGCTGACAATATTGGCAATGCAGCCATGGCCGCCAGTTATTCACTTTGAGAAGTGTGACAAGTTAATCCCTCATTTCCTAATTGAGACATTCAGGAACATAAACCAAATGATCTCTGTGGAACTTCAGGAGGGTGCTATATTATTCAATACTCATCTGAACACCATTTTTACCCATAGGGCCACACAGTATCACATTATCTAATCTAGCTTATTTCAAGCTGGATATACTCAAAGACTATGACCATTCTTTTACCATAATCTATCTCTGCAGGAGGATATTCACAAACTTCTGCAAAATCAGTTCAAATGATAACCCTTTTCTGTAAAACTTCTTTATGCTTAATGTGAATCTCATGCATTTGTAGTTCATGCTTAGTTTTCCACATGCTGTCCATGGTGAAAGGAAAATAATTTAAAACTGGTTTTTATGTTGTTTTATGTTCTTCCTTAACATGTAAAAATTGTTCTGATAAGTCAGTAAGAAAAGACCAACAGTCCAATATGTAAGTGGGTTAAATATCTAAACAAAAACTTATGAAAAAAGAAAATAGAAATTGTTATGAAATGTATGGAAAGATGCTCATTTTCACTCTTAATGCAAGTCAAAAGAATTCTGAGATACTGTTTTTCACCTGAGAGGTAGGAAACAGGAACTTTCCTCCACTGTGGGGATAGGGGTTATTAATATTTATAGATCTTATGAAGGTCAATTTGGTACACATCTTTTGTTTGTTTTTTTTTTTTAATTTTTTTTCAACGTTTATTTATTTTTGGGACAGAGAGAGACAGAGCATGAACAGGGGAGGGGCAGAGAGAGAGGGAGACACAGAATCGGAAACAGGCTCCAGGCTCTGAGCCATCAGCCCAGAGCCTGATGCAGGGCTCGAACTCACGGACCGCGAGATCGTGACCTGGCTGAAGTCGGACGCTTAACCGACTGTGCCACCCAGGCGCCCCGGTACACATCTTTTGATGCAGAAATTCCATTTCTGGATCTCACCAATATACTAGTATCTCTCTCTCTCTCTCTCTCTCTCTCTCTCTCTCTCTCTCTCTCTCT
>NW_024412420.1:7278596-7317400 GCF_014898765.1 Herpailurus yagouaroundi | reverse complement strand
TCTCTCTCTCTCTCTCTCTCTCTCTCTCTCTCTCTCTCTCTCTCTCTCTCTCCCCCCAAAGTTATTAATTGCAACATTCTTCTCTATAATAGCAAAAGATTCAAAATATCTTGAATGCCTTTCAGAATAATACTGGTTTAAAAAATAATGAGGAAGCTTTTGGGGAATTGCTATCTATGGAAATGTCCCCACAATATATTTTAATAGAGTAAAGCGGAGTATAGAACAATGTTTATAATATGCTACTGTAATTTGGGCTTAAAAGGGTGGACTATATATACATATATTTTTTCTTATATTTATAAAGATTATTTCTGGAACAATGAATAAGTTACAGCAACACTGCTGCCCCTTAGGAGGGGAATTATATGAGTGAGGGGATAAAGGTCAGAGAGACATGCATCAATTTACACATTTGTTGTTCCTTTTACATGTTGTATCATGGGCAACATAATCTATTTGATGTAAAATAATTTAAATGTAAAATGTAAAATGTTTCCCATCAGTTCACTTGACTTCCATCTTTTGAAATCCATTTGTTCATTCAATATTAATTTCACTTGGCTTAAAGTAAGAAGTAGAAAAGCTATAAAGAAAAGCGTCATTAAGAAGAATGTCATTATTGCCCTATATAGGAAGGGGTGACTTACATTTGTGAGTTTAATACAAAGCATAATTTGTGATAAGTGGTATAATGAATGTCTTATCTAGAAACTACAGAAGCTCAGTGAAGAGAAAATCACATCAGTAACAAGCAAAGTTTCACTTTAGAGATGATATTTGACTTCAAGAGAAATTTGAGGATGGATATAAAAGAGAAAATATGTCAAATAGAAGAAAAGCTATAGAACCTTATTTATTCATCTGGATAAAGGCAGGCATGAGACTTCTTTCTGCCAATAAATGCAATACTTTACTATTGGACCACCCGCATTAGTGATTTAATTAAAGTGACATTTAATCAGCCAAGCACCTTGTCTATTTGTAATAATTTTTGCAGTTTTTCCATGCTGAATCAATACATTTTGCTACTAATATCATCATTTTTATGAACGAAATTGTCCAATTATTTGTTCTTATATTACCATAGGATTTTGGAATTGTGTCCAATAGCTTGGCCACCATGTATGGTTGGCAGGTTATTCTCTGCATGAATCCAAGACATGCAAATTGGGAGTTGTGTCTACCTCGAGTGGGTACCTTTTTCTAAATGACACAGATGCCACATGGCCAGATGGTTCCCTCATTTTGTAGGGAAACAAAGGTTTTCATTACATGAAAATATTTCCAAATACATTGATCATTTAATTGGTCCCTTAGTTCCACTCAAATATTCCACCATCATTCTAGTGTCTATTCCCATGAGTTCATTCCAGGTATCTCTGGAAAAGTCTCTTGCTGATTGCTGGATATTACAAATATAATATCAAACAATAACCAAGAGAAATATTCAGCCATGACACAAGATTTTATGAAAGCTAAGGAAGTGATGGAGAACTGCTGGAATCGCCTTTAAAATATTAATAAACAAGATCCTCAATCCTATTATCTAGATGCTTGATCTAGACCCTCAATCAATAAGAATCTAGAAAGTTAGACCGGACAATAATCAAAGATGAGAAGCTCAATATTTTCTACAAGACAGGCATTTGAAAAAGGAATAAAAGTGAATAACAAAAGATAAAGAGATGCCTTTGAAAAAAATTGATCAGAACAATGATATTCTATATGATTTTGTTGTAGTATACATGAATCAATGACAAAAATCAAACTTGTGTTAGAAACATTTTTGTTGGGGCGCCTGGGTGGCGCAGTCGGTTAAGCGTCCGACTTCAGCCAGGTCACGATCTCGCGGTCTGTGAGTTCGAGCCCCGCGTCAGGCTCTGGGCTGATGGCTCAGAGCCTGGAGCCTGTTTCCGATTCTATGTCTCCCTCTCTCTCTGCCCCTCCCCCGTTCATGCTCTGTCTCTCTCTGTCCCCCCAAAAAATAAATAAACGTTGAAAAAAAAATAAAGATTAAAAAAAAAAAAGAAACATTTTTGTTTATCTGATAATTGTGATTAAAATCTATTTTAGTAAATGTAAGTTCAAATATATTTACTTTCTAAAGTATTTTTAGTTGCATTTTTGAAGACAGTTGCCATGGAATATTTTTATTCCTTTTTTGTTGTTGCTATGAAATTGTTTTTGGTGTTTAAAGAGGTTCCAATTTAAAAGATCTTTTTATTTATTTTTTTTTTTAATTTTTTTTTTTCCAACGTTTATTTATTTTTGGGACAGAGAGAGACAGAGCATGAACGGGGGAGGGGCAGAGAGAGAGGGAGACACAGAATCGGAAACAGGCTCCAGGCTCCGAGCCATCAGCCCAGAGCCTGACACGGGGCTCGAACTCACAGACCGCGAGATCGTGACCTGGCTGAAGTCGGACGCTTAACCGACTGCGCCACCCAGGCGCCCCTAAAACATCTTTTTAATAACACTTCTCTTCATCAGTAGATTTTTGTGGAAAGATTGCTGTTTATGAAATAAACTAGGAAAATAAATTATGCCTGCCTATTCATAAGTTAATATGTAAAGCAATGATTCATTTTGGAAATAGAAAAGAAATCCTATAAATTCTATTAGATACATTGCTGGTAAGTATATAGGTTGATATATAATATAAATAAATAGCAATTTGTCAGTAATATAACAATCTAAAAATTTTGTCCCAGCAATACACTTTTAAAAATGGATCCTCAAGAAAATAATCATAAAGTTGGAAAGCACATATCACATAATTATTTACAATAAACCAAGTTTGAATAATCTTCATGTCCAACAGTGGGGGATGTTTAACTAAACTATGGTACCTCCATCAAAAGGAATGCCATGCTGTTGTTATATATGTTGATGAAGTTGATTTGGATGTAAATTTATAACAATAAAAGCTTTTTAAGATTAATTCTTAAATGAAATGAAAATCATACACATACATACTCTATAAGCTCATTTGAGTTTAATAATCAAGAAATACCAGAGTCCTCCCCAAAGCACCTTATCCAGAACTAGCATCTTACTATGAACCCAGAGTTCAATAGGGATGACTTCATTGGCCTACCCATTTTAAGTATATAGAAAGATCTGCCCATGGAATTGTCTCTTTGTTCTTGGGGCTCGGTCTACCTCTTCAGCCTCATTTGCTGTCACTTTCTCAATCATTTTGGTTTCTCAGCTCTGAACTGCTTATGGTTTCCTAAAGAGGTGTTGTAATTCAGTTCTTCCATGCCTTTGTATATGCCCATATGCCCATTCAATGCCTTTCTTACAACCCCTCTGCTGTTTAGAAAGTATTTATTTATCTTTCAAAACTTAGCTCAGTTAGGACCTCCTTTAAGATGGCATTCGAGATACCTCAATATATCATCCCTCCCACCTCCAAAGAAGATGATGCTGAAAAGATCATGCATGTTATGTTTGCATCCTTTGAAACGTTTATTGTTGAAAATATGACAAGGTGTTCTTTCATTTATTTTTTTAATATTTTTTTAAAGTTTATTTATTTTGAGACAGAGCACAGGCAGAGGAAGAGCACAGAAAGAGAGACAGAGAGACAGAGAGAGACAGAGAGAGAGAATCTCAAGCAGGCTCTGTGGGTGAGCGCAGAGCCTGACATGAAATTGTGAGATCATTACCTAAGCTGAAATCAAGAGTTGGATGCTTAACAGACTGAGCCACCCAGGCACCCTGACAAGGTGTTGTTTTAACTCATCTTTTCTACTTATGGTAAGCTTCTTGAGGGTAGAATATATAATTTTAATTATTCATGTATCAATAATGCTTTGTGTATTACCTCTCAAGAAATAAATTGACAAATGTTCCCAGAAGAAAAATAGACACTGTAAAAATAAAAAGTATAAAATGATTGATTTGCCTTTCCTTTATAAATAAAGCTTCAGAAGTTAAAACTGTGAGTAAATCATAATGACATACAGCCAAGCTCAATATTAGACTCTTCACCCTAGAAAATGTAAAAGATTCATCACACAATAATTTACCTAATTAAACTCTTTCAGTTTTCATTTTCAGCAGATATGTTCTCAATTTCTACTTTTTAGATAGATTTTTGACAAACTAAATGGGCTCATCAACTTTCTCTTGCTTTACAATGGAAAATTGCAATGGGGAAAAAATTCTTCTTCAGAAAAGAGGTAAATAAGCATGTGGCAAGCTCTTTGAAAGAGTCATCTGCTCAGAGGAAAATCTCAGATGTTGTGAGGGCAAAACATAGGTCTGCTCACTTCCTCCCACACTAAGTTTTCAGGAAGTCCCTAAGGGAGAATGTTAATTGCCACTAAGGCATTGCCTCTTTTCTCCTGTTCTCCACTCCTTTTCCTCTCTTCTTTATTTTGTCAACGGTGTTCTTTTTTTTTTTTCTCCAAATCTATGTGTCTAGTGAAGTCATAATCACTGTGATTCAATTGTTAAGGGACCTTCTCTGTAGTTCTCCAGGGCCAACCTTGCTGGTATCAATTCTTTCTTCTGACTTCCTATAGCACTTGCTAGGGGTTAGGCCTTTAGTACTTATCCTTGTTTGCACTGGAGCTATTAATACATTTATCTTGTGTCTCTTAGTTACCTGTAAGTTCTAGGAAACACAGGCTATATCTTATGTACATTTATTCCCCCTAGTATCCTAGAAGATTCATTAGTAAGCTGTGGACTCCATAAACAAGGTTTAAAAAATCCGAAGGAAAAAACAAAACAAAACAAAACAAAAAACAACCCTGGGATGAAAGATTAATAAAGGCTGAATTTATTTATTGATAAAGGGGATAGAATGGAGGACAGATAACATGTGGTTGAATATTTTGAGTCTCATAACTTTTCATAACTTGAACCCTTAGTTACTAATTCCCTTCCCTAAAAAAAAAAAATTACAAATCTAGAAAAGCAGATATATGAGAACAGACAGAGGCAGTTACTGACACTGAGCTCTGAACAAGCAAGGCCACAACATTACTATCGTACAGGTATGAAGGCAGCTGCTGGTCATAAACAGTCATCATGTCACCACAGCTGACACTGTGTAGGCACAGACAGTGTGCTAGGCACTGACTGGGCTAAATTAATCTCAGGTAATCCTCAAAATGACGGTCAGAGTGAGGTACTCTTAATCTTCCAGTTTTACAAATGAGAACACTTAAGCCTCAAAGAGGTTAAGTAACTTCCCTAAGTTCCAAAACTAATGATTAAATCAGACATCAAATTCTGATTGGCCTGACTTCAGAGATACTATAATGCCCCAACATGCAGGAAATTTAGAGACGTAAAATATAAACCACTTCTTTTTCTTGTTAAAACAACGACAACAAAACAACAAAAATTATGTTATACCTGTGATTCTCAAACACAATTCATATGAAAATATCATTCTAAAAATATTTTCACAAGAAACATCCTAAATCTCAACTGAAGCATTTATTTGTATCTTTATTAAGTTTTTAATTTTAATTCCAGTATTGTTAGCATACAGTGTTCTATTAGTTTCAGGCATACAATATAGTGATTCAGCAATTCTACACATTACTCAGTGCTCATAAGGATAAATGTACTTTTCAAAAAATTTTTTAATGTTTATTTACTTATTTTGAGAGAGAGAGAGAGAGAGCACACAAGTGGGGGAGGAGCAGAGAGAGAGGGAGAGAGAGAATCCCAAGCAGAGTTCATGTTGTCAGTGCAGAACCCAATGGCCAGTGGGAAGGGGGCATTCGCTGGAGAGGAAGAGAGAGAGAGGGAGAGCAAGAGGGAGAGTGAGCGAGAGAGGGGTGAGAGCTGGGTCTCACAAACCGTGAGATCATGACCTGAGCCAAAATCAAGAGTTGGAGGCTTACCCGATTAAACCACCCAGGATAAGTGGATTCTTAATCCCCATCACCTATTTCACCCATCCCCTGACCCAACTCCCTTTTGGTAACCATATCCTCTATAATTAAGAGTCTTCAGCTGAAGCATTTCAATTCATAGTGCAATCACCTTCACCCTCTTACTCCTGCCTTCCTACCCCACTTCCCACATCCTATTGGCTTCTTTTCTTTCCTGCAATTTTTAATTGGAAAACTGGTGAGTATCTATTAGCATATTAATATCTGTCATGTAGACATATTTATTTCTACTAATGCAGCCCAAGACTGCGTTAGATCGTTCGGGGCAATCACACTATTATTTATACTGGATTTGTAGTTGTAACACTTAAGAATGCTTTTTGCTGCAAGTAACAGAAAATCTGACACATGGGCTTAAATAGGAGAATAAACACTAATAACATAAAATTTAGAGGCAGGTAGATACCACTGTTGTTTCTATGACTCAATAGTTGTCTAGTAACATCTCTGTGATTTCCTTGGCCATATCCCCTTACATGTTGCTTCAGGACCTGCCTTAATTACCATGTTGAAAGCAGAAAACCAGAAGAAAGAGGTAGAGTTTGGCCAGATACATCTTTATTTTTGATTGGGAAAGAAAATCTTCCCAGATTTCTTGTCTTGATATTCTTGTCTCATAGGCTACAGTGAGCTACATCCCTCAACAAGAGAGGCAGCAAAGGGGGCGCCTGGGTGGCGCAGTCGGTTGAGCGTCCGACTTCAGCCAGGTCACGATCTCGTGGTCTGTGAGTTCGAGCCCCGCGTCAGGCTCTGGGCTGATGGCTCGGAGCCTGGAGCCTGTTTCCGATTCTGTGTCTCCCTCTCTCTCTGCCCCTCCCCCATTCATGCTCTGTCTCTCTCTGTCCCAAAAATAAATAAACGTTGGAAAAAAAATTAAAAAAAAAAAAAAGAGAGAGGCAGCAAAGGAGAAGGGGTTTTAAATGGCTTTTAGGTAACCAGTAAACCGTAACTGCTACATAAACCTAAGGTAGAGATTGACTTAGCCAGGGTTGAGATGCTTTATCTCTCAAATCATGTTACTTCTTCAGAGACATCCTCCTTGACCCTCCAGCTCTATCAGATTGTTACCTGTTCTAACAGCATTCCAGATTGCTTCTTTTGGTGCGTGACAGTCTATCACAGTATAACGTATAATTAAAACTTGGGGAAATTTCTGATAGTGCTTTGGGATACACTCTAAGAATTGGTCATGATTTATGTTTAAGTTTTTTACAGCTCACCATGCATGTTTAATATACCCTGAAATATTTATATAGCTTAGATATTGCACTTGGAAGACATTTCATTTGATATTTGTACATTCAAGCTAGATGCTAATTTGTTCAGAAAATACATTAGGCGTGCATTTATTTTTCAGAATTATTTCTAAAAGTGAATTATAATTTCCTTCTTATTATCCAGTTTCCACTTAAAGAATGAACTATACCCCAAGCAGAATTGCAAATTCCGGTAGGTGTGACCGACCCCTGCTAAAATTAATTTAGGATAGCTTCTCCTTAAATTGTTTCCCCCGTGACATCAGGTGAATTGATCACAAGAGACTTAATAACTTTGGTTTAAGTCTACATTCTTTATAAATCTGTAATCACTTCACATCAGACATTCCATTAAAGAGCTGATATTTGTAAAGCAAATCATTGAATTCTTCCAAAGCAGTTTGCTGAATGGTCACATGAACTAATTACTGTTTATTACCACCTACATATCTTCTAAGGGAAGCTTTAAGCAGATAAGACAGCATATTTTAACTAAGAGCAATATGTAACTACTTAGAAGGCAGAAAATAAATTTGAAAAACTACATATTCTTTTAAAGCTGCCTATTAGTTTCTCAAACCAATAAACAACAATTCCTCAAAAGACCATACATGGTCATTCTGATAAAGACAAATGTGCCATGATCAATATATTTTAATTAAAAAGAGAACATACATCAGCATGGAGATGCACATTTACGGGACCAGACTGACTGCATTAGTTCAATTGTTTTAAGTGTTTTAGGTTGGTCATTCCTAGGATACATGGACATATTAGGCCTATTAAGGAAAAACTTTCCATATTTAAGTTGCAATAAGAAAAAAAAAAGCTGCCAAGAAAAGAGGTAAGTAAGCATGTAGCAAGAACTTTAATTTACTCTGAGGATAAAACATACTCACAACCAATGGGTGAAGCAAGCCAAAATTTAATTCCATGTTCTATATCCCTAAGACCTAGTCAAGGAGAAAATTCTCACCATTCATGAAATATAATGTATACCCATGGAGTCTTTTCTTCCAACAGCCTATCAGATACCAGGGAAGTTGGGTCCTTCCTTCTATGGTTGAGGGAAGATTAGAATTTTGGTCATCAGGTCATAAGAGGTGAAACAGAAGTAGCATCATGCACTGGAAATCTGACCTATTTGCTCAGGCTGCCCCAAAGAACCTCCAATCTCTTTTTAAGGAATTAGCTAGTATACTCACTCCTACCACACAGGCAAAAGTAACCTGCTAATCTGTTTTGTTTTATGACATTACCTGTTTATTTTCTTCTCTCTGGCTTAATTACTTACTTGTTTACTTTCTTTTTATTACTTCTAGAAAGTAATTTCCATGAAAGTAAAGGCCATGTCTCTTTAGATTACCACAGTAACCCCAGGACCTAGAAGACAGTTTGCTATAAAAGACTCAAAATAATCCTTTGTGAAATTAATGAATTAAGGTGAAGCACTCACAAAAACAGTGCCCTGCGCACTCAATAAGTGTTTTTTACCCATAAATTCTACATTAAATTACCAGGAGCAAAAACACAACAAAATTTTATTTTTACCCTTTCCTAGTCTGTTTGGAAAATGCTATTGTAGGCTTAATTCTCTCTTCTCTCCTAAATATTTTAACTAAGGAGTTTCCATCTGCACTGTCTGTTAGAATGTGCTATTGAGCCAGAGCACATCAAAAAAACCAAAACCAGGGCACTGAAGATCGACAGACTCTAGCCTGGCAGACTTTGAAACATAATGAGGAGAATATGAAGTCCTGGAGTGCAGTCCAAGCAATCTGACAATTCCTTGGGGAAAAGACCACGATCCAGAAGGTTGACTCAAACATTTTAGGATAGATAAACCAGAAGTGACACTCCTGAGAGCCAAACTAAGGAGAGACTAATAAGAATGTCCCACCTCCTGTTTTTAGACACGTGACACCAGATGAAGAAACAATTCTTTTTCGTACTGGAGCCAGCTGGACAGTCCGAAAAACCACCGCTTTCCCTGATTTTAAGCTCTGGAAATCCCACTGGAGACAGCAAACACCATATATAAAGAATCATTCCATCAAATGAGGAGAGGGTATTCCTTTCATACAACTTTAGAAGCTCTGCTGTCTGTTGACAAAACACATTTAGAAACTGAAGGTCTTCAATGTACTTTGATTTACAGAGCTGTGAGAGAGAAAGTAATATGCTTAACCGTCTTTATTGGATGATAACTCAGCTCAAGAAAATCTTCCATATTTATTTCCCTGGCCATAGCTTAAAATATCATTAGGTTAAAAGGCAATAATCAGAGGCGCCTGGGTGGCGCAGTCGGTTAAGCGTCCGACTTCAGCCAGGTCACGATCTCGCGGTCTGTGAGTTCGAGCCCCGCGTCAGGCTCTGGGCTGATGGCTCGGAGCCTGGAGCCTGTTTCCGATTCTGTGTCTCCCTCTCTCTCTGCCCCTCCCCCGTTCATGCTCTGTCTCTCTCTGTCCCAAAAATAAATAAAAAACGTTGAAAAAAAATTAAAAAAAAATAAAAAATAAAAAATAAAAAAAGGCAATAATCATAATGTGCTCCCCTACTAAACAGAAAACTCCTGAAAGGCAAGAATTAACTTTGCTACAATTGCCTAATTTTCTTACTAGCATAGTAAATGATACTGACAACATGATTAGTCTCTCAGCTACCCACATACCAGGAATGAAGAGAGCCTCTATCTAAAAGTCCTATTAACTAGGTTTGTGATATTAGGTAAATCATGTATGATTGCTAGACTTCTATTTCCTATATATAAATATATGAGGGGGAGGGTATGGTCCAGTTACCCTATTTTCAGTTAGAACAGATTAGCTATTTTCTGTTTTAAGCATTAGGATCTTGTATGGGTCTTAGTGGCTCCCAGAAAGGTATATTTATGTGTTAAGAACTGTAAATGTGACCTTATTTGACAAAGTGCCTTTGCAGAGGTAATTAAGAATCTTGAGATATCACCCTGGATCCACATTGTGGACCTGAAATCCAATGACCAATGTCCTTATAAGCCACTGAGAAGACACCATGTGAAGATGGAGGCAGACTGGAGTAATGTAGCAATAAGCCCAGGAACTCCTGGAACCACCAGAAGCATGAAAACACAAGAAAAGATGGTCCCTTGGAACCTTCAGAGAGAGCAGGGCCCCACCAATACCCTGACTTTAGACTTCTGAAGGCTAGAAGTGCTCTAATAAATTCCTGTTGTTTAAACCACCAAGTATGGGGGCACCTGGGTGGCTTGGTCAGTTAAGCGACCAACTTCGGCTCGGGTCATGATATTGCAGTCCATGAATTCAAGCCCCACATCGGGATCTGTGCTGACAGCTCAGAGCCTGAAGCCTGTTTCAGATTCTGTGTCTCCCTCTCTCTCTCTCTCTCTCTCTCTCTCTCTCTCTCTCTGCCCCTCTCCCACTCACGCTCTGTCTCTCTGTCTTTGAGAAATGAATAAACCTTAAAAAACATTTTTTTTAAAAATAAATAAACCACCGAGTTTGTGGTGATTTGTTTCTACGGCCACAGGAAATGATTATAGTCAGGGTTTGACAGATGCTAGAATTCTACTCAAATGGTTACAGTGAAGAGAATCTGGAGTATTTCTGAAAGAGGTATGGGCAAGGTTGAAGAATCTAAGCACTCAGGGATAAGCAACAACAAGTAGGAAGCTTTGCTACCTCTAGGTCTGAAAGGACAAAAGGAAGAAACAGCTCTATCTTTGAGGGAGCTAACTGAGCTGGAGCTGTGGAGGTCGTCACCAGCACCCAGCACTGTAGAAATGCAGAATCAAATCAGGAAGGACTCAGGGGTACCTGCATGGATCAGTCAGTTGGGCATCTGAATCTTTTTTTTTTTTTTTTTAATTTTTAAAAACATTTATTTATTGTTGAGAGACAGAGAGATAGGGAATGAATGGGGGGGGGGGGCAAAAAGAGAGGGAGACACAGAATCTGAAGCCGTCTCCAGGCCCAGAGCTGTCAGCACAGAGCCCGACGCGGGGCTCAAACCCACAAACCGTAAGATCATGACCTGAGCCAAAGTCAGACGCTTAACCGACTGAGCCACCCAGGCGCCCCAAGACAAGTTTTTTAAAAATGTTTATTTATTTTCAAGTGGTGGTGGGGAGAGGCACAGAGAGAGGGAGACACAGAATCTGGAGCAGGCTCCAGGCTCTGAGCTGTCAGCAGAGTCAGACATGGGGCTCAAACCCACGAATGGTGAGATCATGACCTGAGCCGAAGTCAGAGCTCAATCCACTGAGTCACCCAGGTACCCAATGAATCTTGATTTCATAGGATTGAGCCTGGTGTCCCCATGTCAGTCTCCACATTGGGCATGGAGCCTGTTTGAGATCCTCTCTCTCCCATTTCCCTCTGCCTCTCCCCGACTCATACACACTCTCTCTCTCTGGAAAAAAAAAAAAAAAAAAAAGCAAACAAATAAATCAAAGCAGAAAGGACCTAGAGCAGAAATGAAGAAAATGTACTGGCATCTCATCTCCTCTCCTGATCCTCCAGGCTGCTGGTGGTGGTTCCCCTTATTGTCCAAATACAACCAGAAGCAGAGAACAAGAAACCTGAGGGTTACATCCCATAGGATTCTGCCCTCTGGGGGACAGAGAAGGGCAGAGAAATTTGGAGAATGTCTGGGAGAAATCAAAGGGAGAATAACTTGCATAAGTGCCAAGTATGATTTAGTTTTTAAAAAGAAAGGTATTGGAAAAAGAAAAGAATAAAGTCTGGAGATTATTTCCAGGAACTATTTTATTTCTAACAGTCTATGATTCTCTGAAACACCATGTCAAAACATGTTCCTCCTTCCTAAATTTCAGTTTTCTCTGCTTTGAAGGAAATATTCTCTGCAAAGTTTAATAAATCTTTAATAAATCTCAATAAATCTCTTGAATCAGCCCAAAAGAAGGAAACTAGCATTTTACAACACTTCCAAGAACTGTTGGAGGTTATTTATGTAACTTCTCAAGTAAACCTTATAAAAACTGTACAATTCAAGTATTATTGTATCCGTATAATACAGAATTAAACTGAGGCTCAGAGAAATTGAGTAAAATTTCATAGATAATAAACAACTAAGCTGAAGTCTAAGTCACTTATGTCTAACTCCAAAAGCTGTTCTTGCCACTCTTTCTTGTCTTAATTGTACCTAATATCCAGAAATTAAAGCATTACTACCCTATCCCCTCAACTAACCCCATGCTTAAACCAGAAAACCATGTGAATTGGGAAAAAAAAGACAAGTATGTAAAATAAAATTCTGCTGAAAAAATCAGACAAATATGCTTCTGTCCTCTGGAAGAGGTCTATTTTTACTATCAGTTGACTGCTTTAAGACCATTCTCAGCCATACTTGAAATAGGGAAATTAAAATATTAATGGCCATCCCTCAATAAGAGTCTATATTAATGTGCTTGATCATAGTTTCTTACTATTAATCTCAAATGATGGAATAATAAGAAACAAACATTATCCCACTGTAAACAATTAGAAAGCTGGGGAGTCATACATCAAAAAATGTTTTCAGGGACTGGACAACAGGTAGTTCATGAGTATGATCTTTCTTTCCTAAAAGGGAAACAGGTGAAGAAGTGAGTCCTGTTGTTATTGCTTTCTCACTAGAGGCACATCCCAGACCACAGTGTGAAGCATGGGATCCAAGCAGGCATACAGGGCTCACTCTCCTGAGGAAGACAGAGATTAGATCTCAAAACAGTGGGAAATTGCTGGGCAGGATTCTGGAGAGAAGGGAGCCATGGAGAAGGAGTGTCAATGGGGGCTCCAAAAATCTCCATTGGGGTTTCCAAGAATTTGTGCCAAATGATACGGTATGTATGCAGAGGGCTCCTTGAAACTGGGTAAAGAACATCTGGAGGGTGACAATCTGAACAATTTAGAGAGCTCGCACAGAATAGGGAGACAATTTACCTCAACCAGCCAGAAAGGAGCCTTCTCCTTTAACACCTGAGCTATTCAAGTGATATCCTAGACTGCTCACACCATAGTAGTAGAGGTAGCTTATTTCTAGAATAAAGGCTAATGCAGACTTTCCCTAGTAATGCTTTAAGTGAGCCTTGAATAGATCAAATGGATATGCAAATAATTTAACTATTTGTCAAAACAAACGCTAAACCTTATAAAAGGAAGACAACAAAATCCAGACACCAAGCAGTGTAATATTCAGGAAGCATAATCCAATAAAAATTTCTTGATGTGCCAAGAAACACAAAAATACAGCATCATCTGGAAAAAGTCAGTCAACAGAAATAAAACCTGAAATGACAAAGATGATAGAAAAAGACTTAAAACCAACTATTATAATATGTTCAGTGTGCTTGAAGATTTAAAGGAGAATATAAACTTATTAAGGAGAAACAGAAAAGATATTAAAAAAAGAACCGAATATCTGAAATCAATATTCCACCAGGTAAAATTAAGGTAGACCACAGAAAAATAGATCAGTGAATTTAAAGTCAAAATTATAGAAACAAAAAATATTACCAGAAATAAAGATGAACATTTTATAATGATAGTGTGTCAATTCATCAAGAAAACAAAACAATCCTAAATGAATGTACCAAATAACAGAGGTTCAACATATACAAAGCAATGGGGCACCTGGGTGGCTCAGTCAGTTGAGCCACCTTTAGGAGACCTTCGAGTCAGATCATGATCTTGTGGTTTGTGGGTTCAAGCCCTGCATTGGGCTCGCTGCTGTCAGTGCAGAGCCTGCTTCAGATCCTCTGTCTCCCTCTCCCTCTGCCCTCCCCCGCCTATGCCATCAAAAAAATAAACATAAAAAAAAAAACCAAAATACATAAAGCAAGATGCTACAACTTCTCTTCAAAATGCTTTGGCAGATTATTAAAAAAATAAATACACCATGCTGCCGTTCTAAGCATTTGCCAACAGAAATGAAGCACTGTTCTATACAAAAGACTGGCACATAAATAGTCCTAACAACTTTATTTGTATTAGATAAAAACTAAAACAAGCCACATGTCTATTAGAGATGAATGAGTAAACAAGATATATATGTATACATATATCTAGTATATGTATACAAAGGGGCGCTTATGAAATATACAAGGAAACAAACTACTAATAGAAAATGTAATAACATACCTGCTTCTTGAAAACATTATCCTATACATAAGAGGCTAGACATAAATGGGTATGTACTGCATGTTTCTCCTTAGGAGCAAGTCGAGAAAGTCAATCACTTCTAAAGTGGTAGAAATTCAACAGTTCCCTGGGGGCCAGGATGTATGGAGGGTGATTGACTCAGAAGGAGCATGAGAAAACTTTCTGCTGTAAAGAATATATTCTAGGGGTGCCTGGGTAGCTCAGTCTGTGAAGTGTCTGACTGGCTCAGGTCATTATCTCACAGTTCATGAGTTCAAGCCCTGCATTGGGCTGTCTGCTGTCAGCACAGAGGCTGCATTGGAACCTCTGTCCCCTTCTCTCTCTCTGCCCCTTCCTTGCTCGTGCTCACTCTCTCTCCTAAAAGTAATAAATAAACATGTGAAAGAAAGAAAGAAAGAAAGAAAGAAAGAAAGAAAGAAAGAAAGGAAGGAAGGAAGAAAGAAGGAAAATGTCCTACATCATGATTGTGGTAGTGGTTATGGGATATGTCCATTTCTCAAACTCATCCAATGGTACACTTAAAATGGGTGTATTACCTTGCATATATTTGTACCACAATCAAGTTGGTGCACAGTATATTTCTTTTGGTGTTTCATAAAAATTTGCTTAAAAACTTCCATGTACAGGGACGCCTGGGTGGCTCAGCTGGTTAAGTGTCCAACTTCATTCAGCTCAGGCCATGATCTCATGGTTCATGTGGGGTTTGAGCCCCATGTCGGGCTCTGTGCTGACAGCTCGGAGCCTGGAGCCTGCTTTCGGATTCTGTCTCCCTCTCTCTGCCCCTCTCCCACTTGCACTCTGTCTCTCTTACTCTCAAAAATAAATAAACATTAAAAAAATTTTCATGTACAATACTATTAACAATATTATCAACAATGTGGCTAACAGGCACTAGAATAAAATTTGGTCTATTTTTTCCAAGCATTCGTAATCCAGGAGGACATACTGATAAACACATCATCACTTCAAACCAAAGGCAGAGGTTGTTGGCTGCCACGAAACTTTCTAGGAATTTTTCTAATGGCTTACCTCTTAAACGTTGCCTTGATTTGTGGTTTCCAAAATTATAAAAAATATTTGATACATCATATAGGTATATTTTGTTCAAATCTTTTATCTCTTAGAGTAAATGCAACATTACTGAAAAGTATAGGAAATAAAATGAATAATTTTGTAAAAGGTTTATAAAAGCTGGAAATTTCTGGGTCACCCCATTCCAAACTTGTGAATTTCCTTCACCTCACTTGTGCTGAAAAGTTGGGGTATCTTTTGAACTGCTTCTTTTTAAGATTTAATTTTAGAGAGAGAGCTTGAGGGAGAGAGGGGCAAAGGGGGAGAGAGAGAGAGAGAGGGAGAGAGAGAGAGAATCTTAAGCAGGCCCCATGCTCAGCACGAAGCCCAATTGTGGGGCTCAACCCCACGACCCTGGGATCATGACCTGAGCTGAAATCAAGAGTTGGATGCTCAACTGACTGAGCCACCCAGGCACCTTTTTCCAACTGCTTTTTAAGGGCTTAGTGAAAAGCTTAATCTGCAAAGTGTCACAGCATCCACAGTGAACTCTGCAACTTGGGCATACTCTCAATTATGTCTTTTGATTTCCCACATTACTGTGCAACCTGCTTTTCATCACCAAATCTTAGAACTGGAGAAGTAAAGAAATGAAAGTGACTTTCACTTTATATAGCATCTTGCTCCCTCAAAATAATATTTTTTCTTCTCTCCCTTCCTCCCTCCCATCCTTCTTCCCTTAATTCCTTCCTTACTTCCCTGCCTGCCTGCCCTTTTCCCCTCTCCTTCTCTTTCTTGTTTCCTTCTTTCCTCCCTTCTCTTCCTCCTTCCTTAAGGGAAGATACTCTTAAGAAAGGTATTTGTTTCCTTGAAGACCCTCCTTCATCTAGAGTCCCAATCCCAATGGCATCTCCTATGTTGGAACACTAATATCTACTGACTAGGAAATAGTACCGAGGCTCTTTGTTCTCTGACTTATGCCTAATTACATGTATGTTATTTAAAGGGAAATGCCCAATGTGGATGAAATGTATTTTTATAATTTTTCTACTAAAAATATTTATGATACAAACATATTATACATCCTAGAGAATTACACATTTCTCTACCAATCCCCCTTTTTTTATTTCTGATAGTGATGCTAGTAGTTAAGAAGAACCTCCTTAATTCAGTGAATTCAGACTTTCTAACCAGCAGGAAAACAATTTTTGTAGGAAGAAATGACTAACAAATAGGTATTCCCTCTATCATCCTTTCATTTTTCCATGAGATTTTTTTCTATTTCACATTCCTCCTGCCATTGCACACTGGCCCCAGAGTTCACTTGAAGCCCTTTAATATTTTGATTGAACTGGAACCACATTTTTTTTTTGAGACCTCTTAGTCTAGCTAATAAAGTCTGGAAATTTCAAGAAGACCAAGAAGACTTTTCTAAACACAAAGGAATAACAAAAGTGAAATAAATTCAATCACTCCCAAAACTCTAAACTGCCTGGCTTACAAATTTTGTAGAATTCTACTCTTGTACTAGCTAGTGAGTTTTCAGAAAAGAGTTTTACTAGGTTCTCTCTTGTTCAGTTACTGCCCAACCTCATAAGTTGCTGGTAACTCACATCTACAATGACACACTTCAACATTCTGACCTCATTCTCAGCTAAAAACAGAAGACTGGGTAATACATCTCCTCTACTCATCTAAGCATTTTCAGTTCTGAAGTTCAGTCTGAGAGTTAAGCACCTTTGTGAAATGGATACCAAGAATAATATTTCCTTGACACGGTTCATATCTAATAGAGAGGTGCAATTTTGTTCTCAATATGGGAACTTATAGTGTACCAATATCTCTAAAGCTTTATATTTGTATAAGAAACATTTTACCTGTGCCATAAATGGGTTTCCCATTCCTTATAAAGGCATGCAAAGAATAGATACCTCTTATACAAAAGGCTAATCTAAGAATATTTCCTGAAAGGAAGTTGAGGACTCCAATCCTATCAATTTTGCTTTTTTTCCTTGAAAATGGCCTCTTCCCATTTTTTTAAGGAAGTAAGTTTTTATCTATTTTCTGCTCCTGCCTTTGTGAGTTCCACAGAAGAGCTATAAGAAGTTTAGATAATACAAGGTCAAATGATAGAATTAAATTTTATAAAACCAAGGAAATAAACAGAAGTGCCAAGCATAATGTCATTTGAATCTACCTTTTTGGCATTCTGTTATCACTGCTGTCAATGTCATTGATCCCTGACAAAGTAAAAATACAATTCTGATTGCTAACGATGTAGAAGAGCAAGTGATGGGTTTCTTGGTGAGGGAGTATCTTTAAGTTCCTGACAGCACACCTCTAAATTCTTGACATCATCTCCACCATTATATATTTTCAGTATTTGTTTGGGTTATCCAGTGTCTCATGACTCTTAGAGACATAGAAATCATGGGGTGATTGGGGATGAAATTCACTGTTGGGCAGAGGCTTTCTACAGAAGCACTGGTGAAAAGCAAAGGAATATAGGGCCAGGATAGAGTATAGGATAAGGATTTAAGTCCTCCTTTGAGTTCCATTAGTATGTTGCATAGGTGTGCTCTCTACTATGAATATAATGCCAAAAGATTACTTTGTAAAGATATAATCATGAATTTCATACCACTGTCAAATGGATTAGTATCAAGTATTTTATGTAACTAATTAATTAATGAGGAACCGGGGAGGTGTTAGAATAGGTTCAAAAGGGAATTCAAAGTACCACACATAATAAAAATACAAGAAATGCTGAAATGAATTGTATAGGAACATAAATAGCAATTTACAAAAAGAAGTAAAATTGAATTGTGGGGCACCTGGGTGACTCAGTTGGTTAAGCATTTGACTCTTGGTTTTGGCTCAGCTCATGATCTCACAGTTTGTGAGATCGAGCTCCACATCAGGCTCTGTGCTGACAGCATGGAGCCTGCTTGGGATTCTCTCCTTCCCTCTCTCTCTGTCCCTCCAATGCTTGTACTTTCTCTCTCAAAACAAATAAATAAACTTTAAAAAAAATTGGATTGCATCCCACTAGTCACACCTCATTGCATTTCTATGGATCAAAATCATTGGAACTATTTTCAGGTTATTTTTTTTTATTTTGTTTTAACCATTTTATGAAGTTGTGAGTTGGTCCAAACACAAGGAAATGTGGCTATCACGTAGAAGTATGCACAATACAGGACACATAGTGATCATTTTTCTTTTTTCTTTTCTTTTTTTCATAATTTTTCCCTGACAAAGTAGGTAACTTTCCAATGAACTTAAGAAAAGTTTGTTAAACTTTTAAATGGCAGTGCACTTTCAGTGCAGTATATTTGTTGCTTTTTAATTCTCAGCAAACCCTCACTCTGGAATAACTATTGCCATCATATTTTTGCATCTTCTCCAATTTCCATATCTGACATTTCATCTACCCCTCAAATAAAGAATATTAAAAAGTAAGGTATTTAGACTACATCTTTAAGATTAAGCTACTTTAGTATCTTTAAAATGCTGAAGAAACATCCCTTCAAACATTTATCATTTAATGAGAAAAACTTTAAAAAGGAAAGAAGAATGAATGGGTGGGGGTTGAGGGATACAGCTAGGAAAATGAGAAAAGGCCAAAAGGTCTTTTTGGGACCCAAGGCTTTTGCCGATAAATTAATGAGGTCTTTAGCTTCTAAAATATTCAAAGCCCCAAAAAGAAATTAATTTCCAAAGTCCTTCTGCTCTAGATAATAGCTTGAAAATATTGCTTTAATATTTTTCGCATTGCATGTTTTTATCATATGTAATCGATGTTATACTTAATGCAGTGTGACATTTCAAGTGATTAAGGGCCTGGTGGGGGCATTAACAATGCAAGACCTTATTTGCATTCACACTAATGATTTTATAATGGGGGTTTTATTATATTAATTATGACTACTGGGAGTCAAAAGAAAGCAGAAGATATCCAAGAAATCCACTGTTTGATAAAATAGCTGTTACCAAATTTGTTGACACAGGTGGTTATTTGCACAAAGGGAACAAAAGCCTTTATGACTGTTAATAATTACAAGCTTGATGTGCTTTATAGTAATTACTAAATTAATTGATCTATTATTGCTGGGTTTTAGGTGTTTCTCTTTTCCTCCACAGCATGAGATCCCCGTTAAATTTGTATACAGCTACAGCTTTAGCATGTGAGTTGGACTTTGTTCCACATTCCTGGATCTGCCCACCCCCCCCAACCCAGGCTAATAGCAAAACTCAGTTCATACCTAATTCCTCTGTTGCTGTCTTACAAAGTGTTTGGATGGTGTATAGTTTTAATACAGCAAACTACTTATTGGAAGCCGAAATTACCAGAACCCCTCCCTCCGGAGGTGAGGAGGCAGCTTAAAATATCTATTGCTGCTGTGAACCTGCAAGTACTCACGGATGGTAATTAGAGAAAATCTGTATCATTTTAAACTATTTTGTCTCTGACGAGCACAATAATTTCTTTGTGTTTGTGCAGAAAGCTTTTTCTACAGACATGAACATCTGAGGCTGCCAAATAAAATATCATTTGGAAGAAGAAACTTTCCTGCATACCCTCAAACCGACTAAGTGCAGGGAGGAGAGCTAATCTGGCAGTCTAGATAGCAGGAGGCAATCCAGTCAATACTTATGGATAATTATGAATTGCATTGTTCCTTAAAAGCAATAGAGACTAGCAAATGGTGTAATTTGCCATGCCGGTTTGTTACTCCAGCAATATACTGCTTGTAATAAGATTTCACACTTTAATTCATCTGAGAACCTTGTGGTGTTTTACAAGCACTAATTACCGAGAATCTCGCCATGCTTAACTAAGACAAGCAAAGTCTTCAGCACAGATCCTATTTTTAAAGGTGGTAAATAGGAAGAGAAACACTATTGTGAAGAGCACTGGGCGAGAATTAGGAGAAGAAACAGCTGGCTGACATCACAAGCTGTTCTTTTCAGGCCATGGCCACCATGAAGCAGTATGAAATTCATCATAGGAAGAAAGTGTTTCTAATAAATACTTATGTATTCAAAAAAATTGTATTGAGAGATCTATGGGGTAGACATGGACTAAGGCACAAGGGACAAAAGAGTCCATTTGTGGTGAGAGACATGCCGATTGGATACAACAGTACCCTTGCCATAAGTTCTGTGAAGAAGGAATCTGGAAAGGCCACTAGGAGCAAAAAGCAAAGGGAGCCTTCCTCTACGCAGGAACTTGGAACTGCAGTTGGAAGCCTTAAGTGCAGAAGGAGGAAATGGGTTTTCAGGTGACAAACAGACAAACAAAACCCTCATTGGCAAAGGCATGGAGACATGTTTCTGAATCCGAAGATCATTTGGTATGGTTTTGATTTAGGTGGGGAAGAAAGCAGTACACACACTTTGCAGTGTGCACCAGAACAATGAGTAGTATTAAGAGGAAAATCAGGTCAGCAAAGAAGAATATCTTAATCTGAAAGTAAACCCTTTGTTCTCTTAGGCCAAACCTGAATTAAAAACACTTGGTACTTTAACATTGTATCACACACACACACACACACACACACACACACACACACACACTTTCACAAAACCTATATTCTAACTACACTTCCCCAAAACTGATTAATTAATATTGCAGCTGTCTGGCTTTTTAACTTCTTCTAATATTGTTAGAAAACCATGCATTGTAATCTTTTATTCCATGCTTCTTCCTCCAAAGGGATTAGGGGGCAGGTCTCCATCGTAAATTGGTTTCTTGCCTTCTTGAAGGTAAATATTTCCAGCTTTAATATGGATATAATATATACCCTGTCATTTGTCATTGGTAGTTTTGTAAAAGTTGGGCTTGTAAATAAAATGTAAATGTTTCTTTCTTTTATATATCCACTTCAGTTGAAAACATAAAGATGAAAAATGTATTTATCCACCTCCCTCTCTCTATAAAAGACTCAAAATCCGTTTAAACTTCAAGATTTTAGAAAGCTGTTGACAAAAAGGATGAAGAAGTGTTTTGCCAACCAAAATGGCATTACTGTCACTGTTAATTTGCTTTAAATTGTCATAGAAAGGAGATACTCATTTCACACTAGCATTTCTCATAGGCTTAAAACCAACTAGTGAATATTATATTTTATGGGCTCAGACATGAAGTGTATGGCTAAATATTAATCTTGCAAACTACTACACTTACAGCCAGAACCACACACCTAGTGGACTAAGGAAATAAAATAACTTACGGCTCGGTTAAAATACTTAAGTGTGAGTTTCCAAAACAGTATCACCTAGTCCCATTTGAAATGATCCCAGACTCTGTGAATAGACTTAATTGTTCATTGTGAGGTCAGCAACCTTCTAAATAAAGAGAAAAAGAGAAAAAGAGAAAAGTGGCAGCATTTCAGATTTTTATATTTGTTTTTTTCTTGTATTTCCTAGAAACAGTGAAATCTGTTTGAAACCAATAGACTCCATAGGAAGAATTTATACGGGAGAGCTTGGGATATATGTAGATCATTCACTCATCTACTCAAACATTTATTGATCTTCTATTACAAACAGCGTACAGTGTTATATACATTGACAAAATAATAATTAGAAGACTACATTTTGCCACAAATTTAGAAAAAAGAAGGGTTACTATATAAGAGTGATTCAGTGTGGTAAGCATTATAAAATGTATTTGGAGAACCCTGAGGAGGAAAGATTGCTAACACTGCCTATGAGGGCTAAGAAAAGCTTCACAGTCGTGCTAAATTGAATAATCGTCCTCAGACTTCACTGTGATAGGATTATGTGTATATACGTGTGTGTCCCGCATCACATAACTCATGATGGGAGGATCACCCCTAAACATTGACCTTGGTCCTGTAATTTGCTTTGGGCAAGGAAATGTTAGTGGACCTAAGACTAGCAGAAGCTTCTAACTTGCTCACAGATTTGGCCTTGTTCTTCCACCCGGCACAATATGCCCTGGATAGCTGCTGTCGATCCGGCAGAGGGACCAGAGCAAACTAGCAGTCTAGAACAAAACTCAGGTCTATAACGTGAAGCAGAGTCACTAAACTAAGCCTAGTCTGGATCATTCAAACAACACTCGAAGTACAGTCCTATGAAGACACAAATAAATGCTTGCTTTTGCAAACCACTGAATTTTATTGTTGTTTTCTTTTTGTCTTTTGTTTGTTTTAAGTAGCAACGCTGACTAATATGATATTTAAGCTGGATTTTAAAAGATGAATAAGAATTTTCAAGGAGGAAGAGATATTTCAGGGAGATGGAATAGCATTTTAAAAAAAGGAAAGCAGGCATGGGGAGCCTGGGTGGCTCAGTCGGTTTAGTGTCCAGCTCTTGATGTCAGCTCAGGTCATGATCTCACAGTCCGGACAGCAAGCCCCACATTGGGCTCTGTGACTGCTTGGTGTTCTCCCTGCACTGCCCTCCCCCTGGCCCCCGGCTCGTGCTCTCTCTCTCTCTCTCTCTCTCTCTCTCTCTCTCTTTCAAAATAAACTTTAAAAGAAAAAAATGAGAGAAGCAAGAATTACATATATTTATAAAGTATCACCAATTAGATACTGTTAATATGCAGGTTGTGTGAAGTGATGGGCTTAAAATTAAACTGGAAAGGTTGTTTGAGACCATTGTTAAAGAGTTAGGAATATATTCCCTAAATAATGACTAGGCTTTTTTTTTTTTTTTTAAGGAATATAATGTCACAATTACTCCCTGGGTTAACCTGTCAGGCAATAAAAGTCAAAAGGCCTCCTTGTGTTTATTCCAAAGCATAGACCCAAGGTTGAGTGTTTAATTGATTTACCTCTTATGCCTCCACACAAATGGTTTTCTTGGTATGAGGCTTGTTGTTGAGGCCAAAACTTTGCTCTTACAACAGGAGTTAAGTGACTTCTATTCTTTAATTTGGCATCAGGGACCCAAGTCATAGGGAGGGAGAGGAAGCAAAAGTCTGACATCCCTCTGACTTTTTCAGGTCCCAACTGTGCGAGGAATCACCATGAAGGACCATTTGGCTTTTATCAGCATTTTCACTGGGACTGACTTTAATTTAGTGCATTCAGTTTTTCCGCAAAACCTCTGCCCTCCCTGCAAACACAGCAAAACTCAAAGAAATCTTTGCCAACCACAGGAAACACGGCATCTGAGACACCCCTCTGTAGTCTCTTAAGGAGGCAAGAGATGTGGCTACAGTCAGAGTGAATATGCTGGAGATTTACGAGTACTGAGATTGTGGTTCAGGGAGCCTGCTCAAGCAGACATAAATCTTAGTAAAAGAGTCCGTCAAGCCATATAAAGATGCCATGAGGAAAACCACAACTGTCAAGGGCTGTACTTATTGGCGTTGCAAAATCAAGGAATGCTATAAATCTCGTTTACATATAGACAGACCCCTCTTGTTCTAAGTCATCTTCATATTTAGCAATATCTCTGTCACCAATCAAGAGAGTAGGCAGTACTTACTAGGGGGAGATACATCAGTGATTAAAACAAAACACTGTAATAATTTCTAGTATTTATGAAGTAGTCTCTAGTTTACAATGTGCTTTCACGTTCACTTACTTATTTTCAAAGTCACCACAAACTAGTGGATCAGGCAGTGCAGATGCTTTCTAACTGCTTCTATGGATGAGATAACAAAGCCTTAGAAAATTTGATGAAAACTTGCCTGGGCTCTCAGAGATTGTTAATGACTAAAGACTGAAAATGGGTCTTTTAACTCCCTGGCCAAGCCTCTTGACACAAATTGAAGGAATCTCAAAATAATCACACTTCTGTTGATTGAGTTCTCCGAATCAGACTTGTGTCTAGCTAGGATATAGTACCATCGCTATAGACTGAAGTTTTGTGTCCTCTCAAAATCAATATATCAAACCTAACCTCCAATGTGATGATATTAGGAGGTGCAGCCTCTAGAAAATGATTAGGTCATGGAAGTGGAGGCTTCACCAATGGGATTAGTGCCCATATCACCTGATGAATGGATAAAGATGTGGTTCATATATACAATGGAATGAAATCATGCCCTTTGCAGCAACATGGATGGAACTGGAAGGTATTATGCTGAGTAAAATAAGTCAGTCAGAGAAGGACAGATAGCGTATATTTTCACTCATTATGTGGGTCTTGAGAAACTTAACAGGAGACCATGGGGGAAGGGAAGAGGAAAAAAATAGTTACAAACAGAGAGGGAGGGAGGCAAACCACAAGAGACCCTTAAATACAGAGAGCAAACTAAGGGTGGATGGGAGGGTGGGGGAGAGGGAGAAATGGGTGATGGGCATTGAGGAGGGCCCTTGCTGGGATGAGCACTGGGTGTTGTATGTAAGCCAATTTGGCAATAAATTATATTTAAAAAAAAAAAAAGGGGACCCCCCCCCCCCAGAGAGTTCCCTGACCCTTGCTCCATTTGAAGATCCAGTGAAAAGATGGCCATCTATGAACCAGAAAGCCCTTTTTCACCAGAAACTGAATCTGCTGACACCTTGATTTTGGACTTTCCAAACTTAGAAACTGTGAGAATAAATGTCTGTTGTTTAAGCTACCCAATCTATGTATTTTTGTTATCACAGCCTGAATGGGCTAAGAAAACCATCCATTTCATTCTGGGGAATTTTCTACCTGACACTATTGTTATATGACCAATCTAAAAAAAAAATCAAGGGAGTGCTTTTAGTGGGACAGGAACAAGTGATTAATCAGTGGAAACATAGTAACCTTTGCATTTATGTAATGCCTCAGAGTTTAAAAAATACTTTCATAACTAAAATTAAAATTATTGATTTTAACTCTGTTATATATTTTCTCAGGGGAAGCATTTGTGTCAAAATGGCTTACATTGTAAGTCATAGGATTTGACTTACATAAATTCTTATATATCACTTAGCAAGCTCTAAGGTTATGATTATTTAATTGAGGAAATATACCCCAGCAGCAAAAGACTTACCAAGTGTAACTGAGTTGGTTAATTACCTGAAACTCAAAACCTGTTACCCTAACTCCCAGGTCAAACATAACAATGATGACTATTCATATTGTGGTGCAGAAATGCTGGGGAAGGATCATTTCATCTTATTCCCAGCTCCAAATCCCCATCCACAGTCAATACACACAAACCCCACACACACAACTTTAGGGTTATGTCTATATCCAGATGTCAGCTCTTGTCACCCTGTTCTTTGTAACTTAAGACAAAACTGTTCCGGCCACCGACATTTCTGTAAATTGCCAAGGGCTTAGTTTTCATGCAGTGATTTTCTGCACTGTCTGACCATTCATCTCAGTCACCTATCATGTCCAGCAGCCATTCTCTTTGGTCTGTTGTTCACCAACCCAGATAGAACACTCAGCCTTTTTTCCCCTATAATTGTTGAAAAGATATGCTTAAGTAAAACACTTACAAATAGCAAATTTTACTGAAGTCTTTGGGTGATTGGAAGTGTTTACATCTCAGAAAAGCATATGACTTAAAAGATGAGCAATGGCAATTAATAACAGTTCTTTCTTAAACACTTTTTTTTAGTGTTTATTTATTTTTGAGAGAAAGAGAGTGCAAGCAGGGAAGGGGCGGAGAGAGAGGGTGACAGAATCTGAAGCAGGCTCCAGGCTCCATGCTCTCAGCACAAAGCAAGACACAGGGCCTGAATCCACGAACCATGAAATCATGACCCGAGTCGAGGCTGGACACTCAACCACTGAGCCACCCAGGCGCCCTAAGAGGTCTTTAATCACCCCACACTAAGGAGTTTCCACTGGCCATTTGGTCTCCACTCTCCTTCCTCATTACTCAATTTTCATTAAACAAATCTACAAATAGTTTTGCTTTCTAGCCATCATTCTGCCTGCCTTTGTGTATTCAAAAACTCTTAATATACTCCAAATAGAGGCCACATGTCCAGATTTTCCCTTCAACAGGACAGAGAGCTGTCAAAAGCATTGAAATCCATCCATCTTTCTTTCCTCACACCTCTCACTCCCAGCGGGAGGTTGCAATGATGAGGGGCAATGCTCACACGAGATCCCCGCTTCAGAGGGTGGAAGGGACTACATTCAATTCAAATTTTAAATCCCATTTTTTAAAATCCTGTTATAGGAGGTAAATGAAGAATTTCCCTTGCAAATAGCAGTTGGCTGTCAAAACTGCTTGACATTCTGTCAGTGTAAGATACCAGTCCTGAGTTTCTGCCACATCAATTGCCGGTTGAGTAAACCATGTTGAAACAAAGAGCTTGTGGGCATGCAATCACTCAAGATGCTCATAAAACAGGGAACCTCCCATGACTTAATTAAGCAGAAATTTCTATCTTTTTGTGATTTAAAAGCAATGTGTACCTTGGTTCTTGGATCTCCATTTCCTTAGGTAAAATTCACTAGGTTTTTCTGTTTTGGGCCCTGGCACAGTAAGCAATAATAATTAGGGGGGAAAATGCACTCCCTAGCTTTTCACAGCTAGAGATACTTTTTTTACGCTGGACATGATGTGGAGAAAAGCTCATTGGCTATCTCCATCCCCAGAGTTTGTCTGAAAGCTGGTGATGATGATAAAGCTAGTGTCATGGTTAAGCACACAGCGCTAGAGTCAGAGTTCCCAGGTTCAGATACTGGCTATCACGTCTGATCAAAAACAAATTCCTAAACATCATCTTACATAACCTATCAGTAGCATTTGACACAGTTTATCACTTCTCCTCCTTGAAACACTTTTTTCCCTTGTGTATCTTCTACCTTACTCCTGACTCACGGGCAGCTCCTTTTCCATGTTCTTCATGGGTGCCTCCTTATTTCTTTGACCTCAAAATGTTGAGATGCCCAGAAGTCAGTCTGTGATTCTCTTTTCTATCTACCCTCACTTCCTTAGTGACCCCAATCAGTTTTATGACTTTAACTTGGCATAGATTCCTCTCCTGAACTCCAGATTCATTTGACCAACTCAAAGTCCAAAAATGAGTTCATGATCCACACACTCTTTCCCCCAACAAACCAGTTCTTCCTGCAATATTCCTCAGCTCAATATTCCTCAATATTCCTCAACTGAGCAGGTGGCAGGTATATCTCTTCACCATCCTTTTCTCTCATGACTAAGTTCAACCAGTCAAAAATTTCTCTCTTATCCTCAGATCTATCCAGGATCTGTCCACTTCTCAACATTCCACTACCTTCAAGTCACCAAAATCACCTGCCTAAATTATAGCTGTAAGTTCTTCTCTTGACTTGCTTCCTATTCTACTAGCAACACAGTAGCAAAAGTCATCCTGCACCTAAAATATGTACAGAGATATGCCAATGATCTGTCTGTTGGCTCCTAGCCTTGTTCCTATTCTATCTTCTCCATTCTGTTACTGGACTGAAAGCATGAATACTGCATTTGCAAATCCCTTTCGCTAATTGTGCTCTTGTTGGTTTCTGGCAATAAGAGACACTGGTAGGATTTTAGCAGATTGGAAAAAGGGAGAATACATGTTCTCTGCTTCTGGCTCCTCCAGTAGCAGCAGGATAAGACATCAGATAACTGAGGACTCCACCATCATTAGTGATTCTTGTGTCATTTGTGATTCGAGCATTATCAACAGGGGCAGTTTGAGCTCAGTGATGTTTCCTGTACCATCAACAACAGTGACTCAAACCAGACTGGTAGAAATGGCAGTGAGGATTCCTTTAGTCTAGCAGCAAAGGCAGCCTATGGGCTGCCAACAGGAACTGTGGCAGAATTCTGGTCTCCGGAGAAATCCTCTTCTCCCTTTTGCTTTCCAACTCCAATTCCTTATCTTAATCATTCTGTTTGTATTTTCCTGACAAGACATTCACTGATACAACACAGATGCAGTACATTGAGACAAGTGCTATAAAGTAAGTCATGTAGGTACTGTAGGAAAAAACCAATCGTTTTTTTGTTTATGGGGGAAGAAGTAAGAAAAAAACTCCACTGAGAAGGGGATTCTTGCTAAGGGTCCAAAAGTTAGAGTTAATGAGGGATTGGAGTGATGGAGACGAAGGAAGTCATCCTATGCAAAAAAAACAGCAAGTGTAAAGTTAGGTAGATTTTTTTGAAAGCATGGTATTTGGAGAAGGTTTGTCCAAGTACTTGGAATTAGAGCATTAAATATATATATATCTTTTTCAAGAATTCACTCTTCCCTAGTTGTTTAATTACATCCAGAGTCTTCCTCCTCTCTTAATAAACATGATCTTCTTCTTAACCCCTTTTAACTCCATAGGATTGCAGACTCTCAGTAGCTAAGGGGAAAAATGGGAATAAAAAAGTTGTATAAACAAGTTTCATACATTCTGTTTGATAGATGAAAAAAAATAGCAGCTATGTAACCCAAGGGAATGTATTGCAACATAATTAATCAATGCTTGTAAATTGCTTTGAGACTCTGAGTACATACATATGAAAACTTGTATCATCATTCTTCTTATCTAATATGGTTTATTTGCGAGATTATAAATTGGTGAGTGGCAGAGAGCAGGTAGCTGTTCAGATTAAGTTTAAGAAGGACAATTTTTATATCAAGAAAATTGTAAATTTCTATTAAATTTTATTGATCGCTTTGTTACAACAAGCAATAATAGTTATAAATAATTAAACAATAAAACAAGTCTAGGCATGTTTGATTTGAGTCTTTAATGCATGCCTCAGGCATGTGATAAGTCATAATGATAAAATCAAATTGACTTTAATCAAGAAGCCTGCATTAATGACCTAGTAATTCATACCCTGTTGTCTATTTATTGCTATAATAATGTCAACATTTTTACAAGTTCAAAGATCTGCTTTTTCCTTGTGCACCACAAAAATTCCAAAATGCTGATTAAAAACAGATGTCCTTTTCCCAATGCCAATATTTAATATTAATTGCAAAATCTTGGAGGTCCTCCAGCATTAAATGCTACATTTTAGGGTACAAAGCAAGATGTGAACATAGCAATTCTTTTTACTTTCCATCTTGTTAGATTGTTCCTGTGATACAGTTAAACAGACCATGAAATGGACTCTTTCAAAACTAAATTTCAATAGATTAAAATCTATAGGAATTTTCAGACATTTACTCCTCCTACCTCATAAATAGGACACCTCAAAATAGCTCATTTTAAACACTGCAGATTAGTGCCTTAAACAGAGATAATTTGACTCTATTAAAATTTCTAAATGACTCTTTTGCATACAAGTTTGTCATCAGAATGTCTCAGAGCTCTGAGGTTGCCAAAATACAATACATTTTCATGGTACCTGGCAAGCGACAAAAAGATTAGGTATGGTTAATACTGATATTATAGTGACACATTATAAAGAAAACTAATTAAATCCTAAACCCCAAAGTTGGGCAACTCCATAAAACACCACTAGAATGTTGCTCAAGACCCAACTGCCTAGGCATCTTCAGGGTGAATCTGATAGGATTATGACTATTTCAGCCCAGGATTCTAACACTGTTTTTCTGTTTTGTTTTGTTTTTTTGGGAGAGGGCTGTCTCTGAGGTCTTGAAGGATGTCACTATTTCTTATGGTTTCTTGAGTTAGCACATAGCAGAAGACGACAACTCTTAGTCTATATGCCAAAAAAGCACATCACTTGCCATTTAAAGCTCTCTTCTTTCACTATGCCAAAGAAAATTGCTACACACTGTGAGTTACCAACTCTCCACTTTTTTCATGTTCCCCTTTTCTTTATGCTATACCTAGCTTTAAGTCTTTGATGATCCTCCAAGGCCTAATGATTAAGTCCAGGCTGAGTAACTCAGCATTCAGCCTGACCTTAGTCTATTTTTCCAACATTGCTTTCCCACTGATATACTCACCACCTCCCAGGCACCATAAACTCTGGGAACAATGGAGTACTCCACGGTTTTCAGAAATGTCATGCACTTTGATGCTTCTGTGCCACCATTTACAATTTCCTAGTACTTGCAATAATATTCTGAATTATTTTTTTTCTTTTGAGAAAATTATATGAATTCTTCTAAATTAGTTTTTCTCTTTATTTTTCTAACCCAGTGACATACTGACTTACCCATTCAGATGTGTTTTATTCAACCAATAAATCTTGGAGACTCAAAAGTGAAGAAAACCAATCCTCTGACCTCAACATGATTACAACATTTATCAAAAAGGCAATTACAATGCAGAAGACTAAGTGCTATGATCAGGACAAGTCCTTGGAGCACCTAACCCATCTCTGGTGACTCAGAAGTGCCTTCCTGAATGATAGAATGGCAGAGACATAAAGGATAAACAGAATCTAAATGAGTAAAGATTTCAGATTCTTATTCCACTAAAAGATCAAGATTTCCTCAGAATAGAGTATTTCGATTATAAAGCTTTTATATGTGTATATTACCTAATTCTTACAGCTCTGAATTAGGTATTATTATTCCGATTATGTTGATGAGAAAATTAAGACAGCCTCAGGAAAGGAGTTTCAAACAGGTTTACATTTCCATCTTGTCCTATGCTGATGCTGAATTATGGTGATGAATCACCATTTACCTGGTGAATTAGTCAAAGTCCAATCAGGAGATAGAAATTATACAATAAGTTGAACAGGAGAGTTTAATATCAAGAATTAGTAACTATAACAAGGGAGTAAACTATATAGAGATACTCTTAAGAATAGCCTCTGGCTGAGGGAGAGTACCCCCAAAAAAGGACAACTTGGAAGGACAACCCTGGGATTCAAATTTTATTGGAGATTCAAATTTTATTGGAGAAGATGTGGTTATAATTCACTGGATAGTATAGAAGTACACAAACTTCCACAAGCTTCCTCCTCTGTACATGGTCACTGAACAAACAGGAGACCCCTCTCCAGAATAAAGACAGACTGACATGCCAGGCAAACAGGCAGATAAAGGATGTTTGGAATCTGAGGGCAATGAGTCCCTGGGGAGCCATTTGATGGCAGGGCAGCATATGTTCTTGAACTTATATTTGGAGTACCATGGCTTGGAGGCTCTATGGTAAGGAGAAATAAGGGAGAATATGTCTACCTGGTCCCTTCTTACTATTTCCCGTTGATCAAAGTTCTCCCTACACAGGGTTCTCCCTACTGGGTTCTATCATCTGGCCATTTTGGAAGCCATTTGGGATGTCAGATCCCACATCCTACAGTGTATACTTCATCCTGAACTGTGTGGCAGGAGCTTCCAGACACCTGGAATGAAGGAAATAGGAGATTTGTGCAGCAGAGACACGATAGAAAGTCTGATACTCTCTGGACATCAGGTCGGTCCCTGATGGTGCCAAAGTGGTCCAGATGGTAGGTACCATTAAAGAAACTGAGTGGGTATCTAGTTACCTAATACATACCTTCTCACTTTCTTTATCCACATCTCATGGCTAATTAATCCCCAACCAACAGGTTGCCACCAAATCTCAAGCACAGCAGCCTCCTTCTGTCTTTAAATTAAATTTATATATATTTTACTTTCATAGCTTCTACGTTTGTTTTGCAGTTGAATTTTCAGTACAATTATATTTTCCATGCATACGTTCTGGGGAGCCTCGCTCTGACCCACAACAAGTGAACACAATAACTAATCCAGAACTTGAACCCAGCTCTTTGGATTCTTTCTATTATCTCTGGTGACAAAGCTATGCAGATAGATTCTTTCCTGTCCCCTTGTTGGGCAGTTTTTAAATCATGCTCTTCATGCTCATTGGATTTACACCTGCCTACTCTCTGATTACAGAAGCTATGAGGACTCTGTGAGTGCAGGTAATTACTGCCTTCCAAAGATATCATTATCAGAGCAAGGAAGATAATGAATAACCCCCAAACCTATTGTGAATCTTAAGGGTGTAGATGGGTGGTTATTTAGAGCTCTGGGAACAGATGAGTGCTGTATTAAAAGCAATGCGCAGCAAGTCACAGGCCATAAATTCAGATATGAGCTCTTCTGCATGTTTACTATGTGGCTAAATCATTTTACCTCCTTAACCTTTATCCTCTTATCTGGGAAAACAGAAAACAATACCTACTTTTGAGGGTTTTCAGGGGAAATAACTCACCCACATTTGAAACTGCCTGGACCGTATCAGACGCAAAATATTTTTTCAACTGCTTAATGTTATATAACATGAAGTCCTCTTTCTTTCTTCTTGCCCAGGTCTCATCCAACACAAGAAAGTGATGTCTTGGGTATCAACACACATTGTAACAGTTTTCATCTAGCCTTTGTTTGACTGCATTTGTATGTCCCTGAAAGTGTGTGCATGACTATGTTTCTCCCAGTCTCTGTATGTTTGTATAAAGCATCATCTCTCATTATCTAAAGAGGCATTAATATAATCTAACTGATGTAGGTGAAATACGTAAAAGAGAAACAACTAGAATGTAGCTCCACCTCAGATCAAGGCAATTCACATCATGACAAGCTTTTATGAATGTTCTGTTTTGCCATATGGCAGCAGATATGGTTAAGTTACATCCTGTTAAACTTTTTTCTAGAGAGAGGCCAGTTGGATCTCCTGTCATTTAAACACAGAGCCCGGGGCGCCTGGGTGGCGCAGTCGGTTAAGCGTCCGACTTCAGCCAGGTCATGATCTCGCGGTCCGTGAGTTCGAGCCCCGCGTCGGGCTCTGGGCGGATGGCTCAGAGCCTGGAGCCTGTTTCCGATTCTGTGTCTCCCTCTCTCTCTGCCCCTCCCCCGTTCATGCTCTGTCTCTGTCCCAAAAATAAATAAAACGTTGAAAAAAAAATTAAAAAAAAAAACCAACACAGAGCCCATTAAAGCTCATATGACAGGCTATTTATTAACATACAAAAAACACTACTCAACCTGAAATGTGTGCGTGACACCACAGATGTGGAAGCTAGTGAATCAGTGAGTCTTGGACACATTTTGGGTTCTCATTTTTTAAGCTCTGAAGACTGCTTTTTCAGAAGTTTGTTGACTTATTGTAAATAATGCACAACTCCTGACAATGGAAAAATTAGACCAGGGAGAGGAGAAGAAAGGTACTAGCATGTATTAAGCACTGTATCGGGGAGAGCAGCCTTTGCAGCCCTTGGACATTAGCCTCTAGTGCACAAAAAGGGCAGAGGAGGGCAGATCTGGGGCAAAAAGAGGATAACCAACAGAGATTTTAAAAATTATCTCTTTCAGAGAACTACAGGCCAATATCCCTGATGAATATGGATGCAAAAATTCTCAATAAGATACTAGCAAATCGAATTCAACAGCATATAAAAAGAATTATTCACCATGATCAAGTGGGATTCATTCCTGGGCTGCAGGGCTGGTTCAACATTCGCAAATCAATCAACGCGATATATCACATTGATAAAAGAAAAGATAAGAACCATATGATCCTGTCAATCGCAGAAAAGGCATTTGACAAAATTCAGCAACTTTTCTTAATAAAAACCCTCGAGAAAGTTGGGATAGAAGGAACATACTTAAAGATCATATAAGCCATTTATGAAAAGCCCACAGCTAACATCATCCTCAATGGGGAAAAACTGAGAGCTTTTTCCCTGAGATCAGGAACACGACAGGGATGTCCACTCTCACCGCTGTTGTTCAACATAGTGTTGGAAGTTCTAGCATCAGCAATCAGACAACAAAAGGAAATCAAAGGCATCCAAATTGGCAAAGATGAAGTCAAGCTTTCGCTTTTTGCAGATGACATGATATTATACATGGAAAATCCGATAGACTCCACCAAAAGTCTGCTAGAACTGATACATGAATTCAGCAAAGTTGCAGGATACAAAATCAATGTACAGAAATCAGTTGCATTCTTATACACTAACAATGAAGCAACAGAAAGACAAATAAAGAAACTGATCCCGTTCACAATTGCACCAAGAAGCATAAAATACCTAGGAATAAATCTAACCAAAGATGTAAAAGATCTGTATGCTGATCACTATAGAAAGCTTATGAAGGAAATTGAAGAAGATATAAAGAAATGGAAAAACATTCCATGCTCATGGATTGGAAGAATAGATATTGTCAAAATGTCAATACTACCCAAAGCTATCTATATATTCAATGCAATCCCAATCAAAATTGTACCAGCATTCTTCTCAAAACTAGAAAAAGCAATCCTAAAATTCATATGGAACCACAAAAGACCCCAAATAGCCAAAGTAATTTTGAAGAAGAAGACCAAAGCAGGAGGCATCACAATCCCAGACTTTAGCCTCCACTACAAAGCTGTAATCATCAAGACAGCATGGTATTGGCACAAAAACAGACATATAGACCAACGCAATAGAATAGAAACCCCAGAACTAGACCCACCAAAGTATGATCAACTCAACTTTGACAAAGCAGGAAAGAACATCCAATGGAAAAAAGACAGTCTCTTTAACAAATGGTGCTGGGAGAACTGGACAGCAACATGCAGAAGATTGAAACTGGACCACTTTCTCACACCATTCACAAAAGTAAACTCAAAATGGATAAAGGATCTGAATGTGAGACAAGAAACCATCAAAACCCTAGAGGAGAAAGCAGGAAAAGACCTCTCTGACCTCAGCTGTAGCAATTTCTTACTTGACACATCCCCAAAGGCAAGGGAATTAAAAGCAAAAATGAACTACTGGGACCTTATGAAGATAAAAAGCTTCTGCACAACAAAGGAAACAACCAACAAAACTAAAAGGCAACCAACGGAATGGGAAAAGATATTTGCAAATGACATATCAGACAAAGGTCTAGTATCCAAAATCTATAAAGAGCTCACCAAACTCCACACCCGAAAAACAAATAATCCAGTGAAGAAATGGGCAGAAAACACGAATAGACACTTCTCTAAAGAAGACATTCAGATGGCCAACAGGCACATGAAAAGATGCTCAACGTCGCTCCTCATCGGGGAAATACAAATCAAAACCACACTCAGGTATCACCTCACGCCAGTCAGAGTGGCCAAAATGAACAAATCAGGAGACTATAGATGCTGGAGAGGATGTGGAGAAATGGGAACCCTCTTGCACTGTTGGTGGGAATGCAAATTGGTGCAGCCACTCTGGAAAACAGTGTGGAGGTTCCTCAGAAAATTAAAAATAGACCTATGACCCAGCAATAGCACTGCTAGGAATTTACCCAAGGGATACAGGAGTACTGATGCATAGGGGCACTTGTACCCCAATGTTTATAGCAGCACTCTCAACAATAGCCAAATTATGGAAAGAGCCTAAATGTCCATCAACTGATGAATGGATAAAGAAATTGTGGTTTATATACACTATGGAATACTACGTGGCAATGAGAAAAAATGAAATATGGCCTTTTGTAGCAACGTGGATGGAACTGGAGAGTGTGATGCTAAGTGAAATAAGCCATACAGAGAAAGACAGATACCATATGTTTTCACTCTTATGTGGATCCTGAGAAACTTAACAGAAACCCATGGGGGAGGGGAAGGAAAAAAAAAAAAAGAGGTTAGAGTGGGAGAGAGCCAAAGCATAAGAGACTCTTAAAAACTGAGAACAAACGGAGGGTCGATGGGGGGTGGGAGGGCAGGGAGAGTGGGTGATGGGTATTGAGGAGGCCACCTGTTGGGATGAGCACTGGGTATTGTATGGAAACCAATTTGACAATAAATTTCATATATTGAAAAAAAAATTAGATAAAAATAAATAAATAAATAAATAAAAACAAAATATACCTTGATTTGAAAAAAAAATTATCTCTTTCACATTTAACCTACCATCATCGTTAACACAATGCACCCTCCCACACCCATTCAATGTGGAACTAGAGACTTCAACAAAAGAGAGAAGTGTTTGTCACACTTGCTTTCCAAGGCTGGTTCGTTCATTCGTTCCTTCCTTCCTTCTTTCCTTCCATCCTTCCTTCCTTTCTTTCTTTTCCCCTCCCCCTCCCTCCTTCTTTTTAATTTTTTTTACATTCCATTCCATGATTTAAAACATCTTCCCACTCACACTGTGTCTCTCTGTCTCTCTGAAACATAAACGTTAAAAAAATTTTTAGGGCTCCTGGGTGGCTCAGTCAGTTAAGCATCTGACTTTGGCTCAGGTCATGATCTCATGGTCTGTGGGTTCGAGCCCCGCACTGGGCTCTGTGCAGACAGCTCAGAGCCTGGAACCTGCTTCAGATTCTGTGTCTCCCTCTCTCTCTGCCCCTCCCCCGCTCACACTCTGTGTGTGTGTGTGTGTGTGTGTGTGTGTGTGTGTGTGTGTGTCTCAAAAATAAATAAATATTAAAAGAAATCTTCAACTAAGTTATAATCTTAAACTATTTCAGATTCCTCACTTATTATCACACTGTTTCACTGCTTTAGTTCCCCTATCATCTAACACATACACATTAAAAATGTGAAGTTGTACACATTAATATATGACACAAAAGAAATAGGTACTCTTCATCCTTCTGTTTTCTATCAGAATCCCTCTTTGAAATAAGGAAAAATATAACATGTGGAGGTAGTTATTCTGCATCTTAAAAGATGTTAAATAGATGCCAGAAGGGGATCATGGTTATCAAGTCTTGAGTAAAATGCATTCTTTATGTAAATTCCAATTTAGGATTCAAGAGAAAGGACAGAGATTTTAGAATCTTCTGCCATTCAATGCTTTTCAATTTACTTTTGTTGGACTCTAAGGCCTCTTCTGAACTATAACTAGCCACCTAAATTATTAGTATTTATGCCTGAATCCTCACTCACAATATATGAGGTTGACGCTGTCTTCATTTACATATAAGGAAATTGAGGTCTGAAGAGATCATAACCAGAAAGCATGTGGCAGGACCAATATTCAATTCCTGGTCTGCATTACTGCAAATTCCCTGTTCTTTGCTCCTCACACTACCTCAGTTAGTAGATGCAGACTTATACGGAGAAAAATGTTTCAGTCTACACTTCTTGTATTTACTAAATGCAAATTATACATAAACATTTCTTGCACCCGATCCAAGAGTAATTGTTTTTGTGCTTCTTAAAAATTGAAGGAATAGTGCAGAGAACTGGAACCATGAATCCTGAGGGTCTAAACTTTGAGATGCTTGTTAGGATGAGGCAGCTGATTATCTGACATTTAATAGGATATGGAAAAAATCTGCCAGTAGCAGTACACTGTGGAATGAAAGAGGGAAGTGCTTAATACAAATATAATTTCCCTGTCATCACTGAGAAAGAGATTCAATGAAGCAGTTCTGAAAACCCACAGTGGCAGATAATTATCCCAGAGCACAGACATCACCTTAGAAGGGATGGAATAAAATGATCAGGGTCAGTGTGATACCAGAAAATAATTAAAGTTTGACCAACCGGCCATGGTATCTCTTGGTGATTGTAACTCACATCAGATTTGTAATATCCTGACAACAGGTTCAGAAGCAAATGCTTTTATAACCTTTAGCCGTCTATCTTTACTCAGATGACTTGAACTTGTTGAGAGGTTTAATACTTGCCTAGAAAAAGCATTTCATGGAAGCTCTTATTCATGTTCAAAAATAGAATTGGGACATCCAATCAATAAATATTCTCTACGTGGCCTTGGATAAAATTGTGAAGCTAACAACAATTGCCACCAGAAATCTTCAGTCACTATCATCTTTCCACACATATTATCCCCACTTAGGGGAAGCTCCGTTCACAATCTTAGATACCCAAGGAACTCCTTTTCCCCTTTTGTCTCCACTTTAAAATTACTAAGTCTAATTCACAGCTTTCAAACTGATTCATGGTAATTTATGCCTGATTGACTATATTAGTTATCTATTGCTGTGTAACAAATTACCACAAACTCAGTGGCTTAAAACAATACACATTTATTATCTCACAGTTTCTGGGCATCAGGCTTCATTGGGTCCTCTGTTTAGGGTCTCACAAGGCTGCAAAACAACAGTGTGTTGGTCACACTGCATTCTTATATGGGGAAAAATCTTCTAAACTCACTCAGATTATTGGTAGATTCTTTTCCTTGTAGCTATAGGATTAAGGGTTAACTTATTGCTGGCTGTTAATTATAGGCTACCCCAAGCTCCTAAAAGCCACCTACAGTTTCTTGTCATACAGACGTCTCCAACATGGCTGATTACTTCCACAAGCCATAAAAGAGAGTTTATAGAGAGCAAGTCAGCTAGCAAGATGGAGTCTTACATAAGGTAACACAGTCATGGCAGTGACATCTCTTCACACTTGCCATTTTCCACTGGTCAAAAGAAAGTCAGAGGTCCCATCTATACTCAAGGGAAGGGAATTATACAAAGATATGAACACTTTGAAGGCAAAGGTCCCTGGGGAGCACCTCAGAGTCTACCACATAACATTAATGTCTTTAGTGATGCCTGGGTGGCTCAGGCAGTTAAGTGGACAACTCTCGGTTTTGGCTCAGGTCATGATCTGTCAGCACAGAGCCTGCTTGAGATTCTCTCTCTCTTTCCTTCTCTCTCTGTCCCTCCCCTGACCCTGCTCACTCTCTCTGAAAAGAAAAGAAAAGAAAAGAAAAGAAAAGAAAAGAAAAGAAAAGA
>NW_024412420.1:7276242-7278586 GCF_014898765.1 Herpailurus yagouaroundi | reverse complement strand
GAAAAGAAAAGAAAAGAAAAGAAAAGAAAAGAAAAGAAAAGAAAAGAAAAAGAAAAGAAAAGCCTTTAAGGGACACGTTTTCCAAACATATGTGCTTTTAAACATGAACCAAAGGATTAAAGTAAGAGTTATAACTTAAGATAATTGACAAAGAGCAGCAAGAACATTTGAAGCAGAGAGACTAGCAACAAATCCGCCTGATTTACCCTGAAATTGAGAGCTTTTTATGATGACAAAAGCCTGTGCAGTATGCTAGAAGCTTTATTCCATACTCATGTTTTACTGTTACGTAATCAGACTAACAAGCAATGGGAACTTGGGCAAATTGTATAACTTTCTAATCCTTAGTTAACTGACCTATAAAATTAGTAATAATCACATCTTCCTGGCAGTTTTGCTATTCAGATTCAATAACTTCAGAAAAGAAAAGGCCCTGGTATATAGAAGTGCTCCTTGCTTTTTATTCTATGCCACTTCCTCTTGCAGATCAAATCCAATTGTACGCTAATTTTGGTCTTAAGGTCACAACCAGCCAAGACAAAAGGGGAAATTGTGTCTTAACAATAGTTTTCAAAAAATAAAAAGTTTTTTTAATGTGAAAGCAACTCTCAAAAAATATTTTTTTTAATTTGAAATACACAAATGTTATTTTTTGCAAAATTTCAAACATCACAGATAGAAATTCCCTTTGACCACCACTCTTAGTTCTAGTTTTCATTTGAGTGGTAACAACTTTTATTGATTTTTTTAGTATAATATTCCAGAATTACAAAATTTTATTTTATTGACCAATTTTGTAGACAGTTCCATCTTACATGCTTTTTTTAAATAGATAGTATGCTATTTTACATAATTTTCTTTAACTTGCTTTTTCATTCAGCATATTTCCTAGCATTATATCCACATAAGTACATAGAGACTAATATTCTTTTTAGCTGTTCCATATTTCTATATCCACCAATGCTCTATTGTGAACATTTTGATTCTTTTTGTTTTTAGCTGTGTTTGAATGAACTTCCTTGAACATGTCTCAATATGCAGGTATAAAAATGTTTTTCTAAAATAAAAACAAAGAAAAAAGGTTGATATAACATAAGCTGAGGACATTTTTATTTGTAATATATTCTGACAAAACGACCATACTAATTTATTCTCCCCTCAGCAGTGAAATATTTCCTGTAGTTAAACAAGGTAATGTGGGCAATGTGCCTGGTGCAGCCTTTGGCATATACTAAAGTGTTCAATAAAAGTTAGATATTACTATTACAGTGAGCTATTTTTCTAGTGGTTTGACTTGATGGGAAGATAGAATTTGAAAGAATATCTAGGACAGTTAGAGAAGTTTCACTAAATGTATGAGTGCAAATGTGAAATACAAATGAGCCATGTGATGAGGACAAAGTCTACACTTCACAGTTTTGCTTAGGGCCAATTCCGAGTGTACTTAGAACTCATATATATTGAAATTATTAACATATGTTCAGAGGGATAAAACCCCATTTTGTACTCAAATTGGTGAAGTCAAATACTCAAGCCCAAAATATCCCTCATTAGAAAGTTTCATTTGAACTAAAATATTATCATAAATTTTATAAATGCTGGATTCAAACAGACCTAAAATTCATTTGAATTAATAAATGTGACCACATGAATTGAACCTGACTTAAAATATAATGACATACCAGCCTTAGCACTTTGCCCAAGCATAATGAATTACTAACATAAGATAAACCCTAAGTAATAAAACTAACTGACAAATTACAGGATTTCTCCTTTAAAACATACATGAAGTTTGACATCCTCAGCTAGATTAACAAGTCCTTAACTACTGTTTTCAGGAAATATGGAATGGTTGGTATTAAACACTGTACAAGTCTTTGATGTAAAATATGCTCTGTGTTAGGGGCACCTGACTAGTTGGTAGTGCATGTGACTATTAATCTCAGGGTTGTGAGTTCAAGCCCCACATTGGGCATAGAGCTGACTTAAAAATAAACAGGGGCACCTGGGTGGCACAGTCAGTTAAGTGTCATGTTCATGAGTTCAAGCCCTGAATCAAGCTCACTGCTGTCAGCTCAGAGCCTGCTTTGGATCCTCTGTCCTCCTCTCTCTGCCCCTCCCCCTGCTCGCACTCTCTCTCAAAAATAAACGTTAAAAAAAGAAAATAAAAATAACAATAATAAACAAATAAATAAAAATTTAAGGGGTGCCTGGCTAGCTCAGTAGGTAGAGCACGCCACACTTCATCTCTGGGTTTTAAGTTCGAATTCCATGTTGAGTGGAAAGAAAGAAAGAAGGAAAGAAAGAAAGAAAGAAAGAAAGAAAGAAAGAAAGAAAGAAAGAA
>NW_024412420.1:7201538-7276232 GCF_014898765.1 Herpailurus yagouaroundi | reverse complement strand
AAGAAAGAAAGAAAGAAAGAAAGAAAGAAAGAAAGAAAGAAAGAAAGAAAGGAAGGAAGGGAGAAAGAAAGAAAGAAAGAAAGAAAGAAAGAAAGAAAGAAAGAAAGAAAGAAGGAAAATAATATGCTGTATTATATTATTTTATTCATTTTTAGAGCCCCCATTAAAACCTCCTCAAACTCCCTTTCTAGAGGTAACTGGTACTGCCGATCTCTTCTGTACCCTTCCAGAGACACTCTGTTTATACAATCATACAGGTTTTTGAAGACATATTTTTTCCAAGTATGGGAGAATTAGACAAACACTAATTTGTATTTGTCATTCAATAATATATTTTAGGTGATTTCATCTTCACACACTATTTAAAATTACTCTACAGTATTCCATTCTATGAAGATATCATTCTGTATTTAATCAGTTCCACATTGGGAGACATTTAAACTGCTAACAGCCTTCTGTTATTATGTTGCCATGAACTACTATGTACCTATACTTTTGCTCAACATCTCCGAAGATCATTTAGCTTATGAAAACAGCCAAAGGATAAGTATCTTTTAAATTTTTATAAATAGTATTGTAAATTGCAGTGAAGGTTGAGAATTTTACAGTCCTACATACACCTTTCACTAAAGCTTTTGCTTCCCAAACCCTCCTCAAATTGTGATTTGTCAATTAACTTATGTTATTTATCAATCTGATAGATAAAAAGTGAATTGCATAGGGGTGCCTATGCCTGGGTGGCACAATCAGCTGAGCATCCAACTCTTGATTTCAGTCATGTCATGATCTCACGGTTCATGAGATCCAGCCCTGCCATCCGGCTCTGCACTGACAGCACAGAGCCTGCTTGGGATTGTCTCTCTTCCTCTCTCTCTGCCCGCCCCCTGTTCACACATGCACATACACTCTCACTCTCTAAAAATAAACTGTAAACAAAATGGATTGCATTTATTTAATTCAGAGTGAGACTGATTTCTTTTTACTAACCATTTATTTTTTGTCTTCTACCAGTTTGTGTTGTCTATTTTTTATTTAGTTGATGATATTCTTTTTCTTACTGATTATATGACTTTTTCATATATTAAAAGAAGTAGGTTTTCCTTTGTTTGCAATTATTTTTTCCCCAGTGAAGTAGCTTTTGTTAGTTTGTTTTATTGGCTATGAGTATTCTCTCTCCAATTGGTCATTAGTCTTTTGAATTTCTTTATCCTATTTTCCTACTGTTCAAAAACATGTGACAAATATATCAATATTTTTACCTTTAGATTTTCCTTTCAGCCTTAGAGGTTTGTTTCTAGCTGAGAGAGGTCCTCCTCATTCCAAAAGTAAGAAAGTATTTTTTTCTAGAAAATCATCTATTTCATTCATATTTTTAAATGTTTATTTATTTCTGAGAGAGAGAGAGAGAGAGAGAGAGAGAGAGAGAGAGAGAGAGCAAGAGACAGCCCATAAGTGGGAGAGGGACAGAGAGAGAGGGAGAGAAATAATCCGAAGCAGGGTCCACACCACCAGTGTAGAGCCTGATGTGGGGCTTGAACTCACGAACCGCAAGATCATGACCTGAGCCAAAGTTGGACACTCAACTGACTGAACCATCCAGGGGCCCCAGAAATGAATGAACTTCTAAATATATTTAATATACATCTCCACTTGAAAAAAATGTGCAGAAATAACTTCACTGAGCATACTGGACATATTCATATAAAAATAAAAAACCATTACAGAGAAAAAGGACATTTAGTAGGCTATTCTGTTATATTGATGTTATCACAACATAACATTCAAAAACAGAATAATTGGCAGGAAAACAAAAGCTGAAATATTCTCTGGTCTTTAGTTATAGCCCCAGCCATTTAAAAAATGATTTTATAAAAATATTTAGACAATTTTAATTGTAGCATAGTGAAATAACACTTATAATCCAAGCTGACTATAGCTGCTTATTTTCAAAAGTAGAATGGGAAACCAGAATTTCTAAGCCTTAATTGGCTCTTCATACTAACTAAAGGATGAGCCTTGGAGCTGGCAGTGCTGTTTAGAGATCATAGAGACTTGGCTATGCAAAACAGATTAAGGAACTGCACAGTGAGTTGAAAGCTGAGTTTCTCTAGAAGGGGGTTAAGGAGGACCCTGACTAGAAGGAATACAAACCTAGAAAAATAAAAATTATATGAAAAGCACTGTGAGAAAGAGGGGGTGGAACAAAATGACCAAAAGTGGAAGACTTCAGATTAAAGTCTCTTATGAAGGGGCACCTGGCTGGTTCAGTCAGTACAGCATGTGATTCTTGATCTTGGGGTTGTGAGTTCAAGCCCCATGTTGGGTGTGGAGATTACTTAAAAATAAAATCTTTTTTCTTTTTTTGTAAATTTTTTAATGTTTATTTTTGAGAGAGAGACAGACAGACAGAGTGTGAGCAGGTGAGGGGCAGTGAGAGAGGGAAACACAGACTCTGAAGCAGGCTCCAGGTTCTGAGCTGTCAGCAGAGAGCCCAACACAGGGCTCGAACTCATAAACCATGAGATCGTGACCTGAGACAAAGTCAGATGCTTAACTGACTGAGCCACCCAAGTGCCCCCCCAAAAATAAAATCATAAAAAAATATATATAAAGTATCTTATGAAAAATTCTAGCTGGTAAGGAATCTAAAGACTTTTATGGAAATAAGTATCTAACAATAAATTTTAATGTATTTATTTTGTTTTACTATAAAAACTTTCCATTGTGTATGTTTGTCCACACACGTGTCGTGTGTATAGTTTGTGGAGGGAGGCAAGAGAAAGTTAACTGAGTTCTACTCTAAAGTAAAGCTCTAAGAAAAGGGAGAGTTAGAGCCTAGAGTCAGTAAGAAGCAGTCTGAGAATCTCTATAGGAAAGAGAGAAAGAACCTCAAAAAGGAAGTCTTCCCTGGAAAAGCCATGGCCTAACCTCAAATCAAAGCCAGTCAGAGTTGAAAAATGCAGTGAACTATGAGGCAAGTTCTGGTGTAATTAATTAAAGACCATGGGAATGGCTATGAGAGGCTCCTCTCAGAGTACCCACCCTTAGGGTAAATCCCAAATAGTCTTCTCTATTTAAAGCAGAAAAGACCCAGCATGGGTTTTGGTTCTAGAGAGAAAAAGGTGACTTTCTCAGATAAATTTTCGACTATGCTCCTGAGACAAATGCTATATAGACCTGCCATACTCACTCTTCACTTAGCCCATCTCTGCATGACCACACAAGCCAGAGTCTTAAAATCACACTCTGTATTCACTACCAGTAGAATACAGATTTTTTTCTCATGTTGAGAACATGCAATAATGATCAAACTAGACTTTTCATCATAAATGTGAAAAGCTATGCAATAATCACTAAACAGATTAAACGATCAGAACTGACCACTGCACAAAACAGTTGTTGCAGGAATCAGAAGAGAGACTCAAATTAATTATAATTAGCATCCACTGAAAAATTCAGGAGGATTTCACATTTATTTAAAATTAACAGATCACTACTGCAGCAATAACAATCTTTAGCTATTAAAATCAATGTAATGGGGGGGGCGGGTGGCAGGCAAACTTTAAGATGCCTCTTAGTGATCCTTCTGATATCGACACCCTGGAGTAATTCCTTACCTTGGTGTCTGGTCAGGACCTAGTGATTCTCTTCTAATGAATAGAATATGGCACAATTGATGGATAGCACTTCAAAGATTAAGTTATAAAGAGATCGTGTCTACCATCTTGCTCCCCTCCTTTTCTTCTCTTGCTTGCTCACTTAGATGAAAGTCAGCTGCCATGTTGTGTGCTGCCCTACAAAGAAGCCACCATAGCAAGGAACGGAGGAAGTCCTCCAGACAACAGTTAGTAAGGAACTGAGCAAGTCCCTTTGTCTGATATCCCTGAAAAATTGAATTTTGTCAACAACCACATGAGTGAGCTTGAAGATAGATATTCCCTCAATTTAAGATATTCCTTAAAATGAGACTTCAGCTCTGTATAACATCTTGGCTGTAGTCTTGTGAGAGACCTTGAAGCAGAAGAACCCAGTAAAACCATGCCTAGATTCCAGACATACAGAAACTATGAGATAATAAATGTTTGCTTCTTTAAGCCACTAGATTTTGGAGCAATTTATGATGAAGCAAATGATAAGTCATACAGGTGGATTGAGGATTAGGGCAGATAGGTGGGAACTTGATTGAAGGTCAAATAGTAGAATGGCTTCTGTTGAAAATCAAATCAGTGAAACAAAGGTCAAGAAAAGGAATTTTCTCAAAACACAAAAGAAAAATAAGAAAATTATGTATATAAGTATATAATAATTATATATATAATACTGTGTTAAATTATATCAAATATATTTTATTTAAAAATTCTTTTTAATATTTATTTTTGAGAGAGAGAGACAGAGACAGAGACAAGAGCATGAGCAGGGGAGGGGCAGAGAGAGAGGGAGACAAAGAATCTGAAGCAGTCTCCAGGCTCTGAGCCATCAGCATAGTGCCTGACATTGGGCTCAAACTAACTGTGAGATCATGACCTGAGCTGAAGTCGGATGCTTAACTGACTGAGACACCCAGGCGCCCCATAATTATATTTTAAAATTAAGAGATGTGGTGAATAAATGTAATAGATAAATGGATAGGAAATAGTCAAAGTAACAATAAGAAGATATAATATTTAAAATCCCGAATCTGAAGAATGATTTGATTTCTCATATAAGAAGAGTTGATAGTGCTTAAATTATTACTGAAAAAGACACCCAGTGACATTGTGGTGAATTTGTTAATGCTCAAGTACAAATAGAGAATTTCATAAGCTGGCAGAGAGAAAGAGAAAAATAAACACTTCCAGTATTTTAGAAAACATTCAAAGATGCCTACAAAGTGTTCATGGAAAATGTTTTAAACTCATCCAAGTTACATTCAAATATAAAAGCAAAAGAAATACATTTTCAGAAATTCAAGAAATCAGGAAGCTTAAAACTACTTCTCCTTGATTAATTATTAAAGTATGCTTTCCAGCAAAACAAATACGAAATGCAAAAAAAAGAAGACAGAAGAACATATTAATAGTAAAACACATAATTAAGTTTAAATTATATGGATAATTCATTTAAGAAATTCATAAAATGGAAGCAACTTCAGTCTAAAATGGCAGATTGCTCTCATTTCTCTAGAGAACTCATAATATTGTTTTTAGTTTAAACACAATAAAAAGAAATCTTGATAAACATATCTACACTTAATACAAAATAATATGGTTCTATTTGATCTACAACATATGCAATGTGACAATATTTTATTAAAAAAAAATTCAACCATAGTGGCTTTAGAAGTTAACAAGCATTATTGGGGGGGGGGAGGGGTGGGAGGGAGGGGAAAGTGGGTGATGGGCATTGAGGAGGGCACCTGTTGGGATGAGCACTGGGTGTTGTATATAAACCAATTTGACAATAAATTTCGTATTTAAAAAAAGAAGAAGTTAACAAGCATTCACCAAGGTCCCAGGAATGAAACTGCCCTGATCTAGCAGACCGTGGTGTTCAGAACCATGGAGAGCAGCCCAGTGGTGCAGCCTTCTCAGAACTGTAGACTGGCTCTTCTTATGAGATTTGCCATTGGTCAATCTCATCTATCAATCATTGTTCAGAAGATGGCAAGGAAATCTTTTAAGATCAGAGTTTTGGTTGCTATTGGCTTATCACATGGTCCAGGTTATATCTGAACTCGAGCTGGTTTTCATGTACAAGAATAAAGCTAGTTTGTCCTTGTCTTTGAAATCAGAGTTGGAGATATGAATTTAGGATATGTCAGACAGCCTTATCATTCAAATTACTTTCTTATCTTCAACAGTGAGGAATCTATTTCTTTGGGGTAAATTATAAATCTACACCTTATTGACCTCAGGCTTGGCTATATCACTTTTTTGGCCAATGAAACAGGGGTGGAAGTGAAGTAATATGTATCATTTCTGAGCAGATGCTTTAAGAACTAGCACACAGTCCACCATATACCCTTATGTCTCTTCTCAGAGACCAGCCATGTTCCAGATAGGCCACACCATCCTGGATCTTAGTGAATAGCTGAATCTCAGTCTACCCAAGCTGGCCCTATTGCATGAGTGAGCAATAAACTTTTGATATTATGACACTGAAATTTTAGGGTCATTTGTTACAGTAGCATAACCCAGGTCTAGCAAAGGGATGCAAAAGCAATCATCAAGAATGTGATCATAAATCCACAGGGATGTATGAAGGCCCCAGAGAGAGTATAAAGGGGCAAGAGAGGGCCAACACAGGACCCTGAAAATCTCCAGTGTCTAAGAAGTGAGAAGAAGAAATTTAGGAAATGTGGCTCAGGAGAAGCAGCCAGAAGTTGAAGAAAGGCAAGGAAAGTGTGATATCACTAAAGCCAAAGTAGGAGAGTTATAAGTCAGAGTTGGTGAGGAATGGGTTAAATGTTGCTGACAGGTCTTCTGGGGTAAGAACTAGGGAAGTAATCTCAGCATTTAGCTACAAAGAGATTTTTGGTATTGAGTGGAGCTCTGGGGGCAGAGCAGAAGCCAACTGTAGGGACTATGGAGACTAGAGTTGGTAAGGAAGTGGAGATGGTGGGAAAGAGAGATGGAGAAATAGTTGGAGAGAAAAGTATGGATTAAGAAAGGGATTCTATAAAAGGGGAGACTGCTTCTGGGAAAGAACTGGAGAAGGGAAGTTTTGAAAAACAGATAGAGAAATAATTCATGGAGAAATGAAATGGAGAGGGTACAGGAACAGGCACTGGCCCATTAAGAAAAAGGGAAGCTCCTCTATCCTGACAGGGGAGCAAGGAGAGAGCTGGGGAAGGTAGAATGGTGCAGATGTTGAAGAATTTCTACCTGGCAGTTTCTGTGAAATAGAGGGCAAATTAACCTGTTTGGAGAGAGAGATGATGTGATAGAGCAGTGGAAATGAGGAATAGAGAAGATTTGAAAGAGCTGTAGTAAAACTTTCAAGAAACAGGTGATGACAAAGAGATTGGGGTAAGCAGAGGAACCTGGTTCCCCAGATTACAGCCCCAGATTATTTATCTCCCTACTCCTATCCCATAAATACTAAATACGAGACACTTTACAGCTTCATACCAACGATAGTCTTGGGGAATGGTGGAGGCAGAACAACACCATAGAGCCAGAATTTTTTAACATTGAGGAAAACTCACTTTTCATTTCCATATAGATCATTAAGGATTCTTTTGGCTACAAGTAACAGAAAGCCCTAACTCAACTGGCTTAAAAAGTATGGTAAATTTATTATCTCATACAAAGATAAGTAATGGATATAAAATTTTAAAATTCCTTCACAAAATATTAGCACACAGAAGTCAGCAATACCTGAAAGAATTACACTCTGTGACCCAGTGGGGTTCACATTCCAAGGATGCAAGGCTGGTTTAACATTGAAAGCTAATCAGCATAATTCACCAAAACAAGCTAAAGAAGAGAAAAATTACATGGTCATATCAATCAGTGCAGAAAAAGCACCTGCCAAACTTAAACACCCATTCACACTTTAAAAAAAAATCTTAGAAAAACAGAAATGAAGAACTTTCTTAACTTGATAAAAAGCATATACAAAAAAGCCTAAAGCACATACAAAAAAGCCTATAGCTAATGATTAAAGACTAAATGCTTTCCCTCTAAAATTAGAAAGAAAGCAATGATGTCCTCTCTCATTATTCATAATCAACATAGTAGAACTACAGTTCTATGCAGTTCCATAAGGCAAGCAAAATAAGTAAAAGGCATAACTAAAAAAACAATCCAGTTATGAAATGGGAAGAAGGCATGAATAGATACTCTTCCAAATACGATATGTGGATGGCTAACAGACACATGAAAAGATGTTCAACATCAATCATCATCAGAGGATTACAAATCAAAACTATGATGAGATACCACCTCACACCTGTCAGAATGGCTAAAACTAACAACACAAGAAACAACAGATGTTGGCAAGGATGCAGAGAAAGGGAAATCCTCTTGCACTATTGCTGGGAATGAAAACTGGCGCAGCCACTCTGGAGAACAGTATAGAGGTTACTCAAGTTAAAAATAGAACTACCCTATGATCTAGAAATTATACTAGCAGGTATTTACCCAAAGGATACAAAAATACAGATTCGAAGGGGTATATGCACTCAACTGTTGATAGTAGCATTATCAACAATAGCCAAACTATGGAGAGAGCCCAAATATCCATCAGCTTATGAACCGATAAAGAATATGTGGCATATGTATACAATGGAATATTACTTGGCCATCAAAAATAATGAAATCTTGCCATTTGCAATGATGTGGATGAAGCTAGAGTGTATTATGTTAAGTGAAATAAATCATTCAGAAAAAGACAAATACCATATGATTTCACTCATATGTGGAATTTAAGAAAATAAACAGATTAACATATGGGAGGAAGGAATCAAAAAAAGAGGGAAATAAACCATAAGAAACTCTTAAAGATAGAGAACAAACTGAAGGTTGATGGAAGGAGTTGGGTGGGAGATGGGCTAGATGGGGGATGGGTATTAAGGAGGGCACTTATATGTAAGTGATGAATCACTGAATTCTACTCCTGAAACCAATACTGCACTATATGTGAACTAACTAGAATTTAAATAAAAATTTGAAAAGAAAAAAAGAGAAATAAAAGGCATATAGTTTGGAAAAGAAGAAATACAGCGTCTACAATGGAACTTAAATGACTTTTTGATGACAATCCTCTCTGTGACATTCCTCCCAACGTATTTCTACTCACACAAAAGTCATCCCAGGTTTAGAACCACAGAAGGTTTAGGGAACGAACTACCAATTTAAGTTTAACACATATCCTTAGAAATACAGATACAGACCCTAGGTCCATGATAAAGCCATTGTGCCACTGATCTGACACTTTCTCCCTCCACACATCCCTCCACAAATAATATTTGATCCAGTAAGTGCTTGTGACGTGTAAGTCACTTGCAATGAAATCTTTATTACTTGTAGCTGAAAGTGTCTTTAGTGATCCTTTTACTCATTTATTCCTTCTTTCATATTCTTTCCCCCACCTCCTTCTGCCACACACACATAGAGTGATACAGACACATATGCAGTCATGCAGTCATTTATACGTCACATACAAACAAGGTCAATGTCACAAAGTGTTTTTATGTATGTATGTATTTATTTATTTTTGAGGGAGAGGAAGGGAGACAGAATCCTAAGCAGTCTCTGCACTGTCTGCACAGAACCCAATACGGGGTTCAAACTCACAAACTTTGAGATCAGGATCTGAGCTGAAATCCAGAGTTGGTCACTTAAACGACTAAGCCACCTAGAAGCCCCAAAGTGTTTACTTTTAAAAAGGCATCAATACACAAGGAAAAGGAATGGAAGCAAGGTCATCTACCTTTGGAGATTTAAACAAACTTTTAAAAAAAATTTTTTTTCAACGTTTTTATTTATTTTTGGGACAGAGAGAGACAGAGCATGAATGGGGGAGGGGCAGAGAGAGAGGGAGACACAGAATCGGAAACAGGCTCCAGGCTCCGAGCCATCAGCCCAGAGCCTGACACGGGGCTCGAACTCACGGACCGCGAGATCGTGACCTGGCTGAAGTCGGACGCTTAACCGACTGCGCCACCCAGGAGCCCCTTAAACAAACTTTTTAAAGATGGAAAGCAAATGGAGGAGTAAAACTGATGTACAATACAGAAAAAGCTACAGACCAGAGAGTCTGCTGCAGAGGACATACAAAGAAAAGAACTTACTATAGAAGCCTTGCAAAATCTCATATTTTAGAATTCAGAAATTCTTTATGAAAGAAGGTTGAAACTATGGGAACTCATTTAAAAGCCAGTGTACAACACAATCTAACTCTCTCATGCAGCTGTTACCCTAGTCTACTTTAGGTATAAAATTAGAGGTTTCTTCTCAGGAGAAATTGACCAGCAAAGACCCAGGACTCTAAGAGAACCTGAAAATCGGAGGTTCAGTAAAGGTCTATATACGCAGTTTGATTTTAACTTGCCTATTATGCACAAACTGGGCATTTATACCCCAGACACAGATTGCTAGTTTTCCCCTCCCAATTAATTTTTAAAATGTGTACTCTGAGATGTGAATTTTTCTGTTAAACACAAAGTTATCAATCGAGGCAAAGATGGAAAATTTCTTAACTTGATAAAGGGTATTTACCAGAATTCTACAAAAAATATCAAACATTTTTTGGACACATTCCAACCAAACCACTAAAAAAAAAAATAAAAATAAAAATAAGAAAATATTTTTAATATTGAGACAAAAAGGATTTAACTTGTATCTGCAAATAGTATTACTATTTTTCTACAAATTTCCAAATAGATAAACAGCTACTAAACATATGGAAGATTAGTAAAGTAATTGAGTTAAATAATAATAAGCAAAATAATCTGATCTGTACTTATATGCCAGAGTAGAAAATATTTTTTTAAATTAGCATCACCTACCTATTGCTACCTTAACTATTGAAAATAACAATAACATCAATATAAGAATAAACAAAGAAAAGTGCTGGAGAATATAGCTGATGGAATTGTACTGGTTTGAGAAGGATGAACAAGGTATGAATGAAATTCCAAAGGACTGGGAAGTGAACTGACCAGGGAGATATTTTACGAATGTGGAGCAGCATTCAGAGTCCACTTGGCATTTGTGGTCATAAATCTAAAATGAGATCCATCAACATGATTTAGTATTTTTAAACAACCATGTATATTTGCATTGGTACAGGTGCACAGTTGGCAGAGAGTTGGATTTACTGGAGCTGTGATTTTGTCAAGTGAGCTTTAAAATTGAGAGAAAGGTCAATGGAGTAAAAAGCATATTCAAGTAAATGAATAAAATGATTGGCCAAATAATTGAAGATGGATAAGTAGAGAGGAAAGGACATCAAGAAATACATTCATTAGTAGACAGAGAAGAGATGGCAAGGTAGAGTGGAGGTTTCACTTGAGTGCAAGTATTTTTGAAATTGGGGTAATCGAGGGGCGCGTGGAGAGGTGAGGTTATGCACAAAATTGAAATTATGAGTCAATGGAAATTTGGGGACATGAGAAGATCTGTGCATGACTTAAGATAGAGTAGTGGACAAGATAATCAGAACATAAAAACATCAAGTAACTGAAAAGTAATGGTATTGCAAAGGTCAACCATGTATACGCTGAAATTAGTGAAAATTCAGATAGGCAAACTACTGGAGAGAAGTTAAATTGTGAAGGGGGGTGACATAGGGTAGGTGAATTATATCAATAATCAGGCATAATGGGTGACATAATCTAAAAGGTTTGATATTTTAAGCAGAAGATTTTTAAGGAAGAAAGGCAGAAAAGGCTCTGGAAATGGCACGAATAACCCTGAAGATAGGCTCAAAGATAAGAGAGAAATAAAAGAGATGGAAATAAACAACTGCTGGTTAGGAGGGCTGCAGGGAAGCAGTGCCCCAGGGGAGGTCCAAGATTCAATTGGAGCAAGGAGGTAAAGGGAACACTCAAGGAAGACATGGAGAATTTCACTGTGATGAACAAGTGAGTTCCATTAGTCTCAACAGGGAGGTTTGAGGAGCGTGGTGTTCCCCCTTAACCAGGATAATGGAACAGGGTTCTCCTGAAAGGAGCCAGTTGTCACTCTTGGTCCTCATCAATGAAGGACTGAAGTGATGGTAGGCTGAGGTATCAGATTTGGGGGCACACTCTTTGACCAAGCATAGAATAGGGCTCATTAAATGCCCAGGACCCCTGCCCTGCTTGAGCTCTGTACGTGGAATTGAGGATTTCTAATAGTTGGAAATGCCCTGGTACCCACTAAAAAAAAATCTGGTGAAGAGATTCCCTCCCTGGAAAGTCCCTAGAATTTGGTCAAGTGACCTAAGTACAGCCTTTCAGACACTTTCACCAGGGACTCTGAATAGTGGAGTAGTGACACAAAGGCTCAAGGTCTATGGAATTCATCCACAAAATCCTAAGTAAGACAATGAGTGTTCAGGGCCATCAATTTTGACAGGGCAATGTGTGACCAGTGGTGACAGTTCTTGTAGTAGTTTCTGCAGATTTTGAAGTTTCACTGTGCTTGGCTTCCTTTGATTCCCACTTAAGCTTCATTCAACAAACTTCCAATATGAACATTTCCCACCAACTCTTCTTAGAAATAGCTTTTCTGCTTAAATAAATCAAACCAAGCTTCTGATATTTTTGTTGCCAAGAAGCCAAATTGTACCCCTGGACATGAATGAGACATAGCTGGCTTCTAAGCTTATGTGCTTTCATTAAAGAATCTCACTCTGGTCCTTTCCACAAGAAAGACAGTGTGTATTCTTACTTCTAGAACTCTTGGAGGTTTCCCATGGCACTGCTCCTGACAGTTTACTGATCATCTAACATTCTCTTACATCCCAAGCACCAATTATGCTATTCATGTTGAACAGCTATTTCTTAAAAGTAGTAATTCCTGGATGGAGTTGTGTCTATAAAAAAAACCAGCATTCAGTGAAATCCTCACATAATACAAGTCTTTATTCAATACTGCTAACAAACAAGCCTGCCAGTCCTTACACCTGAGAAGTCAACCTTAGAATTTTTCAAAACATTTTGATTCATATGTGACATTTCTGACTTCAAATTAAATCATCAAATGATTCACCAAATTTGAATCTTGTGGTTTTTCAATTGGTTAGCACAATCTGTTATCCCAAATTAAATTTCTAAAGGAGTATGTCTTTGAATATTATATGCTTCATAGCTGACAGGGACACTATCTAATTAGCTATTTATATGCAAAGCAGAGGAAAGGATAATTAGAGATATGGATTATACAAAGGCAATCACACTGAGAGAGGGCAAAAGAAACTGTGAACATATTGAATCAAATTTGTATATATGTTTCTAGTTTATTATGTTTCATTTGTATTGTATTACATTTATGCATCATTTAACATGTTATAAATGAAGTAATATCCTAATTCACTGATTGATAAACTAAATATAAATCTTGTAACATCAACTATCTGTTGGACTACAAATATAATAAGCTTAAGTGGATGAAAAGGAATAAAGTCCTACATTTGGAAAATGCCTTCCTTAGCTCCAATCTCTTTTGTTCTTTTCTCCGGAGAAAGGGGGTAGGGGGAGATTAACATATTTAGCGTTATACCATTAACAGCATAGTCAAAGTACCTGTCAAAAAAAAAAAAATCTGGCTCATAGAATCTATTCTAGTTATCTATCACGGCATAACAAACCACCCAAAATTTGTTTGGAGTAAAAAGACAAAATATTTTGGGATGCCTGGGTGGCTCAGTCAGTTGAGCATCAGCCTTCAGCTCAGGTCATGATCTCATGGTTCAAGGTTCATGAGTTCAAGCCCTGCATCAGGATCTCTGCTGTCAGCACAGAGCACACTTGGGATCCTCTGTCCACCTCTCTCTCTGTCCCTCCCCTGCTTGCATGCATGCACACATGTGACTGCTCTCTCTCTCTCTCTCTCTCTCTCTCTCTCTCTCTCTCTCCAAAAAAGACAAATATTTTATTATGCTCACAAGTTTGCAAGTCAGAAATTTGAGAAGGGAATAGAGAAGATAGCTTGTTTCTCCTCCCAGATAACTAGGACTACAGCTGGGATGATATATGGTTGGAGTCTGCTGGGAGAGTTTGACCAGGCCATATATCAGGAGCTTCAGTTTCAGCTATCACCTGGTTTCTTCAGCTCTTCATGTTGCATCTGCTGGAGATGGAATGTCAAAAATGGCTTCTTCACTCGTGTGCCTTTTACAAAGGCTAAGATGGTTGGAACAGCTGGAACTGGATGGGCATCTCTCTCTCTTTTTTCATTCATTCTCTCTCGTGGCTGGCTTGGGCTTTCTCACAACATGATAATCTCAGGGTAAATCTTACATGGTGGTTTGCATGAATAATGGGTATTGATTACCCTAAGAAAGAAAATTTCTTTTTTTTTTTTTAACATTTATTTTTGAGAGAGAGAGACAGAGCACAAGCTAGGGAGGGGCAGAGAGAGAGGGAGACTCAGAATCGGAAGCAGGCTCCAGGCTCTGAGCTGTCAGCACACAGCCTGATGTGGGGCTCAAACCCAGGAACCGTGACATCATGACCTGAGCCGAAGTCGGACACTTAACAGACTAAGCCACCTAGGCACCCCATCTAAGCGTGAAAATTTCTAAGAAACAAGATTAGGAAGCTGTCAGTCTTTTAACACCTGAGTAGAAAAACAGCATGCCGGGCACCTGGGTGGCTCAGTTGGTTAAGCATCTGACTCTTGGTTTTGGGTCAGGTCATGATCTCGTGATTGGTGGGTTCAAGCCCTTATATCAGGCTCTGTGTGCTATCAGTGCAGAGCCTCCTTGGGATTCTCTCTCTCCCTCTTTCTCTGGTCTTCCCCCACTTGTACTCTCTCTCTCAAAATAAATAAATAAGCCTAAAAAAAAAAAAAGACAACTAGCATGGCAACAATTCCACCATATTTTATTGGTCAAAGTATGCCAGGATTTAAGGGAAGGGGACATAGACTCCTCTCTCAATAAGAAAAGTGACAAAGAATTTTTGGCCATCTTTAATCTGCTAAGGCAGCTTGTATGAATCATGACAATTTTCCAGAACCTAGAAACTAGAAGTTCTTTTTTTTCCCCCCAGAACCTAGAAGTTCTTACCATGATTTTGTAATATGACTTCACACAGGCTTTTACTTACATGGCAGTTCCCTCTCCCACAAAGAATCAGAAATGTAGTTCCATGCAATAAAGCATTTGGGCACAGGTTGTTTTTAAAAAATCTCTTCCACACTAGGTCTCCAGAATTTCATGTTTGAGCTCCCAGTTTGGCAGTGAGCTGAGCGTCGACTCTATTTATCTCAAATCTTTCCTAAAACCTATTAAAATTATGGTAAAAAAGTTCAAAGGTGAATATGTTCATAAAAGTGCAGACAAGGGAAGAAAGTTCATTAAAGGATCACATAAGTTGAGGCACTTTTGAAACATGGCAAGCATATGACATCTTATTGACAAACTAAACAGAAAAAGAATCAGCATACAATATACTAAAAGAACCCAGCAGATGGGGTCTGCAGAAGACCTCAAGACTCACAGAAGAAAGTGAAGCAAAGTAGGAGCAAGAAGTGAGCCTGAATAGTGATACCTCTTTCTTCCTGCACGTGCAGGTATATACTGTGTGTTCCCAGGAAGAACTAAGAATTGCTTTTTAAAGATGAGTGACTGATTGATTAGTCTAGTAGCATTAAGGCTCTGTGCAGTAAAAGATTAACTTTGCCCAAAGAAAAGTTTGAACCTTTGACCCAGCTCTTGGAGGTAACCTCTAATCCCTTCATATATCCTGGCTGATAAAAGTGTCTTTGTGTATCTGAGGGTTTTGGGCCACACTAGATAGTCTATACTGATAATGATTTGTGATGGGGCATTGGGCTACATAATATCAACTTGAAATCTGGAGGTGATAGAGGTTAAGGTCAGCCATACCACTGGAAAGCCATGTCTATGTGATCAACTCCCAATAAAAAACTCCAAAGCTCAGGTGAGCTTCCTGGCTTCACTCCATGCATATTGCCACACAATTACTGGGAGAAGTAAGTACTGCCTATAGGACTCTATTGGGAGAAGACAAATATAAGCTCCATGCCTGGTCTCTCATGGACTCTGCCCTAGAAACCGTTTCCCATTACTGATTTCTATCTGTATTCTTTCACTATAATAAACTATAACTATGAGTTTAACCACTTTGCTGAGTTCTGTGACTCCTTCTAGCAAATCGTTGAATCTAAGGGTGGACTTGGGGACCTCCTAAACTCATGGTTTGTGTTGACAGGCTTGGTCCCCCCTCCTCATTTTATTTTATTTTTTAATTTTCATTTGAGAGAGAGAGAGAGAGCATGAGTGGAGGAGGGGGCAGAGGAAGAGAAAGAGAGAGAGTGGGGGGGAAGGAGTGGGAGAGAAAGAGGGGAGGAGAGAGAAAGAGAGAGAGAGAGAGAGGAGAGAGAGAGAGAGAGAGAGAGGGAGGGAGAGAGAATCTCAAGCAGGCTCCATGCTCAGGGCAGAGCTCGATAGGGGGCTTGATTCCATAATCCCAGGATCATTACCTGAGTCAAAATCAAGAGTAGGATGCTTAACTGACTGAGCCACCCTGGCGCCCCTCACCCTCCTCATTTTAGCACTTGGGTAGATACTCAGACTGATTGCCTTCTCCTAATCTATTTCTGAGATGAAATTAATCCAGACACACAGAGTTCACAATACTTCCTCCTACTCAGAAAAGAGTTTGTGATTGATGAATCAAGAAATAAAGGAATTTACAAATAGCTTAGTTATGCAAATAACTTCTAGAAGAACCCAACAGAAATGGCCAGAAGTGGAGTGGAATGAGAGTCATAAATGTAGTAAAATTTTTACACTACTATATTGTTAAAATATTATTTCCATGGACATATATTTTCTAATATTTAGTAGGACACACAGTCATCCAATATAGACAACTTTTCAGTTTCTCTTTGAAATATGGTCAAGTTGCTAGGTTCTGGTCAACAAGATAAGCTCAGAAATATGTGACAATCTACAGAAACCATCATTAAGCAGCATCTGGTGAGTACTTTATGCTCCTTTTTATTACATATTTCCTGATGCCAAAAACATGGATGCTGCCTTGAAACATAAGAATGAAAGCCACACACTAGAGAAAGCAGATGAAGGAAGTAGCCAGGGTCTTTGAGAACTTAGTGGAGCAGAGCTGGCAGATGAGCTCTGTCGGCACAACAGCTCCAAACTTTTACATGACAGAGAAATAAGCTCTCATCTTTGGTCTAAATCAAAGTTATTTTGAGTTTTCCACATATGCATTTAAAATTAATTTTAAATAATTTTTTAATTAATTTATTTATTTTTCAGACACAGAGAGAGAAAAAGCACAAGTCAGGGAGGGGCAGAGAGACAGTGGGTGAAGCCCAAGCAGGATCCATACTGTCAGTGCAGAGCCCGATGTGGGGCTCAATCTCACGAACCATGAGATCATGACATGAGCCAAAATCAAGAGACAGATGCTTAACTGACTGAGCCACCCAGGAGCCCCTAAAATTAATTTTAATACACATGCGTTTATTAAAAACAAATTCATGTTCCGCCATCCACTTTATATTCCTTCTATCTTCTCTAACTCCATGCTTCCTCTCTTTTCTCTTAAATGACTATATATTTTTTACCACCAGTCTTTTGACAATGAGGTCTTTGATGAAGGAGAATGGTTGTTTTGATTAGTTTCATCATTTGGAAAGAGCTCCTAGGTTATCTTCCTGTGCCTCCTTGGAGTAAAGCAAGGTGAATGTGCTGCCTTCTAGCACATCATCAGTGTACTTAAGCACCAATATTTTCGCTCCTCTGAGAGGAAAAGGGCTGCAAGATGTTATTACTGTCAGCAAATCCCTTAAGTCATTAGTGCAATGAAAATGGAATTTCAGACAACCAGCCAACATTAATAAAGCATTCCTTTTAGTCTTGCAGATGGGCATAAGAATTTCCATTCTTTCCCAGGTTTACATAATTATTATTATTTTTACTTCCTTGATATCATTAGGTAAAGGTATAATGTAATTGCAAAGTGTTTTTACAGACAGAGTCACACGGGATGCTGAGAGAACCTGACAACACCCTGGAGGAACATGACCAGATGTTTGTCAGGCACATTTCCAATTCTATGGCCTGGGTTGAGGCAAATGTTACAGGGGGTTGGAAAAAAAACACCAAAACACCTACATATTCTTCACATTAACCAAGACAACAAAACGCCTTAATCTCTAGCTGCCTTCGCTCCCATGGTGAAATTATTTCATCCGACTTCATTTCTGCAATTCCCAGCACAAATAAAATGCCTGTGCCCCTAAGCCAAGTGGGTAACCACTGACATGCTGATTAAGCATTACTGATTAACTGTACAATAAGTCATTTAAATTGCGAGTGCACAGATGGGCAACATTTATTCAATTGTTTAATAACCTGCACTCTAAAGGGAGCTTGCTAATGCACCTACAATTGAGAAACAATAATGCTGTTTCAGGGAAACATGAATTGCCTTACCTTTTTACGTACTCAGTCATCATTTGGATTAACTTGTAAAACTCTGTTTTTCCTTTCAGCAGCCATCACATGTACTGTCATCTGAGGCAGCAGAGCCCTCTGTCAAGGTGAGGCTCAGAAAAAGAACTAACCTAGACATTAGTGGTTTCAAAATGTCCTTCTTGTTATTTTGTTTTGACCCGTTTAAATTTTTGCTTTGTGCTAGTATTTGTCCATCAAATGGTCTCAAAGGGAGCTATTATGTATTATGTATTGGCTGAAAGTACTTAAGGAAATATAAAACACTCTTCATAACCAACTGAAGATGTGTTTATGATAACATGTGTCATCATGTCAGCTCTTAGGCTTCCCCTCGGTTTCAACCAGAGTTAAAAACTTGAATAGGACCCTTCACTATGCCTTTTCCATCTGACACACACACACACACACACACACACACACACACACACACACAAAAGATTTAAAACCCGTCTCAACAATCACTTAAATTTAAATTCAACAAATATTTCTCAAGCATCTAACAGGTAGAGTGTTAGCTGCTAACTAGCTGCTCCTGAAAGAAGACACAAATATAAAGAAATAAATACTCTGTGTGAATAAGGATGTGGCTGTCAACACCCATTTTGGGATCAGATCGCCTGGAATCAAATTTTCCCTCTGACACTTACCATCTGTGCAATGTTGGCAAGTACTTTATCTCTCCACTTAAAATGGGAATAACAATAGTAGTAGTAGCAGTAGTAATAATAATAATACATGTGAAAGGGAGCGGAATATAACACCCCAAAATATGCCTCCTTGGCTTGTTAAAGAACAAAAATTCAACTGAATAAATCGGAAGATCTAATTAGCTTTTTTCAGTGATTCAGGCAGCGTTCCCTTCTAGTAAATACACAGGTGCTCTATGTAGTTGTACAAAATGGAAGGTTTTTATAGGCAGAAGGAAGGTGAGGCAGGGAATTATTAGCAAAAGAAAAGAAAAGATTGTTTAAAGCCATGTCACCTCCTTTTTGGTGGAAGGGAACAACAGGCATCTTATTATGCAGATTACCTCACTAGTGTGCATCAGGAAATTTGAGATTGACTGTTTAAAGGTCACATTTCTGGGAGAGGTTGAAATTGCAATTAAGTCTTAGTTTGCTGTCATGGGGACTGGTAACTGCATTTTGAGCCCACTGTTTCTTTTCTAACAGGCATAAGGATGATTTTATGTTGATTATTCTTAAGAAATAGCAAACAAGGGGAAGGTCCTGAAAACCAAGAAGCTCCCTTTTTGTGACACAGAGACACATTTACATTTATCTCTATTTGTAAGAAGGTTGTGTCTCCCTATCTGCACTAGGCAGAGAATGACTCTAAATCTCTGGAAACTCATATATGGAGAAAGCAAAAGCCTTAATCTGCCTGACAACCTTCCTTGTTTGCTGTGCTTTTTCCTGGTAACCTCTCATAACTGACCTTTTGCCACATCCCTAACATCTTCTTTTGTCTTTAGCTGGAGATGTTTTTTGAGGTGATGGTTTGGCCTATTTCAGAGTTACTCAGTTTGTCTGGACCTCTCCCATTTATATGGTTAGTAACATCTCTCCTGTTAATTTGTCTTTTACTATGGGGGGGGGGGGGGGGTGTCTCAGCCAAGAACCTAGAAGGGTAAAGGAGACATTATTTTTCCTCCTCTACACCTGTTATGGACTGAACTGTGTTCTTGAAAAATAGATATATTGAAGTCCTAACCCCTAGCACTTCCAAATATCACCTTATTTGGAAACAGGGTCTTTACAAAGATAATCAAGTCATCAGGGGGCACTTGGGTGGGTCAGTCCAACTTCAGTTCAGGTTAAGATCTCATGATTTGTGGATTGGAGCCCTGCATAGGGTTCTGTACTGACAGCTCAGAGCCTGGAGCCTGCTTCAGATTCTGTCTCTCTCGTTTTCTCTCTCTCTCTCTGCCCCTCCCCTGCTTGTTCTCTCTCTCTCTCTCTCAAAAATGAACATTAAAAATTGTTTTTAATAAAAAATAAATAAGTAAATAAAATGAGGTCATTAGTATGTTACTGTTACTAATCCATGTTACTCTTCTGCAACTTGTAATTTTAATTTGTCACCAGCTAGACCCCAAAACCTGACCTTTACTGTTTACCTGCTAATAATCACTAACCTTTGTTTTATATTTTTTCCTTAAGTTCTTCTTTCTAGCTTACCGCTTAACTCAGACAAAACAAACCCAAAACCACTCACAGGTGACAGCAAATGCCCTGACAAGACCTCCAACTTGTGCAGACCACTCAGACCGAGCTAAACTTGACTTGTGCCTGCACAGATGGACCATGGAGAGACTTCTGGAATGACCTACATTACCTTCCCCTCATTACAATACTAAAATCTCCATCTAAGGAGGAGCCTCACCCTTATTTACATAACACACAATATATGGATAGGCATGTTTCCTTCCTTAAGGTGCATGCACTACCTTGTGCCCACCTGTACATATGACTGATGTGGTTTGAAGTGGTGAGATTTGGAGCCAATGGCCAAGAAAGAATTCTTTAGATGTTTTTGGTGCACAAAGGCATGGGGGGGACAGGACCAGTGGGCAGAAACAGCTGCCCTGGGACTGAGGAACAATTTATTATATACTTGGGAATTGGGGGAGGTAAAGACAAAGGAAGTTTCCAAAAGAATTTTCATATGTTAAAGACTCATCCATATCCTGGAGGCCTAGCTATTGTCAAGCTAAACTTGTTTTTCCCTCTAGCAAAGCATTAACATTAAGACAGTTGGGAGTTCCTGGAGAAATGTCATACTCCCCCAGCCTCAAGTATTTGTCAATGGGCTGCACATTATAAAGAAATTTAATTTTATCTACATTTCCTTTTGCTTTTGTTCCGCACATCATGTTGAAGAGGCTTCTTTATCTAAATATTCATCCTAACCATAAACAAACGGTACCCATTCTCTCCCTCTCTGTCTCTGTCTCTCTTCCCCTGAGTCATGGCCTTGGAAGCTACTTCCTGTGATCTCCTTATTTGCTGCCAATAGTTTACTTCGTGAGACAACTCCACCTGGTGCCTCTGTGACTCACAAACAAATGAACTCACTTTGGTTCCGTTACAAATTCAGTATGTGCTGAATATCTTTTAGGGACATAATGAATTTATTTAACATCTACCTTATATGGTTTCATTTAGGATTATGTGGTAAATAAATGTTTAGGATATAGTTTTGATATGCCCCGATTTGAGAGACCCCCCCCGAAAACAAACCACCAGAGTCCAGAATCAAAGACAAGCGGCAAGGGTCGTTTATTGCAAGTTCGAACCCGGTCCTCCGCGCACTCCTTGCTGGTGACGCTAAGAGGCCCCGAGCAAGGATCTTACAGCTTCTTTTATAGACAGGCACAAACAAGTTAGGGATTTTTTTTTTGTGGTTACAGAGCTGTTATTGGTTGACATTTAAATTTGAACACTCAGCAGAACTTGATTGGTTCCCGCCTTTAGGTCAGACCACAACCAGGGCACGCCCTGGCTAGTTTGGGAATGGTGGTGGGGGGGGGGGGGGTTCTTTGTAGTTGTGAGTACACCTGGTAATTTTTCTCTTAGTCTCTCAGTTTAAGCGCTTAGTAAACATTCAAAAATATTAGTTCTTTTTTAATGACTGTTTATTTATTTATTTATTTATTTATTTATTTATTTAATAAATTGAGAGAGAGAGAGAGCACACACACATGCAAATGGGGAAGTGGCAGAGAGAGAAAAAGAATCCCAAGCAGGCTTCTTGCTGTCAGTGCAAAGCCAGACACAGGGCTCGAACCCACAAACCACGAGATCATCACTGTTAGGGTCAGCCTTCGGCAGGGTAAAGATAGGCGTCGGAGGCTAAAAAATTTTAGCAGTCAAAGACTTTATTGGGAACTAAGGTCTCGGGAGAGGTTCCGTGACTCAGGGAGAGCCAGAGAGAGGAGTCAGGGAAGTCGCGCCCGGGTGGGGTAGGGTTTTTAAGCTGGAGCATTCCCGGTTTAGGTCCGGGTGGGCCTTTTTTCGCGCCAGGTTGTGCTGTCGTTCTGTGATTGGTTGACCTTCAGTTCGTTCTGGCGCACCGCTTGGGGCTTTCCGTTGGGCTGCGCTGACAAGATGGCCGTCCCCTCCACTGTGGTTCCAGGGACATCCTAACAATCACCTGAGCCAAAGTCAGATGCTTAACTGAATGTGACACCCAGGCTCCCCAGTTATTGTTACTGTTATAAAACAGAGGGAAAAAGTTTAAAGGGATAGTACCAGAAAGTTGCTTTGTAATTATGGAATATTTCTGTATTTTGATTATAGTGATTATGACGGTTAACTTTATGTGTTGACTTGGTTAGACCCAGATATTTGATCAAATATTGTTCTGTAGATTTCTGTGGGGATGTTTGTGGGTGAGATTGTGAAAAGTAAGGGATATGATTCATTTTCAGAAATACCAAATCAAGTTGTGCTGTCTAGTTAGTTGGTTCATAGCCTATTGGAAATATGTACAAAATGTTCCCCTTCCCCCCCCCCCCCAGAGTCCCCAACCCTTAGATACTTCATTTCCTGGTTCTTCCCCTCTCTGTTTCCCAGGCTTATTTTCTAGGGCTTTGCAATAAGCATGTGCCAAAGAACAAAGGGAAGAAGGACTGAAAGACTCTGCATCACCTCAGGGAATGTACATTTGTTTCAATCAGACTGCTTTTTGCCTTACATGGGTGACTTCTGGGTAAGGCTGGAACCTTTGTAGTACTCAGCCAATGAGGAACCAAGGGAGGGACTTGCATGTGAGAAAATAAATTATCTGCTGTAACTTCCCTGAGTTTGCCTGTTCCCCAGACACCTGCTCTTCTACGAACGTTGATTAAAGCCTTGCTTCACTGTGCTCTGAGTCTCTGCATCCCTCCTTAGATTTGGGTCAGTGGGCTTATTTCTCTCAAGATTAGTATTTCAGTTGGACTTTGAGTAAAGCAGATTCCCCTCCACAATATGAGTGGAACTTATCCAATCAGTTGAAGGTCTAAATAGAACAAAAAACTGGCCTCCCCAGGCAAGAGAGAATTCTGGCCTTCGGACTTGAACAGCAACATGAGCTTTCCCTGGGTCTCCATAATCACATGAGCCAACTCCTTAAAATAAATCTTTCTACACACATGAGCGTGTACACACTATTGGTTGTTTCTCTGGAGAACCTTGACTACTAATCTGTGTACGTGATAATATTTTATAGAATTATACACCAAAAAAAAAAAAAAAAGGAAAAATACATATAAGAACTGTGAAATCTAAATAAGGTTCTTAATTAATAGTTTTGCCATGTGTATGTCTTAGTCACAATGCACATAAGATGCAATGGTCATATAAGATGTTATCACTGGGGAAAGCTGTAGGAAGGGTACATAGGAACTTTTTGTACTATTTCTAATTCTTGTGAGACTATAATTATTTCAAAATTAAAATTCTTTTAAATACATAAATGTGATCATTCCATGGTCATAGACCTGTTTCTAAGTCACCTATAGGTATACAGACCAGGGTCACATGCAATAGAACACATGAGTAAGTTTGGGGATCAGGAACAGAGAAAACCTTGCCTCACCTCTCATGAAGAGGCTAAAAATATGGAAAGCTGGCATCAATACCCCTACCTTTTGTGATTTATGGAATAACATCTATTGTTCACCTAACATTCACCTTTGATTGGACCCTACCCTGGATTCCTGAAGAACATGTACCCTAGACCCTTTTCTAACATAAATCCCTAGCCCTAAGCAACAAGCAGACTTATTCTCCTTTCCTTTCTGAGTCTCCCAGACACTCCATCTGTTCTCTACCTGTTACCTACCCTATTCAGAAACTTTGTCTCCACTTTCTCTGGCTCACATTTGATTTCTATCCTATGTGAAGTCATGGATGGTTGGTCCTGTGGGACCCTTCCCCGGGGTTCTTGAACCCAGCCTGCCTGCATCAACCTGAAATTCATACCATTGTATGAAAGAACCATGATGCTCTTAGTATTTCCCTATTTGTTTCCTTTGACTTTCTCTATAAAACTCAAAGTAATAAATGGGTAGAAGAAGATATTTGGGAGTTAGGATATTTCAGGTTGAGATTCAAGTATGCGAAATGAGTCTATTTTATTCTATTATCTTTATTTTAAATCCTGGCAAAAACTACAGCAATAGTCAACAAATCTACTTCAGTTACAAACTTATAAAGAATCTGCTTTCTCCAAACTTCCAGGCTTGAAGTTGAGGCTCTAAATATATTTCACAGATGCCTGGTAAATTGGGTCTATTTTCAAGCCTTACTCTCCTTTTTTTAGTTAAAAACAAAACAAAACAAAAATATACCAAAAACAAACTAAACTTTATACCCAAGTAGTTTTTAAAGAAAAGGAGAATATGCATTTTAGAGGAAGGGAGAGCTTCTTGTAGTTGTATGAGGCAGAGTAAGACCTGAGAAGAAAGTCTTTTCCTGACATTATTTTTGCTTCTTGATTCTGTATACGGAAAAGTGCCATTAAAATCCCTTTAACATTTTTTCCCTCTGAAACATGATGCAAATATCTTGGGAGAAAATGCTTGCCTAGCTCTGTGATGTCACAACCCAAACGGTATTAATTCTGCTGGCATTATGGAGACTCAAGCTCAGGCAAAAGTATCTTCTATAATTAAGGGAAAATAGCTGTTATGAGACACAATGCACATTCCTCACTGAGACTCTGATTTTGTTGCAAAAAGGCAGCCCCCATCAGGTCTAGTGAAGGAGCCGGTATTAACTGGCTTGCTTGATCCCTTCCAATAAAGAATTTAGTCCCTAGGGAAGGGTGAAGAAGGTTAGAAGCTTTGCTTTTAATCGCCATGGCCTAATCCCAGATTGCCTGTATTCAAATCTGCCTTTGTAATTGAAATTGTGGCTTTAAAATAGTAGTGGGGATTTATTCAAGAGTGTTTCCAAAAAGCCAGAATGCCCAGGTGGCCTCGTCAGTGCAATATGGTCTAGAACTAGAAGTCTGGGAGCATAGAAAAGGACTGTAATCAGAGGTGAGTCTTAGATAAGAAGATGATGCAAGATTTTTTTTTTTTTTTTCAGATGCCAAGAGCAACTAGATTCTTCAATAGCTTGTGTGGTGCAGTTTAATGTTAATGCATGTTATAAGAATAAAATCGTAGCCTCACTGAAAGTCTATCCCAGATGATTGCTGCATTCTAATCATGTTTCACACAGAAATCCATGCTGCGTATTCTTCTCTTCAGCTGCACTACTTTTGTGTTCACTTTATCTGATTATTTGTTCATTGGAGATAGCTTATGACAACTAACATGATTAGCTGAATAAGTAGGACTCCTTAGGTCCATTCCTGAGTTTCATCCTGGACAGTCAAATAAGTGCTTAACCTATATGTACGGTCTCATTATAACTGACTCAAAGGGCAACCTAACTAATGTGAGTTTGCTCATTGGTGAGTTTTCGGGTAGAGACTGTACCAGCTGGAGTTGTCACACAAAGGAAACTTTATTTGCAGCAAATAAGGAGATCATGGGGAATAACTTCCAAAACTGTGACTCTCCAAGTGGGGGTTCATGGGTTTCTTTTATTTAGGGCTAGGATGAATATTCAGAAAGGGGAGTTTTTGTCATCACATGGAGAGGTGGGCATACGATGGCACGTGCATCTTAAGAAAACATGCCTATATATACATTGTATGTTATGTTAATGAGGTTTGAGATCGTCCTTGGGTGGAGCAGAGGTAACTGTCAGGCAAGCGGGAGGGGTCTGGGCATGCTTAGAGCATTGGATGGGGTCTTGGGCTCTGTATCTCAGGTAAGGAATGCAGGGCCTTGCTTACTTTTGAAATCGCATTGGGAGTTTTACAAAACACTGATTTATTGTCTCTGATATGGTGAGGTAATTTCCAGACCTGGTGGAGACTGTTAGTTTTTGCACTCCCCTGTTCCTTTAAAAATCCTTTTGCAATTCTTTGTAATTCTGACACCCCCAGGAAGTTCTGCAAGAAATGTTCCAGGGCAAGTAGAGTCAGTAAGGCACAGATCACGGAAAATAGCTGGGGGCATAAAACGACTTGTCTTTCTTTTTCTGGGGACTCCTAACTCTTTCTGCTTACAAAAGTTGTGTAGACAGGAGCTATTTTCTTTCAGCCTACCCTAGCACTGAAGTCAACTTGCTCCCATTGAACATTTTATCTTAGAAACAGGAACACATCAGTGCTGTTAAAATAAATTCCTGTTAATAATCAATTGGAGACTCATTTTATCAATATCATGTCTATTGTTTTTTACTCAACTGGGGACAGGTTTACATGTAAGATTTCAGCTTTTTTCCTACATTGTAGCCATCAAACTAGTAACAAAAGCAGACTTTTTTGACCATTTACTTTGTGGCAGCCTCTGAACTAATTACTTTATATACCTTAACATATTTAACATTCCCATTAATTCTAGCTTTCTACGGCTGCTGCATATTACTCACCCAATCCCAATGGTCACACCCTGACAGATACTAACACCAAAAATTACACTCTCTTAGAAATAGCTAACTCAAACACCCTCTTCTAAGTCATACACACCTATCCTGACCACTTATTTATTCAAGGGAACCCATTAAAATAGTTTTTTGACCTCATGTAAGCAACTGATAAACTGATCTTCTCTGTTGCTGAGATTCTCACTGGGGACAGTTTTCCCCCAAGAGATTTGCTTCCAGTGTTGGGAGATGTTTTCAGTTGTCATCTCTGGGGATGTCACATTGTTATCTAGGGGGTAGAGGCCAGGGATGCTGCTAAATAGCCTACAGAGGACAGCTCTTACAACAAAGAGTTATCCAGTCTTAAAGGTCAACAGTGCCAAAGTTGAGAAACCCTACATTTTAGTCCCCACTGTCTTCACTTTCTTCCTCTTCCATTTTAGACTCAATAACCCATCACAACATCACCATTTCACAAATATCATTAATTCCTTTGCACGCAGCACGCTCTATCACCAATATTTGGGAAAGTCTCAATCTTGTGTTGACTGGTGACTCTCTCTCTAAAAACACCACTAGAAATGCCTGTTGGTTGAGCAAAACTTAGTCTATATTACTAAAGCAAGGGAGAACACACCTTGAGAAGGTATTAGTAGTGCCTCAGAAATGAGAAGTCAGGAAAATGTATTTATGGGGTTTTATGCTTACACTGGGTGATCTTCAGGCCAGTGTTAAAATAGGGAAATATTAGGAATGGCAGAATTTATGACATACTAGGTTTGGATTGGTGGACACAGTAACATGAGGATCTTGAAGTCTGTATTGATAAGCAACTGGCTACTGTTGATAAGTAAGCTATTTTAGTTGTTTCAAGACTAGCTGTTTTCCAAAAGCAAATATTTCTTGAAACAGGAGCTAAGTTGGTGGTTTGTTTTTTGTTTTCTGATTTTGATTTTTTGCCCAGGTCCCAGTATTGTTTGGCACAGAAACAGGAAAAAATTTTTAAATACAAGAATTGATTAATATAGAAACAGGAAGGTATGTTGGCTTACCAACTAAATTGCATTTAACTGCTGGAGTTTTCCATGCTTCAACTAAATAGCTCAGTACTGAGGAAGAAAGTCAGACAACTGGGCAGCTTGGTGTCACTATAAATTTATAATTGTCAATTCAATGGCCACAAAACACCTCCCAACAATCTTACTATGTTTGGCCAGTAAGCTTATTCTCCCATTGTTACCAATTTCATTTCTTCTCCAGGTTGTCTTTCATTTCATTACCAAAACCTCTCTTAGCTGAAGAATTTGCCTTGAGCATCACAGAGAAAATACAACCTATCAGAGGAGAACAGCGCCATTTTGTCTTCCCTGTGGATCACATTTCAGGTCATGTCAAGCTAGTCATGCTTGTCTACTTTCAATTCCAGAAATGTGGCTTCCTCTTTCCTGCCTCAATATCTTCAAACATGCTGTTGCCTCTGTCTGGAAAAGTTTTTTCCCCATTTTTAATTTTTTTTTAATGGTTATTTATATTTGAGAGAGACAGACAGACAGAGACAGAGAGAGACAGAGCAAGAGCAGGGGAGGAGCAGGGAGAGATGGAGACAGAATGTAAACCAGGCTCCAGGCTCTGAGCTGTCAGCACAGAGCCCGATGCAGGGCCTGAACCCAGGAACCATGAGGTCATGACCTGAGCCTCAGTTGGATGCTTAACTGACTGAGCCACCCAGGCACCCCTCCCCATTTCTTAAAATCTAATTTAAACGTTTTCATCCTTTGAGTCCCTACTTAATCACCATTTTCACAAAATCTTTCCTCACCTCCCAGTCCATCTCAATTCTATTCTTTCATTAATAATTCTGTGTATTCTTTTTCCTGCTCTATAATTATCAAAATGTAGAATCAGAATTTTCTCTGGGCGATTGTGTTTCACATGAGGAACCATACCTGCTTTGTTTATCACAACAGACTCTATCATTTATAATGTATAATAGACATTCAGTAAATGTTGGATGAATGACTGGTTGAAAACACTGAATAACTAAAATTGCTCAGAGATGCTGAATGACATGCTCAAGGTAGAACACCCATCAATTACCAGACCTGGGAATGAACTCGCAATTTATCTGACCCCAAACCATGCTGTTTCCTTTATTGGACATCACCATTACAAAAAAAAAAAAAAAAAAAAAGAGTTATTTTTTTTTCTCTTTATCTCTCGTGTTCTCATTTTTTTCTTATTTTATTTCTGTCTCTATATCAGTATTCATCTAACTTTCTTTCTTTTATTCTTTTCTTACTGGCTCTTCTGATCCACTTGAGTCTTGAAATATAGGAATTTTTGCTCCTTCAGTCCCATACAGTTCTGAATATAGTTTGAACGTACACATCAAAGTTTTCATTTCATTTTTAAAGTTTTATCTCTTAGTTACCAAGTCATTCTTAGCTTTGAATTCCGTGAACTTTTAAAGGTCATAACTGGTCTTTGATCTAATAGAATACTATTACTAGTTGTGGCAGCCTTGAGATGTGCCACTCAGATCTCTTCCCAAGAAAGAACTTGTCATTCGCCTGCAGGGAATGGAATTAGCCGGCAGCCTTCAGCTAGTAGCACCTTCAGGAACTGCTTCAGCTTTTAAGCCAAGCCCACCCTCTTCCCAGGCTGCCCTCACCCAATAACCAAGCACCAGTCCTCCTAAGCCAGAATACCCTAATAAGGCCATCCTTGTGGGTTGGCCAACACTGTCATACCTACATTTGAAGTCGAAGCTCTCCTTCAATCTCATTTCTTTCCTGTCTTCTTTTCACAGGTTTCAGATCTACTTTACTTTAGGATTGTAAGTCTTTCTCTACTCAATAAACTTCTTAGAAGGACAAATGACAGACTAGGACAGGACTACATTTCTATGCCATTGTGCACATCATTTTAATCCAACTCACGAAGTGTTTGTCGAGCACCTATGTATAAATGGAATGGTCCCAATATGCTTTAAGGGCTTACTGTATGCAGAGTGTATTATATATGTGCCAGCTTGGTGAATCTTACAATAACTTAGGAGATAGGTATTAGTTTCATTTTAGAAATAGGCAACCTGAAACTTAAATTGGCTAAATATTCTGCCCAGTTTCACCCGGGAACTCAGTGGCAGAGTTACAGATAAAACACAAATCTGTCTGACTCAAAATCCTGGACTCTAACTATTATACACACGATCCCTCACAGTAAGGTTAGGATCGTAGTTGCTATAAATGATACAAGATTTGCAAGATACTCTTTGCCCTCAAGCATTTGTAAGACTTCTAGTTCTAAAAGGGTATGATTCTGTGAAATATGAATTAAATGCCCTATTATTGTGGATAAGACCCAGAAAGCTATAAAAAAAAAAAAAAAACTATGTTAAACAGAATGCCCATTGCTATATCACTCTTACAGTTAGAGTTGGCTATACCACAGCCCAGATTTTAAATTGAATGTCAAATTTAATTTGCCTCAGGAAGCCTGAAGCTCAAAGTCTATCACAGATCACAGAGCTAGACCCGACAGCTGTCTGATGAATCAACCGATAAGGAGGATGGGGGGGTAGACGATAAATCACTGTTTAGGGCATCCTTGCATCACACTTCCCTCATCCCCTAAATAGTACAGGATCCCGTTTGAAAGGATTTGTCTTTATAAAAACATCGAAGAAAATGTACCATTTCAGTTAACGGAAAAGGCACAGACTTCTGCTACCATAAATTCCCATTACCACTTCTTTGTCTTTCCAAATATTAATTCTCAAGGTTTAACTACAGTCTTACCTTTAAGAGGAAGGCCAATTTCATAATCTAGTCTTCATTGAGCTCTCTTTTTCTGAAACTGGAACTACTCATACTTTGATAAGAAATTTCGACATTTTATTTTTTCCTTCCTTTTATTTGTTTTATTTAACACACATTTACTGACTAAATATCACTGCAAATCTTTAGTTGTCACTGTGGGAGACAAACAGACAAAGGTCTCCATCTTTGGAACTTGAATTTGTATTTAGATTGGATTTAGATTCAACCTTCCCAGTTACTAGGTGGATAAACATAGAAGACTGTCTTTCTATCTAACACTTCTTGACCTATAAAAAGATAGTATACTTTATTGTACAGATTACTACCAGGGTCAAATGAAATAACATACAATAATTCTTTTAAAATGTAAACTTTCATACAGTTCTTAGTCGTTTATAATAGTATTTTTAGCAAATTATTACAAGGCAAAGGAAAATAAGTGACATAGTAGAGACAGAGGTAGAGTGTTCTTTGAGTATAGACGATGGTTTGTGAAAATGGTATTTAAATTAAGCTGGTAAGGATAAGTAAGATACTAGTTCTGGAGAAGGGGAAGATGAACAATAAAAACAGAGAACAGGTGTATTTAAGAAGGACTAAGTAGCTTTATGGATCTAATTATTTTATGCAGGGATAGCTATATTAAGAAATAAGACCTGGGTACCTAAGGGTAGGACAGGGCCCTCTCATACATAGTCTTGACTGCCATGTTAAAGAATGCGAGCTTTCTTTTTTAAGAATGTTCTTAGAGTAGACATCTGGTTTGTCCTATGGTTTTCATTATTTTCTATTCATATTTTGTCTGTTATGCCATGCTCTGCTGGTTAGATTTTTTTTTTTATCATGCAACCTGATCTGCTAATGCCAGGAGCAGTCCTGCAACTCAGGCTAAAACAAGGAACCCTAGGGCCTGTAATTCTGCATTCTGAGAAAAGCCTTACAGTCACCCACTATAACTGGAGCTGAGTAATTCAAAGGCAGCATCCTAGAGAGGTCCTGATCCTGGGGTCTCCACAACTACCTTTACTCTTGCTGTCTCTGAGGCCTGATCTATCAATTTCTTTTTTCACACAATGTTACTGCTAACATTAGCCAGAATCACTTTCTATTGCTGGCCACCACACACCTCTGATACAGCAATGAAGAACCTTGAGGAGGAGATTCATATGTAGCTTGTAGCTATCATGTATAGGATAAATGATGTTTCAGATAAAAGTTCAAAGTAAGAAATTATTATAATATTAATGAGGATCCAGAATTATTCCAACACATATATTCTCCTTTAATTTTCCTGAAGCTCATGTCTGTCCCTGACTTTTCCCTGCTTAAAATCCTTCAGAACACACACTATACAGGAAAATAAAAAATCCTCCGACACAGTATGCAAGATCCTCTGATCTAGGCATAACCTTCATTTCTCACAGTCCTCCATTACTCCTTTTCAGGTATCCTAATTTCAGGTCTCTCTGAAAGTACTCTTTCTTTAACTTTTGATTTTTTGCCTCCTCGCCTTAATTGAATTTCCACAGACCTGGCCCTTAGCAATGAGAATAGAGCCCTGGAAAAAGAGTCAAGGGAGAAAGTCTATTTTGTTCTCCAGCAATAGGATATAAACATTCTACCTTTAGTCTGCCCATTTGTGTCTTTCCGAATGGCATCTGCATATTTATTAGCAAGCCAGGCACCTTGGAGGAACAGTGACATTATCATGTTAATGTCTTAGAAGGTAAAACAGTTGACTTTGTTCTGTTCTGAAGGTGTTGCCCTTTCTATTTAATGGCAGGGTTTCTCTACGTGCCAGGCAGATTACCTCTGTAAATCTTATTAACAATGATGGGAGCCTTGCTGCTCAATTGTTGTGAAGCTCTGGAATGGCTCCCTTAGTGCCCTCCTAGTCAGCTTGGAGTGTAAACCAGAGGGATGCCACATGGTTAGCTATGTGGCAAGGCTCTGGGAAAACATGGGCAAGCAGTGGTTACTGGCTAGTGTTGGCTGATGGAATTTATTGAGCACCCAGTATATGCAGAGCCCTTAAGGCTATCAGAAATTGAAGAGAGAATGTGTCCCATGACTTTGGGGTGTCTGCAAACTAAGTGAAAATTTACAAGAGAAATTTACATATGAAGAGAAAGTGAATTAGGAACTAAGAGAACTAAGAGAAAGCGGCTTGCCAGCAAATACAAGTGGCAGATGAGGCAAATGAGCGCACTACCGGAAATATCATTCTTTCCACCCATCCTCTTCCATCCCTGGCCCCTATCACTAGGGGAAGTAATCTTCTAGTACACACTGGTAGCACCCCATACTTTATCTCTTAGCACTTGTCACCCTGCAGTCTAATTAATGTTTACTCACCTGTCTTCTCCACTGGGCTCTGAGCTCCAACCTGATTTGTAGCTATAACCCACCCCTTCATGCATTTCTTGGCACCAAGTAAAAATTCAATCATGAAACACCGAATAAGGAAATTGATGTTATTTATTGCAAGAATTGTATTTATTGTAAAGGAGGGACAAGTAAAATCGTGGCATATGGTTTAAAGGTGGATTCTCTGAGATCAATATTTTATGTTAAAGTTTTTCAGAAGCATTTCACCTGAAATTCCATTTCATAAGGCAAAGGAAGAAATCTCCCTATTCTTCCCAGCCCATTAGTACAAGTTCATGCAAATCAATGTCATTATTAAAGTTAAACCTTCTACACATTATGGTTTCAACATTTAAAAATCTCTCAAGTGCTAAAATGTTTAATTTTGAGAGACCATGTATTACTAAAAAGACACATAGAATTACAGTACAATATCTCCATACCTGGATTTTAACAAAATAAATATGGAATATGTGGAATAAATATGAAAATAAATAATATTAAGGTGAATAACATTTCTTACTATTCTTGCTAATGATTTTGATTCCCAAATAGATAGTGGCATGTGTTGTGTGTATGTGCACACATGTGTCTGCACATGTATGGACCCACGCATGGGTGTGTTCTCGATCTCATCACCAGTAGTTTTGGAACAATAAAAGAACTACAAGGTCTGTGAAATTTTCACCTATTTAAAGTGCACGAAACACCCTACATTTCAGTGCAAAAATTTAACATATTTTATTGGGCACCACCAGCCCACAAGGCACCAAATTTGCAATATGGTTCCTGCTCTTTTGAAACTTACAGTACAGTGAGGAAGAGATATATGTACATAAATAAGAAATTTCAATATCACTTTCAAAATGGCAAGTGCAATGTTGGAATTATGCTTTGGGTACTGAAGACACACAAAAAAGAAGTACTTGAGATTTTTGCCCAGTGTGTATGAGTGTGTGTGCTTATGCCTGGACAGAAGAGGGATGCAAAAGATTTCATAAACTGAATCTGGAAGACAGGAGGATTTAGTGAACCCAACAAGGTAGGAGAGAGTCATTTCTTGCATCATGAAGACATGTACCAAAATCTTGTCCTGTGTGCAATAAGCTGAAAGCCCTTGGCAATTAAGAGATGGTAGACTGCAGCAGGGACAAAGGGAATATATAAACTGGATAAGCTGGCAGCAGCTATATCAAGGAGAGGACTGCATGCCATGTTAATGACCTTGCACTACTTCCAGTTGGTCGAAGGCATTCTACCTGTGTTTGTGCTCTGAGGTAAGAAGAAACATGGTCCATTTGGTTAGTTAACAATGTGCAGTGAAGGAGGGTGTGATGTAGAGAGAATTTGTGGAGTTTCAGTAAAGTGACCTTTATATGCCTTCTCCCTATCTCATTGCATATTCTTCAATAATGTTAATAGCTAACATTTATTTAGTACTTACTATGTGATAGACACAATCTTAAACACTTTACATGCACTTAATTAAGAAATTGTATTTGTGGGGCGCCTGGGTGGCTTAGTCGGTTGAGCTTCTGACTTCGGTTCAGGTCATGATTGCATGGTTGGTGGGTTCAAGCCCCACGTTGGGCTCTGTGCTGACAGCTCAGAGCCTGGATCCTGCTTCAGATTCTGTGTCTCCCTCTCTCTCTGTCCCTCCCCTGTTCACACTTTGTCTCTCTCTCAAAAGTAAATAAACATTTAAAAAATTTTAAAAAAAAGAAATTGTGTTTGAGCTGCCAAAACAAAATACCACAGATTGGGTGGCTTTAACAACATAAATTTATTTTTCACAGAAATAAAGGAGGAGTCTGGAAAAGTCTAAGAAGAGGATGCTGGCAAGGCAGCTTTGATTCTGAGGCCTCTTATCTTGGCCTACAGGTGGCTGCTATCTTGCTATGTGCTCACATAACTTCTTCTTCATTTGTGCGTGTGTGTGTGTGTGTGTGTGTGTGTGCGCGCGCACACGTGCGCATGCGCGTGTGGAGAAAGAAAGCAATTTCTTCTTAGAAGACTACCAATCCTATCTGATTAGGGCCTCACCCTTACAGCCTCATTTCCCTGTGATTACTTTCTAATTGTTCTATCTGCAAACATAGTCCCACTGGGGATTGGGGCTTAAACATGTAAATATTGGAGGCACATAGTTCAGTCCACAGCAGAAATTCTCACAAAAAAAATCAGTGAGGTCAGGATAGATACTACTACTCTCTCTGTATATAGGTAGGGGAATTGAGCACAGAAATTGGCGTCATAGTTTAGTTTCTCAAAGAGTAGACACTGAGACAGAGCTTGGGGTATAAAATATGAAAGGGAGAGGAAAGGAGAAGCAGGTGCAATGGGAGAATGCAATGGACAATTAAGGAGATGATTTTGTTCAGCCTCTTCTACCAGGCAGAACATTCATTAATGAGGAGTATCTCAAATAACAGGGAGAAAATTTGGTTTTATAAAACATCACTGAGAAAGGGAGGAGGTGAGCCTCATCTCAGAATATGGGAGAGCAGTGTGTTCCTTTGTGGTTAGCTAATTCTCAGAATGCAAAAGGGTGGGAGGATTTTGAAAAACAAAAAGATGGGGGTGGGTGGCGATCTTAACCACTGCTGTTTTCTATGTGCATGGGACTCAGGTAAAGTTCAACACTGCCGGCCCTCCCTTTTCTTGAAGATGAACAAATATCATTTATTTCTGAACAACTCAGAGGCAACAGTAAACTTACTGAACAAGGTGAGATAAGGTCCAAGAAACAGTCTCTGAGAAGCTTGTTGGTGGTGTGCACACAAAACCAGTTAAACCAGCTATTGAGAAGTGGTGACAAAGGTTAAATTGTTTTAGAGTCCTGGAGATTAAACATTTTTAAAAAGAGATGCCTTAAAAAAATAAAAAATAAAATAAAAAAGAGATGCCTAACATAATGAAGAAAAATATAAATATAAAGGTTGTATTAAAATCAAGTGCCAGGAAGTGAACCCTGAGAGTCATGGGTCTGTGAATTCCATAAAGTCTGTCAAGGAAAACCAGTTATATGGCACCATTCATTGAGTTTCTTGAAGCTCTGGAGCTAGGATGTTGCTGCTCTAGGAAGTGGCTAGTCTTGGTTACCACTCCTATAAGGGCAGGCATGAGCTGAGCATTTTGCCTGACTTCCTTAGTGGTCCAGACAGTTGACTGTCTATGGAGAAATCCTCCCACACATAGTCAGCTGTGAGGATGAGTCCTCTAGAGCTTATATCAAGTTTGGGGCTTCAGCTCACAGGGCTTCTTTGGATTCTGGGGGCTTCCAGTAGCTGCCAGGCAACTTAGTTGGGGTTCTATAAAGTTGGGTTATAATTTTTGGTGATGTAAGGTAGGCAGGAGGGCAAGTAATTAGAGAAGTTTGGAGGTCTATATCCAGATACTGAAGAAAAACTGAGAAATCTGGAAATTGAGAACTGGAGAAACTGAGAACTGGAAACCTGGGAAGGACTGACAAGTTGACTAACGAATGTAATAGGATTTATCAGAGAGGTACCAAGATGTGGGTTTTAGTTTTTGTTGTTGATGTTGCAGTTGTTTAATGGGGAGAGGAAGTGAATTAAATCTTTACTGCAGGCTCAGAAGGAGTCTAGAGAGTCAGTCTTCCAAGGCACCCTTCAGATATCCCCATTCATTCCCAATGCAAGGATTTCAGGTTTTCCAGAGAAGGGATCTGACCTTGGTTGAGTGTTTAACCATCTGCTTGGACAATTAAGTTCCAGATTTAGTCCTTAGCATTCTCTGCCCTCTGACCTTGCAGAAATGACAAGTTCTTTATAACCAAAGAGACCCTCTGGCTTTCTCTTCTGGCTTTCTATTGCCTGTAACTGGTCTCCAGCTATTTATTATATTTCTATGAACAGAGGTTCTTTTTTTTTTTTTTGAACAGAGGTTCTTAAAGAGTGTTTGTGAACCATCAGAATTAGTATCACCTGGGAACTTTTTGGAAATGTAATTTCTGAGCTCCACTCCAGACCTACTGAATCAGAAATTCTAATGTTGGGTTGATGCAGTCTGTGTTTTAACAGGTTCTCTCAGTGATTCTGAGGCACACTAAGTTTGACAGCTATTGAAGTAGTGTATCAAGAGTGCTTAGCAGTAACTCTAACCCTAGTATTCTTCTATCTACTATTTTCTCTATACATCTTAACTGCCTAATATGGTATAGCTGCTAGTGCATTTCCACCCACTATATTCCTTCCCTAATTCACCACTGCTGAAACTTTCAACAGACCACTGCCTTAAGCCAGAGCCCTTCTGTGCTCCATCTACCACCAGTGGTGGGGTCCCTGTCAGTCAAGTGCTGGGCAATACGGCTCCAAAAGCTCATTATCATCTCACTTGCTTTCTCAGACCACTTCCAGTATTATCACAGCTCAGGTTCTCTAGAAGCAGAACTTATGACAGAGTTTGGGGCGTGAGACACTTAGATGTCAACACCAGTGAAGGTAATAGGGAGGAAACAGGATTGGCTGGAGAAAGAAGCAGGCTTAAGATTCAGGTTTGGAAAAGCCTTGACCACTTGACAGGAAGTTCTAAAGCTGATGCCACCCATCCCAAGTTGGGCAAAAGTGGCCAGCCCTTTATAACTCCATCATGCTTGGTCACCAGGCACAGGCTGACTCAGGAAAGGCATGACCTCAGGCAAAATGGTCTCTACAGCCTGAGGCTGACCAAGAAGAAGATAAAACGCTATCTTCAGACCACACTGTCTGTGGCTGGGCATCAAGTCCTTCCTCCAAAGGGGACCTGGGTGGAATATCTTTCAATCTACCCCAGTTAGTAACTTGCCTAATTCACATTATACATAGGTCATAGAGCCAGGCTTTGAAGCCAGTTAGCCTGGCTTTCAAGGTCCATGCTCATCACCATCTTGCTGCAGTACCTAACAGCTATTGCTATAGCACTGAACAAACTGTTAACAAGGTGACAGGAATAAATTTGATTTTTAGGTGGATTCTCTATGACATATTAGTAGGTATCAATATCTTGAGATTCCTTTTATTTGCTAGACTTTATTAGACTCATTGTCCCCATCTATAAAAAGCCCTTTGCCATCTGTGGGGTAACTCTTACCTTTCTGAGACAAATCCAGAGTGTTCAGTTTCTCTGTGGAAGAACTACCTCTTTTGGGGGAAGTTTCCCCACCCTGTTGCCCTGCATTTCACATTTCCTTGTGGTTCTCCCACTTTGATTACTCCTGTCACTGGGACATGTTTCTTTTCAAGTCATATCTTAAAGATTCTGGGTTTAATTTTAATATAGAAGTACATATTTTCTTAAGACATCCTCATGAATATGACTATTTGAGGAGAGAGGTGAGAAGAAAGACAATTGTTGATTTCTTCATAACAGCACAGTCTCAAATATCTCCCTTTTTTAAGGATTCCTTTTAAGGGCATTTATACTATATGTAGGAGATAATAAAAATGCTTTCATAAACACAATAATTCAATCACCAAATTTACTGTTTTTCTAAATTCTAATTCTTGCTTAAAGTAAATGAACAATAAATATTTCTTGCATGAATAAATGCATCATTATCATTCCAGTACATCTTATACTTTGAGTTATCTTTTCAGTCATAGAAATAATTGTTCCAGAGAATGTGAATATTCTTACCAGTAGATCATGATGGCAAGTAATAAAAAGCCAAGAAATTCTTACTTCCTTAGGTCTCAAGTTGCCATAAACTTTCTTCCATAATTCTTTTTAATTTTTTTTAAGTTTATTTATTTATTTTGAGAGAGACAGGGGCAGTGTGAGCAGGGGAGGGACAGAGAGAGAGAGAGAGAGAGAAAGAGAGAATCGCAAGCAGGCTCTGCACTGCCAGACAGAGCCAGATGTGGATCTCAAACCCACGCAACTGTGAGATCATGACCTGAGCTGAAACCAAAAGTCAGATGCTTAACTGACTGACTCACCGAGGTGCCCCTTTTTAAAAAGTTTTTTAAGTTTATTTATTTATTTTGAGTCTTCCATGCTTCTATATTCATTTATTCTGTATCTAATTTTTCTCAAGTCATACCATATTTAAGGGAAAACAGAACAAACATACAATCAAACGGCATAAATAAATGTCTGCCTTCAGTTCTGCCCTGGGTTACTGCTATCAGCAGTTTGTGAGTAGAGCCCCAGCAGGAAGCAGATGGCACACTGAAATCAGAATAATTCAAGGAGAATTTAATAAAAAGACTATTTAAAAGGTGTAGGGGAATAACAAAAGATAGTGAAGTGTCTGGTTTTGTAACAGTTTAGCAACAGTTTAGCTGCTTTATACTCTTAGACCTGAAGAAGTGGAAAGAACATGTAATTTCCAGAACAGCACAGAGAGTACTCAGACAGAGGGCTGCCTTTTCAGTGCCCGAGAATCTTTGGTTAAGAGACATAGGAACCCATGGCAACCCTGCTGGGTGGGAGCTCCTGTGATAAAATCTCCAGCCTCCCTCTAACAGGTTGCCAGGATTTTCCTGGGCCACATACCTACCAGGAAGCCAGAGAACAAGGGAAGTGGTTGGAGGGGTGCAAGTGCATACAGACCAGCTCAGAGGGGCAAGAGCAGGACAAAGCAGGATGGAGAGTCAATCTGTGAGGCAAATAGAAGTTTTTCAGCATGCTGTTTTTTTTTTTTTTTTCCAACCAGCCATAATGAATATACACTGAATTGGACTATTTATATGAACTGATGTTCATATAAGAATGATGACAAAAAGGGGCACCTGGGTGGCTCAGTTAAGCATCAGACTTCAGCTCAGGTTATGATCTCACAGGTTCCTGAGTTCAAGCCCCATGTGGGGCTCTGTGCTGACAACTCAGAGCCTACAGTCTATTTTGGATTCTGTGTCTCCCTCTCCCTGCCCCTCCCCCACTCATGTTGTCTCTCTCTCTCTCTCTCTCTCTCAAAAATAAATAAACATTAAAAAAATTAAGAAAAAAAGAATCCCAAAGTTTTTATGTGTGAGAGAACACTCACCAATCAGAATGTGAGAAAATAATCTAATTTAACAAAATTTCTCGGAACTCTAATGCAATCCAAGAATTCTTTGTTGTGTATTTAAAAAAAAAAAACAAAAAACAACAACAAAAAAATCTTAATGTCATAAATGAGTCATGAAATTCCTAGCTCTAACACCCTGGGAACAATAGAAAAATGCAGAACATTTCTGCAAGTAGAAAATTCTCATTATTTGAATCCATTCTCATTGATTAAGTTTGTTTTCTATATTCAGAGACTGACAGATTTTTATATAAAGGTCCGAATGGTAAATATTTTCAGCTTGGCAAGCCAAATTAAGTCTCTATCACAGTTATTTAACTTTGCCATTGTAGGCTGAAAATAGCCATAAATAAATGGACAAGACTGTGTCAGTAAAACTTTATTTACAAAAACTGGTGACTGGCTGGCCCATGCATTTCATTGATCAAAGGAGAGTACAATGGTTTTAAACAGACAGATGTGGGTCCCGTCCTAACTCCTATACTCTTAGGAGACTGGCCTTGGACAAATGGCTTATCCTCTGACCAAACTCCATACTTCAGAGAGTCCATAAAAAACATAAGTTGTGAGAAATATGCCCACTGCCCCAATCAAAGGAGGGTGAAGAGACTCAGAGCACAGTGAAGTGAGGCTTTAATCAACGTTCCGGCAAGAGTGGGTGTCTGCTGGACAGGCACATTGGGGCAGTCACAGCAGGCAATTTACCCACTAAAAGCCAGGTCCCTCCCCTGGTTCCTCATTGGCTGAGTACTACAGAGGTTAACGCCTTTCCTGACTTCACCTATGCCCATGTAAGGCAAAAAGTGGTCTGACTGGAACAAAGGTACATTCCCTGAGGTGATGCAGAGACTTTCAGTCCCTGCTCCCTTTATTCAATGGTGCATGCTCATTGCAAAACCTACTAAAATAAGCCCTCAAAACGGAGAGGTGGGGAAGAAGAACCAGGAGGTGAAGTGTCTAAAGGTTTGGGACTCCATTTGGCCTGGGGGTGGGGGGGGTGGGGGGTGCTCTATATATATTTCCAGTAGGTTGTAGACCTAGTGTTAACTGGACAGCTTTTTGGCTTAGTATTTGTGAAAATGAATCCTCTCCCTTACTTCTCACAAAGTGACCTGGTACAGATTAGCCACTCAACAAATGGTAGTTGCCTTCCTTTCTACATATTACCAAAGAAAATATGGAAATTGAATAGATGAATTTGGCTCAAATGTGTTGAGCTACTTTCAAAGTGGGTCAAAAGGTCTCAAGGGAAAGTCTGGAGTATCCATTGTCTAAATAAATTCCATGGAGAAAGATACCACATAAAAGTGCCAGAGTTTTAATTTTTAAAATGAGCAACTTAATATCTTGAGCAGAATTTAGTGGATTTAAAAGAATGGGCTGCATTATTATTGCCAGCAGGGGACCATCTAATTGGGAGTCCTTTATCTACAATAGAAAAAACAGCAGGAACCCAATCAGCTAGTAGAGAACAAGAAAAGGGTATGCATGAGGGGTGGGGAGGAATAAACCACTGTGTGCTAGCAAGACAGAGATGCAGAAAATAAAAAGGCATGGCACCAAAGGAGCTCTCAGCTTCACATCTCAGTAACATAACCTATAAGTCAGTTTCCCAAAAGCATGTTGTGATTTACTCGAAACCCTCAAATTCTATCTCCTCCCTGCCAATAATCATAAGGTTTCAGCAAACTCAAAATAAGTTCTCATTAGGAAAGAAAGTGGCAGACACTTTTGATCTCATGTTGTCAGTGCCTTTCTCCCTAAATAAGCCATTATAGCTTCCAAAATTTCCCCATTACCAAGCCTAGATAAATCCTCCCTCCTAGATGTTTTCCAGCACATGTGGAACGTGGCAGGACCGTATGGACTTTTTATTGTTCTGTGTCTCCCATTCATCCCTAAATTCCGGAAAACAGTCTGTGTGCTGTCATCAGAGGTATGGTCACCATGCATAGTTCAGTGTAAGTGCCCCCGCCCCCCAAGTTTGGTAAATATTTGTTAAATAGAGAACAAATAGGTGAATGTCTTTTGTCTTTTGAGATATTTCTATCTTCATTCTTCATATTAGACAAATTATCAAACTTAATCTCTCAAATTCCCATTTTCTTGATCTGTAAAATACTTCATCTTCTAGTTGAAGTCTAAACTGCATGGTATGTGTGAAGAACCTCTCACAGTGTCTGGCAGTTTGTGTTCACTTAATACACAGTACTTCTTCCCCCACTTTCAAGTCAGTATGGGGCTAACTTCAATCATTTCTTACTGAAGCATTTGCCTACAGTTATATTTGCTTTTGCCATTTTCTTTTCAGTGATTTTTTTTTTGTAGTTTGCATTGAAGTTGCATGCATTCTAGACCAAGTCAAAATTAACTTTGCTTCACCTGAAATTGCACTTGAAAGAAACTTACGCCTTTGAAACGCAATGTTTTTTAAATCAGCAAATCCAAAACCTTATTGCTCTTAACCAATGTCCAAGTGGTAGGTAGGTACACCAAGTATGAAGTCCACACATTCTCAACGGGGGTCCTTATACTCGCTCACATGTAGATTTACGACAGGCAGTAGGGTCAAGAGTACAACATTTAGCAGATTTCTGGTGTTCCTATCCTGTTCCAACATAATCTGTTCCAACAGTCTATAAAGTGGAGAAAATAACAGTATGCAGATCATGGGGTTGTTACGATAATTAAATTGTTAATATATGGAAATAATGTGCAATAATACCAAACACAAGGTAGCCACCATGTTTGTGTTAATTGTTATTACTATTATCATGTGGATTACTCTAAAGAAATACTGGACGTCTCTGAGATGTGGATCAATAATGACAAAAGCACACTGATACAGCACGTTTCCATTTCAGAGTGCTTTCTTACCGCAAATTTTCTCCAGGAAGATTTATTTAATCTATACCAGTCTCCATATGGAGAAAAGTGTGCTAAGAACAGTTAAATTGTGTTCCAAGGTTCACAGAATTAGTAAATGACAAAAATAGACTAAAGACCCAAATCTGACTCCATGTTCAGCATTTATCCACCATACTCCAGCTAAAGCAGAAAGAGGTATTATATAGGCGGAATACAAACCTTATTATAATCTGCGGTAAAATCATTCATAACATTGTTGGTGTTGGCTAGATATTCTCTTCCACATTTTGTCTTCTCTAAGTTAGACCCTGTCTGCATTAGCATTGCACAAACCATTTAGCTAACTACTTCATCCAAAAGATCACAATGTCAGTATGTGTACACCATTGGGAAAAATTAATTTTAATATGGATCAAAATGTGATAGCACATCTGTGAGAGGGTTGCAGTCCTCTGGGTGGGAAGCAGACATCAAAGGGCCTAAGTTTCATTTGATCCCAGATCTTCTGAGTCAAACACTAGAACTTACTTATTCATTTTGCTTTTTTTGTTTTATTACCATGTTACTTCTCTGGAAATATTTAAATACTGAATAAGGAAAACTGTTTTTAAGAGTATTACAGTCATTCATAAAGACATCTTGGGGTACAGATTTCCTATGGATGTTGGAATTCTCTACCAGTGTATGATAATCAATGCATAAATTGATATCCTGTAGCTCTGTTTTCATTTTGCATTAATTGAATAGCACGCCTGATCTTCTCTGATAGGAATTGGTAATTTGCCATGAAATAAGGATGTGTTAATTGTCACAGACTTCAATAACACACTTTCATTCACTGTATACTAACGGATCCCACTGCATCTTTCCACATATTTTTGATGGTTTTATTTTCTTTCTATAATATGTGTTAAATGCAGGTGTGACATTCAGGTCAGTTGTTAACTGGCAATCATTTGTGTATTAAAATTACCTCTTAAAAACAAGACAGCATCATGAGGCAGATGCAAAACATCAATGCAGGGCTATTAAATGCCATTATATGGTGATGGGCTGTTGCTAATTGACAACACATATACGTTCTATAATAAGAACACAGCCTAATAATCCAACCTTCTGCAAGAGTCAGAAGTAACTGATACATTCTGATGCAATCTTCAAAACTCTTCCTCTGAATTAACCCACTGGAGATGAAAGAACCATGTGACAAATCTTGGTTCAAAGGATCTCTTCCTCACTGTCACTGCTTTTTGTTATTTATGCACTTCAATTGTCTTCTGTAGGTGAACTTTACTTTTCTTATCCTTTGAGTCAATAAGTAATTCTTATGCAATATCATCTTTTAATGTGGCATCAACTACCTCTATGTCAGTGACTCCCAAATCTTTATCTTTAACCTTGACTTTTCTTCCATGATCCCAGCTATATATGCCCACTGACTCTATCTGCGGGTCCCACAAGTACCTTGGCGTTTTTTTAAAAAACAGAACTTTCTTGGGGCGCCTGGGTGGCGCAGTCGGTTGAGCGTCCGACTTCAGCCAGGTCACAATCTCGCGGTCCGTGAGTTCGAGCCCCGCGTCAGGCTCTGGGCTGATGGCTCAGAGCCTGGAGCCTGTTTCCGATTCTGTGTCTCCCTCTCTCTCTGCCCCTCCTCCGTTCATGCTCTGTCTCTCTCTGTCCCCCCCCCCAAAAAAATAAACAAACGTTGAGAAAAAAATTTAAAAAAAAAACAGAACTTTCTCCTGACATATCCAAATCTGCTTTTCTTCTCAATCTTTATCCCCCAATACATTTCAGAGCAATCTTTGGTTCTTTCCTCTTTCCTAGACCCCCTCTGAAACTAGAAACTGTCAAATCTATCTCTGAAATGTCACTCCAATATGTTTGCTTCTATATCTGTTGCTAATGCTTTCCTTCAACCCCTATTTCTTCTTTCTTGCACGGATCCAATAGTGGTTTCATTTATCATCCCATATCCTGTCACTTCCTTTTCCAAATCATCCCTGAGACTGTCTTTCTAAAACACAGATCTGATCAAGTCATTTTTCTCTTCTTAAATAACCTTTCTCTTCTTTCTTGCCCAGTGAATGTCTTCTCAATCTTTCAAGACCAAAGTCAACTTTATAGTTCTTCTACATCCTTTCTTGACTTCTCCAGGCAGATTTAGTCTCTCTTGTCTAAATTCCAATAGCCCTCTAAAAACATCTGTTATGGCACTGTCACTTCCTCTGTACGTTGAAGTGACCAAAGTAATACAGACTTTGAGGAATGTACCAATGCTACAGTACTTAGAATTTTTTTTCAGGATCCCAGGCTTTGGCTGGATACTGAAATTCCTACTGTTAGTCACCAATAGAATGCAAGCTCAAGAGAACACAGAATTAGTTTGTGTAAAGAGTTGAGATCTTTTTTTACAACATTGTACCAGAAATTGCAAGTCTGAAGCCTAAAGTGCAGTGTCTGTGCACATATGCACACTAACCCCAAAACCTCAGAATATACTTCCCTGGACTTGCTTAAGTGCTCTTTTCTCCCTGTTAAACTAGCACCAACAGAGTGTACTTTCCCAGAATTTCTCACTCAGGTCACCTACTTATGAGAACCATTAACTAATCTCAGCCTGCCACACCTCACTTTCCTGTTTCTTGTCCCATTTTCCTCCCCTCATAACTAACCTAAGTGCTTATATCCTCTGTAGGCACCAAAAGAGAGGAACAGTCTCACTTTCATCAAATACCCTCTGGCTGACAGTGTATATAAAGGCTTTATTGTTACTGTTCCACTTGGCTAGAATTTATTTGATGAACCTTTACATCTGTTTAATTCAGTGTCTGGTACATGTTAGGAGTAGGTATAAATGTGCATTTGTTGAATGGAGGAACATATTATTTTTGTAAAAAGTCAGTCTTGGGCTGAGGTGCTGGGTAGCTCAGTCGGTTAAGTGTCTGGTTCTTGATTTTTGTAAAGGGCAAGCATAGCTAGCCTCCTGTATCCTGGGAGTAAACTATGACCTATGTAAGCTTAGAAGGACCCCAGAGTATGAGATGCTGAACCAGTGTTTGTTTTGGGCTTTCCTAGAAGTGCTGTTTCTGTTCCCTAGATATTAGTTCTGTTTAAAACCACATTTGCTGAGTTACTGAGAAATAGAACTTCCTCTTAACTGCTTGTTTGAGCTTCTGTAAACCTGCTTGGCGTAATCACCCTTCCCCATTCTCGGGCACCGCGTCTTGTTCGAATAGATAGAAGACTAATATCGTAAACCACATGATTCGGCATTCAACTGGCTAGAGTCAACAAGTTATATTTTAAAATTCTTCAGGACTGTGTGATTGGTGCCCGCCTTATATTTTAAAAACCTACAACATTGTGTAATTGGTGCCCGCCATTTCCAACTGCCACCCTTTGCAACCTGATTGGTCGATACAGCCTTTATAAGACATTCCCAAAGCTTGTTTGGGGCCAGACTGTCAGGACCTGTTGTATTTCCCTGTCTGGCCCGGCCATAATAAACTTGTTTTGATCCTGTTTTTGCTGTCCGGAGTTCATAAGTGATCGCGACCTACAACAATTTTAGCTCATGTCATGATCCCACAGTTCACGAGATTGAGCTCTGCACTGGGCTCTGCACTGACAGCATGGAGTCTGCTTGGAATTAATTCTCTCTCTCTCTCTCTCTCTCTCTCTCTGCCTCCCTCCCTCCCCTCCACTCCCCTCCCCTCCCCTCCCCTCTCCTGCTGGTCCACACATGTACACACACACTCTCTCTCTCAAAATAAATAATCATTAAAAAAAAATCTTGGGTCAAGAGGTGAAGATGTAGCCTTAGCCTTAGGTGTGAGTTTAATATGACCTAGCTTCTTGGCCAAAGAGAATCCTAGAGCACATCTTATGGGGTTAAGCCTTGCAGAAACATACCAGAAAGACAGTAAACCAGCCTAGAAAGGATTCTGGGACAGCTCTGTACTTGTACAATAGTTATTCTATGCGTTGTTTACTGCCCTTCCATCATCTCTGATTATTCAGTAAAACATTATTAATGGTTACAATTGGGTCTCAGTAATACAGAAAATTAGAAAAGTGCTGTGCTCATCTGTGGGAAAAGTGATGCAGAGAAGAACAGTTTTCTTATCCTTGGTGTTCCCTCTTCTTATAGTAGAGAAAGGTGAAGGAGGGTAGTAGCTGTCACTAGCAGAGGACAGCTACATACAGAGGAGGAAGAAAAGGAGGAGGCAGAGGAGGAGAGAGTGAGCATCCAAAGGAAAAGTTCTCTTGGGCCATCATAATCTGCATATGAAGAAGAGTTATGATCTTATCTGGTAGCCACAGGTAGGTGAGGCCTAGCCTGGCATATCAGGGCTCATATATTTTCTATTTTTTTTTAAAAAAAATTGTGTTTATTTTTGAGAGAGAGACAGAGACAGAGACAGAGTACAAGCAGGGCAGGGGCAGAGAGAGGGGGAGACATAGAATCCAAAGCAGGCTCCAGGCTTTGAGCTGTCAGCCTGGAGCCTGACCCAGGGTATGAACTCATGAACTGTGAAATCACGACCTGAGCCAGAGACAGAGGCTTAATCAACTGAGCCACGCAGGTGCCCCTTTTCTATTTTTAATACTCCAGTGTGACTCCTCCAGGGAAAAGATTATGCCATTTTTATCTTGGTATTGGGGCAACAAGGTCAATCCTTTCATTCATTCACTCATTCATTCACATATTTGATATATGTTTACTGAACATTTACATATGAGGTGATCATAAAACAGGGGAATATGATAAAGACAAGAGGTATATGAAAGGTGTTCCTTTGGCAGCACATATACTAAAACAGAATCAATACAGAGAAGATTAGCATGACCCCTGCCCAAGAATGACATGCAAATTCATAGAGTGTTCCATATTTGGGGGAGATACAGGCTTCCAGTTATGGAATGAGTACATCACAGGAATAAAAGGCACAGTGTATGGAATACGTCAATGGTATTGTAATAACATTGCATGGTGGCACAAGGTCGCTACACTTGTGGTGAGCATAGGGTAATGTATAAATGTATAGAGATGTTAAATCACTTTGTACACCTGAAACTAATGTAACATTGTGTTTCAACTATACTCAAAGAAAAAACTTGAAAAAAAAAAAAAGAATGGAGGATAATGGGGAAATGGCTGGTGAAAGCAATTATTTCTAGGCTTGAGCAAGATATTCCTGGGGCTTCCATGCAGCAAATCCCCTTTCTCAAAGAACAGAGGGGTGCATGCCTTGAGGTAGGCCACAGAAGGTCTTGTTAGAGCATTGTTAGGGCCAGCCAAGGCCACACACTAGAACCTAGAGGCCCAGAGCTGGTTATGGAAATCCTAAAAGGTAGAGAAAAGGGGTGCCTCAGTGGTTTAGTTGGTTGAGCAGCTGACTCTTGATTTAGGCTCAGGTCATGATTGCAGGGTCATGGGATCAAGCCCCACATTGAGCTCTGTGCTGAGCATGGAAACTCCTTGAAATTCTCTCTCATTCTGCCCCTCTCCCCCACTTACATGTGTTCTCTCTCTAAAAAAGAAAGAAAGAAAGAAAGAAAGAAAGAAAGAAAGAAAGAAAGAGAGAGAGAGAGAGAGAGAGAAAGAAAGAAAGAAAGAAAGAAAGAAAGAAAGAAAGAAAGAAAGAAAGAGAAAGAGAGAAAGAGAGAAAGAAAGAGAAAGAGAAAGAGAAAGAGAAAGAGAAAGAGAAAGAGAAAGAGAAAGAGAAAGAGAAAGGAAAGGAAAGGAAAGGAAAGGAAAGGAAAGGAGTAGAGGAAAGTTTTGAGGGATGAATCTGGAAAATAGTCTTCATTGTAGAAAGCTAAACCAGAAGAAACAAGGTGAATGATAACTCAAGAGGGCAAAGGTGGTACTAGGGCAAGGGTCTAGGGATCGCAGTTCAAAGCATCAGATAAGGACCAGAAGAGGTGAGATATGAGCTGGGTTTAAAGGGTGACTACAATTTAATAAGGCAAATCCTAGCTCTTCCTTAGGAAGGGCATTAAAGCTTATGGTAGAAGCTGGGAGTGAAAGGGGACAGAGGCATATAGGGAGTTGCTGAAAAGCTGAAATGACCATTAGTAGTCTGTAAGAATAATTCAGTCTGTTTTCATTTCTATATTAGGCGTTTCAAGAAAAACCCACTCAATTGGGATTTCAGGAGCATTTGCTATTTGTAAATTTCAGAATGGAGAAATTTTCATGTCTAAGCCAGAGTTAAGATACAAGAATTTTGCCCAAGTAAGAGTAATGCTAATCTCCAAAAAATAAATCTTAGAGTAAAAATACGGGGAAAATATACTCAGCCAATACTTAATATACATAGCAGAGATTCCCTTCAAATAACAAAGCCCTATGAGAACAGAGAAACCTTAGATGTCTGAGAGAATGAAAACAGGAGCGATTGCTTCTCTCCTGGAAACACAGGATGGGAAAATGGGTCAGTGACTAATGACCAAAGTGTTGGCATGCCCATTGCTGGCATAAGTATTAACATTCACTCCTGCAAAACATAAACATGAATCTAATGGCATTTTATCTTATAATTGTCTTGTTGCATACATTTTTATTTATATTTTTATTTCACCCACTAGAATAGTGATTTTTAATCCTAGTGCACATTAAGTAATTTTTCTTTTGTTTTGTTTTTTACATAGATATTCCAGGGCTCTACCTACAGAAATTCCAATTTAATTGGTATGGGTTGAACTCTGGCCACTGGTACTTTTGAAACTTTCCTAGGTAATTATAACATATATTCAGAGTTAAAATTTCCACAGCTCATTAAAATATCATTAACTGCTAAACAGAGTTTCCAATGGATTATTTTTGGCTGATAGAGAAATCTAAATCTAAAATTGAGGATCATTGCTTGTTAAAGATTATTTTGGAATGAAAGTAAAGATCTTTTCAAATGTCTTAAAATACTCCTTTAATAGGAGGCTCCTGAATGGAGATATCTGAGAATAATCATTACCTCCCTTCTTCTTCAAAATCCAAAAGAAATAATGGAAGTTATAGCAGTTCTAGGAAATTGAGGAAATTTCTGTCCACATGCCCAGATAATAAGGAATTTACAGAAAATAAAAAGATGTGATGAAGAAATAAGGCCCAGTGTCTGCTTGAGATGTGACAGATGAAAAAGAAAGTTTTCACTCATCAAATCCTAGAATAACAAAAGATAAGAGGCAGCAGGAAATAGGAACTAGGGCCAAAGGTGAGGAATTCAGCAAGTAATTAATTAAAGGGCTGGAAAACAGCTCCTCTGACCCTGACATCTGGCAATATGGGATGCTAGGAGAAAAACAGAGTAATAGGAACAAAGTGCTGGAAAATTAATGAGAGTAACTTTTTTAAATATAAGAATGTATGAAATATACACGAACACTTTAAGAATAATTATAGGTGAATACTCATGTAACCAGGACCCTAATTAAGAACAAACATTGCTAGCAACTTATAATTCCTCTCCTGCTAACATCTCATTTTCTCCCCGCCAAGAGTGACCACTAAATTAATCTGATGGTTATCATTCCTTATTTTATAGAAAATAGTTTACCACTTATGATCACAACTGTAAACAATATACTGTTGGTTCTGCCTCTTTTTGAACTTGATATATATGGAATCATATTGTATATAATTCTTCTGTGACTTCTTTCTCTCAACAATGTATTTGCAGGTTTCAGTTTTGTTGACGTCTGTGTGTATCTGTGACTTGTTCCTTTTCACTGAGAAATAATAGTCCACTTTATAAATTTGTCACTATCTTTTAGTCAATTACTACTGAAGAACATTTGGATTGTTTCCATTTTTAAATTTGTTTTATGAACGGTGCTGCTATTAACATTTTTGAAATACCACCTGATGCACACATGTAAATTTTTTGTTATATTCCTAAAATTGATATATTCCTATATTCAAATATTCAACTTTCCTAGGTTATACCAAACTATTTTCAAAGTACTTGGACCAGTTTATACTCCCCCAGAAATATATGAGAAACCTTGCTGTTCTACACCCTTGCCATCATCTGGATTATCAAAGTCTTAAACTTTAATCTTGTGTATGTGTAAAATTATTTTGTTGTGGTTTAAGTTAGAATTTGATTAAAAATGAAGAAAAGAAACTTTTTCAATTTCTTAGTCATTTGGATTTCCTTCTTTGTAAATTTCTTGCTCAAACTTTTACCATTTTTTGTATTAGGGTTGTCTACCTTTTTCTCTTATGGATTTATGAGATTTCATTAAATAATTCTAAAAATATTTATTGGTCCCTTCCGATGTGCCAGACTCTGTTCTAGAGACTCACAATGTACCTACCAATGGAAAACACACACACACACACAAACACACAGCATTCTGTGCTCTTAGAGGCTTGAGCATTCTAGTGTTGGTTGTAGTAAAAGAGGAAAAGTAGGCTAAATAAAAATTTATATGTATAAAATAACAAGTTCTATTAGTGAAAACGTAAAAAAAAATCATTAAACAGGGTAAGGAGAATTGGAGTATGGGTGTTGCATGAAAATGAAACAGATTACAGCTTTGGTTATTGTAATAACAAGCCTTATGGAGATAAGGGAGATAGTATTTGCAGAGTTGAAACCTTCTCCATCCTGTGATAAACAGAGATCCCCTTCTAACTTGCACTGAACATGTAACATGAGCAAAACATTTTATTGTGTCAAGCTCTTGAAATCTACAGACGGTCCTTTACTACAGCATCACTGATCTGTCCTGCCTAAGACAGATAAATAATGAGAAGTGAACAAAAAAGCTATTTAGATAATCTTGGGGTAGAATCCTTACACACACACACAAAAAAAAAAAAACCAAAAAAATGAAAAACTCTAAAGGAAGAGAACAAATTTCATTACATAAAAATTAAAAAGTCTCTATAGAAAAGATACTCCAAAAAATATAGATGGTATACAACACACGATAACAAAATTGTTGATATACACAAAAAATAGATATACACGATGTACGAAGATTTCCTATAGATCAATAACAAAATAGAACAACTCTAGAAACATGGAAAAGGAATGTGGAATGGTAATTTACTTAGAAGATCTGTATTTAATAATATAGAATAATGTTCACTATAGATCTATATGTCTATATATACAAAATAATCCCCTAAATCAGTTTTGGTTTTATGTTGTCTTTCCAGAACATAATGTGGGGTAAAGTGAGGTGCTTCCCTATATTACTGCTCAATAGTGCATACATGTTTAGAGTTGTGGTGTTTCCAAGATTTTGAACCATGAAACCGATCTTTGGTCCTCATGGAGGATTGTACTAAAAGACACAATAAGGAGAAATGAGGAGGAAACATCAAAGTGCCAAGCTCTAGGTTTGTTGCCCTTTCCCCTCCGGTGGATTTTCCCAGACAACTTATTAAATTTTTTTTTTCAACGTTTATTTATTTTTGGGACAGAGAGAGACAGAGCATGAACGGGCGAGGGGCAGAGAGAGAGGGAGACACAGAATCGGAAACAGGCTCCAGGCTCTGAGCCATCAGCCCAGAGCCCGACGCGGGGCTCGAACTCACGGACCGTGAGATCGTGACCTGGTTGAAGTCGGAAGCTTAACCGACTGCGCCACCCAGGCGCCCCCAGACAACTTATTAAGAATAACAGTTTTTATTTATATCCTTACCTTTATCACTAGGTCTTTCTGTCACTTTTGAGATGGCTAATTAATAATAACACTCGTTGAAAAAGCATTATAGTCACACAACAGAACAGCAGTTATATTCACGCTAGTGAAATGTATTAATATTTTCTGTTTAAAAATGCAGTGCTGTTTTGTCTCTTTGGATAAGCCAGCTGAAGTTTCTTTAAAAGATCAGCTAAACACACACCATCCTGTGAAATATCACTCCTGCTAGAGAATAGACGTTTGGAACCTCAGGGACAGTTAAGCAGCTGAGGTGTGAGAACAGAGGCTGCTTGCTATTTTAATGATTCTGTGACTGATTCTGAACTCAGTGGAGTTATTATGCCATGTATTATGCTTGTCTCACTTTGATCTCATAGAGGATAATTTTGAGAATGAGTATTTGGCAAAAATCCTCCTTGGCGTAATGAAAGCAACTTAGCATATTCTCAAGAGTACCAATTCTAGAGACAGATTGCTCAAATTTGAATCCTGTGTTCACCAGTTCTGTTCTGTGAAGGCAAAGACCATTTACTCCATCTCTCTGAGCCCCAGTTTCCTCGTCTGCAAAAATGGGGATATTAGTACATTCCACACAGGCTTGTTGTAAAGACTACAGAAGATGGTGTATGAGAAGCACCCAGGAAAAAAGAGGCAGTAGAGAATGTTGATCATCCATTTGTTCACACTGATTGTGTACAAGAAGAAGCACTGAAAGATGCAGAATCCAGATGGACCTGAGAAGTTATATAGCGGATTTTATGGGAATGATTGGAAGAGATCCATGTAAATTGCTTAGAACTGTACCTGGCACATAATACTTGATAATAACCTTAGGTCTCAGGTTTATTTTTGGCACTATGAAAAGACTGCATATTTGGAATCTAGACATGCCTTAATTCCTGTGTAGATTCAGAATAGACATTGTTTTATTTTAAATCACCTTTATTATTATTGATAACAAAGCACTAGAGAGGGGATTCAGAAATCACTTGTCAAGAGGTGGTAAGGAACAAATGGCTCTTTCCCCTCTTCCATTTATGTGGGTTCTCTTTTAAATCTATGCTTTGCACAATCAGACTATATTATTCCCTATTTTCCACACAGCAGAATGGGTGGTAATTACAACATTCCCTGGTCCTTCATATTCTTCCTTATTCCACATTATTAATTCTTTTCTTTTCTTTCCGATTACGCATTGAGAGCCTTCAGATGAATTATAAGTTATCCCTCTGGATTCAAAGGAACTTTCCTTATTGCTTAAAGCCTAGGTGTTCCAACTTCTCAGGTAACCTGTAGTTAATCATTTCATCATCCCTCCATAGGGAGTGATAAGTTTTTAGAGTTGCAAGTAAATTTAGCATCTTCTCAGAAATTCATTTTGCATTTTTTAAGAAACCACAGAGACTGAATAAAAAATCCTCAAGAACTCCACTTCATTTTATGCCTAGTGGCAAATAGGACTTGATTATGCTGGCAGTTAGGAATGGTTCAGACTTAATTTAACTTTTCTGCAAAATGGCTTGTAGCCCACTGTTTACAGGACACCAAAAAAACCTAGTGACAGGTGAACACCTCAGCTAGCCACCTGGATTGTCACTAAATGCCAATCACTCAGGACTGCACAAAGAGCTGAATAGGGTGACTGAATTTTCACTTGTCTTCCAGTTTTTATATTTTCTCCACATTTTGTCCCTTTCATTGTTCTAATTTCTGGTCTGATTCATCTATGATAACAGCCATTGGGTATATTGAATTTTCTTTTTTCCAGAACGACAGCATCCTATACTGTCCTGCCAGTTTCATCCTCCATTCTCCATAGGATTTATGTCAGTTAAAGATCTAAGCAATTGATAAACTGTATACACACCTTGCGACATATAATTGACGTTGGCGTTCATTCAGGGCTCTTCATAGGAGTTTAGGGTGTAAATGTGGCTGCCTGATAGATAAACTGTGTTCAAAGCTCTGAACGCTCAGTAAATTTTCCAAATTAATTACATCTCTGGTGCTTTCAATCTCGATTAAAGAGAGAAATGATAACATATTTGGTCCTTGTGGCTACCTTGAATTTAGATCCCTTATCATCACATTTAGTTATGTGACCAAAGGAGATCCCAACATCTGAGAAAGTGCCTTGGAAATTATCAAGGGATTTATACTTGTAAAGTATAGGAATGAACAACAGTATTTACTATGTTAAGAAGGATAGAATCAAGAGCTGAATGCAAAGTAGAGACTTAAAGGCTTACGTAAGAACCACAATGACAGGACCCATGTCATTGTGTTATTTTGTGCTCCATATATGGGCTGAAATGAGGTACATCTTGTGAATGTTTGCTAAATGAGTAAAAACATAAATATACTATAAATGAATCTTTAAATTCAAGTCTTATCACAATATTTAACAGATTCACTCTCCTGTACAAAGTGATTGTTTTCAACCTACTAAAAATCCATCAATACTTACTGCTTTTAAGGACTTACTATGCACCAGACAGTTAGCTGGGACCATGAGAAACATGAAGTAACCACTCAAAATCAAGGAGAGAGAGCTCTGATTTAGAGCAGTGAATTCAGCCTGTGTGTTTAACTCTCTTGTCTCCTTCACCTACAGCCCCTTCCAATAAGTGAATTTTATCAGCACAAGGAAGAAGAAAATGTTAGAAAACTGCACTCATTGAGTGGAAATAAAACAGAAATTGAAAGGAAGTTTTCCCAACCTCCAAGACCCTGGATGCAAATATGGAGGTGTATAAAAGGGACCCTAGAAGAAAGCCAGAAACACAAGTCAGAGTGACATCGTACATCTAAATCTATCTATAAACACATGCATATACATCTATATCTAAAAGAAAAAGTAGAGAACAGTGGATGAGGCTTAGAAAAAAAACCCATAATAAAATTAAAAACTAAGAAATAGTTAAAAACAAGGATTTCCATCATTAGGAGTAAGAGAAGGAATGTAAGTATATGAGGAAAATATTTTAGTTGTGGTCCTCATAATGCCATAACATTATATACATTTAAAATATGTACATATTACATATACATTTATGGTCATGTTAATATCTTACTGAAAATCTATTTTCAAGGAAAATGCTATATTACCAAATTTAGCTTAAGAAAGTAAAGAAATACTATACAAGTAGATCAATAATATACCAATGAAGAAGTCTGTTAACATCACCTGTGATAAAGATCAAACCCAATGGCACCTGGGTGGCTCAGTCAGTTAAGCATACACTCTTGATTTTGGCTTGGGTCATGATCCCAGGGTTGTGGGGTGGAGCCCTGTGTTGGGCTCTACACTGGATACAGACCCTGCTTGAGATTCTCTCTCTCTCTCTGTCTCTTTCTCTCTCTCTCTCCCTCCCTCCCCTTCCCTGCTCCCCTCTCCTCCTCCCCCCCCCTCTCTAAAAAAAAAAAAAAATTCAAATTAAGATCAAACCCAGATGAGGTATGAAATATTTCCATCAAACTTAAAATCAACAGCAAAAAACACCAAAAGGAAAATGCACTTCCTGTGATATTGAAACTGTTTCAGGGCACTGGGACCAAAAAAAAAAAAAACACAAAAAAAAAATAAAAATCCAAATGTCCTCACACATTCAATGAAGAAAGCAAAATTAAAATCCTAAAATGAGAACCCAGAAAACTATAGACCAATATGAAGAACAGACTCAAAAATAATAAGTATAACATTTTTATATTAAACCCAAAGGAAATTAGTTAAAAGAATAAACTGTTGTGACTTTTTTTTTAAATAAACCTGTGTGTCATTTTCTTATATTAAAAGAAATATGTAGATTTTGATGGACATTTTGTTGAAATGATAAAGCTTTGAATAAATTTATTTACCCAAAGTACTTTTTAACTTTCCTAATGTGAATACATTATCCTTTACAAACTAGTACTTGTCAATTTTTTTAACCCAAGTATCCTTCAGATAACTTATTTTAAAGTAGGGTTTAAGCTTAAGTGTCAAAATAAATTCAAGATTGTGACAAAAATATCAAAGTAAGATTCATTTTAGAAGAAAAATTAATATATATTTTATTTTAAAAAAGGAATTTTTACCTTAACCATTTGATGTTAATAGGACCACTGAGTTTGTTTGCTCCCAACAGACATTTTCACACCAGGAAAGATGGAAAGTTGAACACTAAAAGGGTCACTTTAAACGTGAGACCTATACATATCTGTGGATGCTATGGTACTAAATAGCCCTGAAATCTCAATGACTTGCTATGGCACGGATTTCTTTGTCACATATGCTATAGGTCCATTATAGGTTGGCTTGGGCTCTGCTCCATGCTATCATCACTCTGGATCTCAGGCTGATGGAGCATAAAGTATCCGGACTATCGCTGGTATAGTAAGTGTCCTCCAAAAACCCATGTCCACCTGGAACCTCAGAATGCGACCATATTTAGAAATAGGGCCTTTGCAGATGTAATTAGTTAAGAACATCAAGACAAAATCATCCTGGATTTAGGGTGAGCTCTAAACCCAATGACTACTGTTCTCATAAGAAGAGAAGTGGATGGGGCGTCTGGGTGGCTCAGTCGGTCAAGTGCCGGACTTCAGCTCAGGTCATTTTCTCACATTTGGTGGGTTCAAGCCCCACATCAGGCTCTCTGCTGTCAGGTCAGAACCTGGAGCTTGCTTTGGATTCTGTGTCTCCTGCTCTCTCTGCCCCTCCCCTGCCTGTGCTCTGTCTCAAAAATAAACAAACATTAAAAAAAAATAAAAATAAATTTAAAAAAGAAGAAGAAGAGAAATGGACACACAAACACAGAGTAGGTGATGTGAAGATGGAGACAGGAATTAGAGTGCTATGCCTACAAAGCCAGGAGTGCCAAGGACTGCCACCAACTACAAGAAGCTAAGAGGGAGGCATGGGATGGTTTCTCCTTTAGAGTCTCCAGAAAGAACCAAGCCTTCGGACACCTTGATTTTGTACTTCTGGCCTCCTAAACTGTGATGGAATAAATTCCTGTTGTTTTAAGCCACCCAATTCATGGTAATTTGTTATGGCAGCCTTAGGAAGTGAATATAGCTGGTGGACAAGGCAGTTGGAAAGAGTTCTAGGGTATCTCACTTTGGCATTAAATGTTCAGCCTGCAAATGTCATGCCTCCTTTCCACTCATAACTATCTAAAACTATACACACACCACACAAACAAGCAAAACAGAGTCAGGAAGTGTTAATTCTATCATATGCTAAAAAACAAAGAACCAGAATATCTAGCCATGACACTAATAACTACCACTGAGCCTACTATACTACTTTGCTTTCAGAGGCAAAAGTACAGGAAAATATATAACTTTGCAAATGTATGCTGATGAAAATAGATGACACTCAAATCCTCTTCTCTTGTGACAAACAGAGAGATATTTTGCCCCCAAAATATCCAAAGTGACGTTCCATATATTCTTTTTGACAGCTACATCAAATTTGAATTCTAAAATCCCTCTTAAAATCTGGCAATGACTCAACATTAGTAAGAAAAGCCTTTCTCATAACCTTCTAAATGGCATTTTCAGGAGCGACATCAGGAAAATATTGCCTGAATTCATCTTGCAGAGATTGGATTTGGGTATTTTCTTTGAAATAATTTTTAAGAGCCTTCTCTTTATAAGCTTCATTAAGACAAGAAAATGATGAGGCATTTTAAGAGACAATTTGCTGAATCCATAGCTGGATTCTGGCTCTGTATGTTCAAAGTAAATCATAAAGAGAAATAATGCTGGTGTTTCAGATTCAATGTATTCAAAACTTCAATATATCAGACGACTATACCAAGCTTTGCTGAAAGTTATACTTTTTTGATAGCTGAAGCACTAAGTCTTATGCCTGCTTTAGGAAAGCACAGAAAAAAATGTGTTCCTACTTTAAATCCAGCCAGGCTCTCTCCTGTTGACAACTGAGGAACTTCAATATGAGACAAAATAACTTCACGAACAGCATTAAAATTTTTGTAAAGCAAGGTAAATATCTGGTGTATAATCAACATTTCTCCACCTAATTGACTCCCTTATTACATGGTTAATGCCTTCTTATAGAGTACTGGGCTGTTTTGGAAGCCAATGCTTATAGGTAAATGATATACCACAATCTCCGGCTTCTCCCTGCCTGATGAACTTTTTTCTTTTTTCCAAAAAATTACGCTCATGAGCCTAGCATTGCTGTATCATTGTGAATTCATATTGCACTAATAGTTTCCTCAGTTCAACTCAGTGTTTAAGAAAAATTGATGCAACTTCAGTTGAAGTGGTAGTTTTAAAAAAATTTTGTGGATAAGTTTATTGAGGTGTGGTTTGCACATGTATAATTCATCCTCTTTAGTGTATACTTCATTGATCTTTGACAAACACATATAGTTATGTAACTACTACCAAAACCAAATATAAAACAATTTCATCATTCCCCTAAATCTTCTGTCTCCTTTGCAGTCAGTCCACTTTTTTTTTTTAATGTTTATTTATTTTTGAGACAGAGAGAGACAGAGCATGAACGGGGGAGGGTCAGAGAGAGGGAGACACAGAACCCGAAACAGGCTCCAGGCTCTGAGCTGTCAGCACAGAGCCTGACGTGGGGCTCAAACTCACGGACCGCGAGATCGTGACCTGAGCCGAAGTCAGCCGCTTAACCGACTGAGCCACCCAGGCGCCCCCAGTCCACCTTTTATACCCATAAATCACTGAACTCTTTTGTGTTCCTATTGCTTTTCCCTTTTGAAAATGTCATATAATTGAATCTTATGTAGTAAGTGGTCTTTGTAGTCAGGTTTCCTTCATTCAGCATAATGCATTTAATATCCTACCATGTTGTTACTTACATAAGTGCTTGCTCACTTTTATTACTGAGAAATATTCTTCGTAAGGATGTATCAACCCTTGTTAATCTGTTCAGTTGTTGAAGGACATTTGAGTTGTTTCCAGTTTGGGGTAATTAAGAATAAAGATGCTATAAATATTTGTGTAAACATTTTTGTGTGTGTGAACATATGTTTTCATTTCTCTTCTGTAAATACTTATGAATGAGTCATATGATGAGTGTATTTTTAACTTTATAAGAAAGTGGGAAACTATTTTCCAAAGCAGTTGTAGTATTTTTTACATTCCCACCTTCAAAGTACGAGTATTCTAGTTGCTCTACGTCCTTGCAAGCACTTATTATTGCCAGTTCTTATCATCATGGTTTAAAGTTTGTTTTCCTACCAACTAATGATACTGATCATCTTTTCCATGTGCTTATTCAATATCCATATATCTTCATTGTTAAAGTGTCTGATCAAATTTTTTGCTCATTTTTAAATCAGGTTGTTTGTTTTCTTATTATTGAGTTTTAGGAGTCATTTTTATATTCCAGAAACAAACCCTTTGTCAGACATGCGCTTTGCAGGTATCTTCTCCCAGTTGCAGCTTATCTCTTTACTCTGAAAGCACTCTTTCTTTTTTTTTTTTTTTAAATTTTTTTTTCAATGTTTTTATTTATTTTTGGGACAGAGAGAGACAGAGCATGAACGGGGGAGGGGCAGAGAGAGAGGGAGACACAGAATCGGAAACAGGCTCCAGGCTCCGAGCCGTCAGCCCAGAGCCCGACGCGGGGCTCGAACTCACGGACCGCGAGATCGTGACCTGGCTGAAGTCGGACGCTTAACCGACTGTGCCACCCAGGCGCCCCTGAAAGCACTCTTTCAAAAAGCCTATATTTTTAATTTTGAGGAGGACAAATTTTTCCATTTTTATAGATTTGCTTTTGATCTCATACCTAAGACTTCTCCAACCCAACCCAAGGTCTCAAAGATTTTCTCCTATGTTTTCTTTTAGAAGTTTCATAGATATAGATTTTACATTCAGGTAGATCCATTTTGAGTTATTTTTTTTAATTTCCATATATGTTATGAAGCCTGTCTGTAGATTCATTCTCCCCCTCTATCTAGATGTCCAATTGTCCCAGGATCATTTGTTGAATGACTATCCTTTTTTTTTTTTATTATTTAAATTCTTTTTGTAATGTTTATTTATTTTTGAGAGAGAGAGACAGACAGAGACAGAGTATGAGTTGGGGAGGGGAAGAGAGAAAAGGAGACAGAACCCGAAGCAGGCTCCAGGCTCTGTGCTAATAGCACAGATGTGGCACTCAAACTCACAAACTGTGAGCCAAAATCAGACCTGAGCCAAAGTCAGATGCTTAACTGAGCCACCCAGGCACCCCAATGACTATCCTTTTGTTGAAACAACTGACCATGGTTGTATGGGTCTATATCTGAACTCTTCACTCTGTTCCTATTGTTTATATATCCATTCTTTTGTCAGTACCACACTGTCATAAGGCAGCTTTACAGTAAGTCTTGGGTCCAAGTAGTGTGAGCCCTCAAACTCTTTTTCATTATTTTCAACATTACTCTGGCTATTCTAGTTCACTTTCTTTTCCATATGTATATTAAGATCAGCTTGAGGGTAAGGGCCAGTGACAGGGTAAGGTGTTCATGTTAGGCACTCTGAGGGAGCCAAGCCCGCTTCGGCCTACCCCTGCAGGGCCTTGCAACATGCTAGGGGAGGGAGAGCCTCCTTGGAGGCCCCAGCATGGTCCTCCATCTCACACTGGCTGGCCCTTTTCAGCTATTCCAATTTTGAATTTTACCTACACATAGGCCTGATCTCCAAAGTCAGTGGCATTGCTGTTCAAAATGGAAGATAAGGAGCAATGTGACCCATTCCATTGGGTCCTTCGGCATTGAAGCCTGGTTGGCATTTGCAAAGAGGAATTAACAGCAAAATAAGCCTCTCAGTGATAAAGAGCAACCAGAATCAGTAGAAGCCCTGGCCTCAAAGAAGACTCTGAGCCATTGCAGTGACAAGAAGCAGAGCCTTCAGTTAGATGGCTATGTATGTTATATTGTAAGACCTGGGTTTATCATCTTTCTGCAGTTTCCTTTACAAACCAACTAAGAATTGATCCTCCCTCTAACTCTTTAAACAGTTACACACCACTTTTCTTTTTTTACTTTGGAAAATAAATACTGTCATCAAAATGTTAGTGTTTGCCTCGAGGCCGGTGGAGGCAGGAGGGATGAATGGTGTAACCCTTAGAGGTCTATGGTCTTGGTAGATCTGAGAGCTGCCCCATTGGCCAGACTTCTCTTCAGCAGCAAAGCCAGCCTGGGGCTTGCATGTTGAGCCTGAGCAAGCGTAAGAGGAGAAGCTGAGACTGTGTGACTGGAGAGCAAGCTTACATCAGCCAGCAATTTCTTTGAACATGTATCTTCAAACCAACGAGGTTGCTATTTAACCCAAGTATCAGAAGACACAAAGCAGCTACTGCATTCTGCCCTCTCAGTCACTGGGTGTAGTCTCTTCTGCACCATTTTCTACCCTAGAATCTCTTTCTTTCTTTTTCTTTCTTCTTTTTTTTTTAGCATTTATTATTGAGAGACAGAGAGAGAGAGAGAGAGAGAGACAGACAGAGCATGAGCAGGGGAGGGGCAGAGAGAGAGGGAGACACAGAATCCGAAGCAGGCTCCAGGCTCTGAGCTGTCAGCACAGAGCCCAATGCAGGGCTCGAACTCACAACCAGTGATATCATGACCTGAGCCGAAGTCGGACACTTAACCGACTGAGCCACCCAGGCGCCCCAAGTACCCTAGAATTTCTTAGTGCCTCAGTGAGCTCTTTACCCCTGCACAATGAATGATATTCCAATCGCCAGCAGCCAAAAGTGGCAGCCGATATTGCCATCACAAGTACGATCTTGGGTCCATAAGCACTATCAATGACAGTGAACTATTTCCTGGGAAGAAGAGGAAACTCCTCTCCATAAATCTGCTTGGGCTTGGGCAAATGGAACTTCAAAGGAGTCCTCAAGCAGTCCTCAAGTGTCCTTGAGCTAGGGGGACATGAGAAGGTGGGTAAGTATTTTAGGGCTGCTTTCTCTATTTTTATCCAATTCTGGTACTTAGGAGCAGGAACACTAGCTGGTGTCCGAGGGCAAATGTTGCCATTTCTCTGAATTTTCCTTCATCTAGGATGTCTTTATTTCACTATCATTCATGAAGGATATTTTACTGAACATAGAATTCTGGATTGACGAGTCTCCCCTGCCCCCTCACAAGGCACTTTATGTTGTGTCCCTTCCTTCTGGTCTCCATGGTTTCTGATTTGGAAACTGAAGTCGTCTGCATCATTGCTTTCCTATATGTAATATTGTTGCTTTCTAGATTGTCTTCTTTTTCTTCAGTTTTTAGCAGTTTGATTTTCTGAGCTTGAATTTCTAGCTTTACTCTCCCTGCCCCCAGTTGGGGTTTCACTAGGCTTCTTGAATTTGTAGGTCTTGTGTCAAATTTGGGAAGTTTTCAGCCATGTGTCTTCAAATATTTTTTCAGCAACACACTTCTCCTCTGCTCCTGGAGCTCTAATAACCCAAACCTTCGAATTTTTTATATTATCTAAGTATCTAAGAATGTGTCCATATTTTAAAAATTATTTATCTAGTATCCACATAGTACAATTTCTATAGATAATCTTCAAGTTTAGTGATTCTATCTCCATTCTGCTCTAGTGTATACTCAGTGGGTTTTTTGTTTTTGGGTTTTTTTTTTTTTTTTGGTAATTACTTTTTTCATTTCTGAAATTTCCATTTGGTTCTTTTCTTCTTTCTCTTTACTGAAACTTTCTTGCCATTATCTTAAAGAGTTTTTGGCTTTACTTGTTGGAGCATTGTTACAATAAGTGTGTAAAGTCTTTGTCAGATAATTCTAACATCTGGATTCTCTTGGCTTTGGTGCCTACTGTCTTTTCCTATGCAGACGAGATTTTCATGGTTCCTCATATGTCAAGCAATATAAATCATATCCTGGACATTTTATTATAAGATTCTGGGTCTTGTACAAATCTTATGAGAAATAATGAAATTTTCATTTGCAAGTAATTGTCATGATTAATTTAAGTTCAGGTTGCAAATTCTGACTCACTTTCTTTGAGTTGTGATTCTCTTTAAGTTTGGTTTTCAACCTTTTCAAAGTCTTTGTATGGCTATCTGGATCTGTTTCATGAATGTTCCCAGTGGTTGGTTCAGTATGGGACCTGGAAAGTGGTCTGTTATTTCAGTTCTCAATGTTTTTGGTATGCTTGTTAGAAATAGACTCAGGTATGACAGCTTCAGATGAGCCCAAGAGTTCACAATTTTATGGGATCACTTTCCCCGGTTTCTTCCTGTCTATGATCTCCCTAGTACTTCCCATTCACCTGTGGAACCCTTCTCAGTCCTCCACCCAGTTCAGTTACCCTACCCTGCCATGCACATTTGCAAACGTGGCCATGCCAGTGAAAAAAAGTGGGAGACCTGAGGGATAAAAAGTGTTAAATGCACCTCCAGTTTGGTGGTACTTTGAATTCTGGTATTCTTACCCAATCCATCTGCTACTGTTTAGTTTTCAAAGTCAACAACAGCTGCCCCATGCCTTCTGTCTTAGTTTTAGATCTGTATTCATTGGTAGAGACAGAGTGGACTATGCTTACTCAATCTTACTCGTAGCCAATACTTGAGTTTAATTTTTAAATAAAATAAATGTATAGTTTCAGAAGGAACATATTTATATATGCAATAGAAATGTCAGTATAAATTACACTGAACACAATGGAAAGCATTTCAGGTAAGTAACGTGTATCTTACACTGCTTGCTCTGAATTCTTTTTCACTCTATCTTCTAAGTATGCCTACCAGCTATGATTACTCAGGGAGAGATGTGCTCTTTGTAATTTGCATTACAAAAGCAAGAGAGTTCTTTTCCATTTTTCAAACAGAAAATTATGTTACAATATTGAATATTCTCTTTCAAGCCACACATGCCCCTTCTTATTCCTAACATTGTCCTATGTCCCTGTGACTTCACCTCCCAATCCAGAAGTACTTTCTCAACATATACTGACTATGTGCTGGTTACTGATAGCCTCACAGCATTTGTTGGTTGAATGTTTGGTATTTTGGGTCAGGTACTGGACAAGTAAAGGCAATCTGAAAATTCAGATATGCTTCACAGAATCAACTGTATAAGTAATCTACACAAGAATAATTGAGAATCTTCTGTAAGTAAAATATGAAGTAATATTGAAGGCCTTGAGTATACAAAGTTGTCTTTATAAAGTAAAAATTTACCCCAAATAGTTACTCTTATGCAATGCACATGGTAGCACTTACTAACTCACTAGTAGAAAATAAGACTGTTCATAAAATTTTATTTATTATAAGAGTCCATTCTCCTTTTTTTAAGATGCACCCCTATGTTTATTACAGTGTTATTTACAATAGCCAAAATATGGAAGCAACCCAAGTGTCCATCCATAGATGAATGGATATTCTCGATATTTTTAAAGATTATAAATCTGGTCTTGTGATATACTTCTCAATTTGGGACAAAGAATCCATTCTCCTATTTCTATCTCTGCCTGGTGAAATACTTAGTGTCCTTTAAGTTCAAATTGAATGCTACCTTTGCAGTGAAGCCTTCAGTGATACCCCCAATCAAAATCACTTGCTCTCTCTTCTGTGTTCCTATAGCATTCTGTTCATGCTGCCTTACAGCTTATATTGTTTCCCTCCCAGATTAAGTTATTAGCTTCTTGTTGGTGGGGACCTAGGATGATTTCATTATTTTATTCGCAATATCTCACTCAGTTGCTGGTAAAATCAAGGTATATATTTTTTTCAATAAAGCTCCACACGTGATTCCAGAGCACAACTATTTCAGAACGTATATGAGGTAAATATTTATTTAATGAAAACTACCTTTTTATGAAAATTGAAAACTTGAACCAAGAAACCATATGTACATTCCATATAAGAGAGTGCTCAAGATATGGAAGCTATCATTATCATTCATCGTTATCTTTTTCTTTCATTATCTTTCTGTCATTATTCACCAAATAGTTTTAATCATCACCAAGACACCTCATTTAATAGTTGCAATCTCCTTGGGCTCTCTGGGCAACATAAAATAGGCAAACACCAGTCACATTAACAAAAATATTAAGAAAATTTATTAGTCTCATGATGCTTGCCAACTTCAGGGGAGCAATCAATATATCTCAAAAACAGCTTGAAAAGTACATTTTACTTAAGTTTGTATAGTTAAAAAAAAGTTCTTTCCCCTTGAACAATGCTTTAAATTCTCCTCAATCTAACCAGCTTCCATTTTCACAACAAGTATCCATGTCGGGGAGAGGGAGCATATTCCAGAGACAGAATGAGTATGTTAAACAACCAACACTCTCAAACAGAGGTATTGTTAATCTGAAGTGATCAAGGTAAAAGCTCTAAAATGTATTCACTTGATAGTTTGAACTGATTTTTTTTTTTTTTGGAAATAAAGTGCTATTAATGATATCTGAGTAAAAAGGAAAGAAATTAATATTTATTATCTGCTAAGTTCAAGTCAATATGCTTTCAGAACTGGTGTCTTCTGTAACGAATGCTCTTTTGTGATCAACTCTATGTTTCTCACCTTAAGGTCTTTCAGTGTATCCCCCTTATGGCTTTAGGGCATCTGAAGTTTCAAAGCCACCAAAGCCCCCCCTCCACACACACACACACACACACACACACACACACACACACAGTTTTATTTTCTTCTATGGCTATCAGAAAAAAAGACTTTAGCTTTGGATTTTGACAGTATGATTATAACATGTCTGAGTATAGATCTCTCTTTGAGTTTATCCTGCTTCAAGTTTATTCTACTTCTTATATGTAGTTTCATCTTCTTATCAAATTTTGGGAAGTTTTTAGCCATCATTTCTTCAAATATTCTTCTGTCAGAGAATATATTCTTTCTCTGAGACTCCCATTATTGTGTTGGTCTGTTTGATAGTGTCTGATAGGTACCGTTAGTTCTGCTCCTCTGCTCCTTTTTTTTTTCCAATTTCTTTTTTTCTTTCTGCTCCTCAGATTGAGTAATTTTAAGTGCTTTATATTTAATATTGATTCTTTCTTGAGACTTTTAAAAAAAATCTTTATTCAGTTTTGAGAGAGAGAGACAGAGAGACAGAGAGACAAAGAGCAGGGTGGGAACAGAGTGAGAGGGAGACACAGAACTCTAAGCAGGCTCCAGGCTCTGAGCTGTCAGCAAAGAGCCTGACGTGGAGCTGGAACTCACAAACTGTGAGTTCATGACCTGAGGGGAAGTCAGACGCTTAACTGACTAAGCCCCCCAGGCTCCCCTTTCTTGAGACATTTTAATTCTGCTACTTCATCCCTTCATGGATTTTTAATTCATTCAGGTATTGTACTTTCAGCTCCAGAATTACTGTTTGGTTCCTTTTTGTGATTTCTATCTCTGTCTTCATATTCCTTACTTACTCGTACACCAGTCTCCTGATTTCCTTTGGTTCTTTGTTTATGGTTTCCTTCAGCTCTTTGAGCATATTTAAGACAATTAAAATCTTTGTCTAGTAACTCCAATGTCTCGGCTCCATCAGTGATGCTTTTGTCAATTTATTGTTTTATATTTTTTATGAATAGGCCACACTTTCCTGTTTCTTTGTCTATTTATAATTTTTTTTGTTGAGAACTGGACATTTTGAATATTATAATGTGAAAGATCTTGAAATCAAATTCTTCCCCCTTTATAAAAATTCTGTTTGTTGCTTTTGACAACTATTTTAATTGAGGAAGCCCTCTAAGTCTTCCTCATTTGTTTATTGATTTTTTCCAAACTATTTGTGCAAAGACTATATTCCTCGTCATGTGTGGCCACTGAAATCCCTTTTCTATTATCAGCCATGTCAGCAAGTAGCAAGTGACCTGACAAGAGATTTCCTTAAATGCCTAGGTATACATAAGGGGGACGGGTGAAAGAATCCTCCCAACTGACATTACCAGAAAAATGCTTCTGTGTATGAGAATTGAAACAATAGTCAGCTCCTATGATAGCCCCTCAGCAACATGCTAAAGTGGCCAAAATCCTGATTTTTAGAGGATGACTTTGTTGGAGTTTCTGCCACATGGACATTTGTTCCCTTGTGTCAGTGTCATGTGATAAAAGATCATTCAATTGCTGGAACAACCATATTGTTATAATTAAATATTTGTTCATATTTTTCTGGAATTACTTTGCTCTCCCACTCTAATTGGTCAACGTGATATAACTTACAGCAGTGATTTTTCTATCAGTATCATTGTATATTCTGGTCCTTTTGCTTTAACGACAGACATTTTTTCTTAGGCTGTATGACTCTAGAGTCCTGAAGGACTGATGTTGATGGAAGTCTTTGCAATTGCATTCTTGTTTCCATACCTTATACTCTTATAGTTGATTTTTAAGTCAAAAGAAAAATATCAGACTTCCCAAGATCTCTGTCACCCACCCTGGCACCAGCAAGCAACACCAGAAATATGGGCCACCATCCTCACAGCTACATGCTATCCCTCATATGATTTGGAATTGCAGTCACTACATAAACTATGAAAATTCACCAAAATTTACCAACCTCTTTCTTCATCAGGCACCACCCTGGATACTGTAAATATTCAACTAGACTTCAGAGTTCTGAAATCACTGATTCTGATAGTTCCTGCCAAGCCAATAGTTATTTTTAGTGAAGAGACCAATTCCTGGAGCTTACTACTCCACCATTTTCCATGACATCACCATGTCTTGAATTTCTAAGCATTTATATGCTTTTCCTGTTTCAAAGAGTAAAAGAAGATAGAAGGAAGAAAGGAAAGAAGGAAGAGATGGATTTTTCATTGCTCACTATTAATTTCAATGTAAGTCAATTCCTTAGCGAAATTAAATTCAACCAAGCACTTAATTCAGCTTCTGGGTCAGTGCAGAGCAAACACAGATTCTTAGAATGGAACCTCACAAAAATGAGAAGGTGTTGATACCTGAGATACAAGAGACAACTGATCTGGGTTCTTGGGTTAATTTGTTGGAGTTTCTGACACATGGACATTTGCTCCCCTGCATCAGTGTCATGTGGGAAAAGGTCATTCCATTGCTGGAAAAATTGTATTGGTATAATTAAATATTTGCTCATATTTTTCTGGAATTACTTTGCTCTCCCACTGTAATTGGTCAACATGACATAATTTATAGCAGTGATTTTTTCTATCAATATCATTATGTATTTTAGTCCTTTTGCTTTAATGACATTTTTTTTTCTTAGGCAGTATGACTATACAGTCCTAATGGACTGATGATGATGGGGGGGCTTTGCAATTGTATTCTCCTTTCCAAACCTTCTGCTTTTATAGTTGATTTTTTTAAGTCAAAAGAAAAATATCAAACTTCCCAAGCCCTAAACGATTAATACAGAGATCTAATTACCTGATATTTTAAAATATATACTGTATTTGGGGGAAAAAAGGAAAAAAAACTTTCAAAACTGTTCTAAGGAAAACAAATCCAAATTGCATTTTTAAGCAATACACTAATCCCAGCAGGAGATTTCCTCCTACGGAGCTACAGAAACATTTGAGAGATATGGTTAAGCATACTGCAGAATGCGCGGGTCTTCAAAGGAAGTTCTGACCTACTTTGTTTCTGCCTAGTCCCACACTAGTTCTTGCTGCTATGGCTTTCTGAGTCTAGTAGAATCAGTTATTGCAGCATTTTGGTGGCCAGTTTGCTTACAGAGGCACAAGGCAGATTTATAATACTGATGTAATATAATATCAGAAGTTCTGATCTCCTGCCAAAAATTAGCAGCATTATTACAAGCATTTTGCTAGGAATTTGAGAAGCTTTCTGCTTCTGTTATTTCAGTGTTTGCCTCCAGGAGATAAATGATTTTATGTAAAAAGAGGGGTGGGGCAAGGTTTCAAAATATCCAAGAGGGACCAGGGACATCATCTTAAGTAGTAGATAGTGATTTCTAAATATACACCAGAGAAATTTCATAGGAAGATACTTATTAGTAAGAACCTCAGGGAACATTTTATGACACAACCTAATGAGGCTGAGCACATGGAAGCTGGCCCCAAATCAGGAACCTCACTGGTTTTCACATGTAATATGCATTATGCACCACTACAAGCTAATTCCATATATAGACTTCCAGCCCACCTAAATTAAGAAGCTAAAGGTGAAATAGAGAAGTCTAAGACTCAACTGCATGATACGAGCAAATTAAAATGAATAGCTTGATCTTGCAAGGACTGGAGAAAGTCAACAAAAAACTTAAAATGTGTTCTGCATTTTGCTTTCTCTCTGACTTATAAAGACTAAAAGCTCACCTCAGAACATCTCAGTTCCTACATGGATTCAGGTTATTTGCCTTTAATTTCCTGGCAGAAACAAACAACTAATCCAGGGCTTTTACAATTTTGTCTATACAAAATGTTCATTCAACCAAAAAAATTCAAGCACATTATAAGAAAGGACCAAGAGAAAATGAGGCAATAGAAACAGATTTACAATAATACAAAAATTAGAGTTTTGCAATACAGACTTTAAAATAATCGTGATTGGTGCATTCAGAAACCTAAATGACAAGGTAAGGAACTTCATCACAGAATACGGATCTATAATCAAATGGGCAGGCTAGACCCGAAAATTGCAAATAGTGCTAGTAGATTGATATCAGCTTGGTCATTCTCTTTGAATCCCTTTTATACTAAGTCTTAATCTTGGTTCAGCTTCAGTGAAGGGATACCAAGATCACCATTCAGGAAATCCCCTAGACATGCGATCTTTTAAACCCAAATTTCTTTGACAGTTTTTAACATCCTCCCTGTACTTTCCTGAATTTCAAACTTGAAGAAGAAGACAGAATACAAGGGTCTGAACTCAAATTATTTTTTTTAAGTATGATGTCAGAGCAGAAATGAATCAGTGAAAGAGAAATAGGCCAAAAATTTAGCAAGGAAAGAAAATGACCAAAAAATCTGTTAGAATTTTAAAAATCACCCAAATAAAAAGCTTTTGCACAACAAAGCAAATTACCAGCAAAACAAAAAGAGAACCTACTATTGAACGGGAGAAGGTATTTGCAAATGACATATCTGATAAAGGGTTAGTATACAAATATATAAAGAACTGATACCATTCAACACCAAAAAAAAAAAAATCTGATTAAAAAATGGGCAGAGAAACTGAATAGACATTTTCCAAAAGAGGACATACAGATGGCAAACAGACACATGAAAGATGTTCAACATCACTAATCATCAGGGAAACACAAATCAAAACCACAGTGAGATACCACCTTCTACCAGTTAGGATGGCTAAAGTCAAAATGACAAGAAATAACAAGTGTTAGTGAGGATGTGGAAAAAAAGGAACACTCAAGCACGACTGGTGGGAATGCACACTGCTGTAGCCACTGTGGAAAATAATATGGCAGTTTCTCAAAAAAATCAAAAATAGAAATGCCATATGATCCAACAATTCCACTACTGGGTTTTATCCAAAGAAAATTAAAACACTAATTTGAAAAGATATATGCACCCCTATATTTTGTTGTGGTATTATTTACAATAAGATATAGATGCAATCTAAGTGTTCATCAACAGATGACTAGATAAGGAAAATCTGTGTGTGTGTGTATATATATATATATATATACACACACACACATGCACATTTATACACACACACGTATACATAAAAATATATTCTACTATAGAATATTAATAGAATCAATGGAACATTACACAGCCATAAAAAAGGGATGAGATTGTGCCATTTTGAGAAACATGGGTGGACCTAGAGGGTATTATGCTAGGCGAAATAAGTAAGACTAAGGAGTACAAATATCATATGATTACACCCATAACTTAAAACTAAAGAAACAAACAAACAAACAAACAAAAAATAAAATCGGACTTATAAATACAGAGAACAAACTGACAGCTGCCAGAGGGGAAGGGGATGGTGGGCTAGGCAAAATGGGTGAAGGGGGGAATAAGATACAGTCTTCCAGTTATGGAATGAGTAAGTCATGGAAATAAAAAGCACAGCATAAGGAATAGAGTCAATGATATTAATAGTGATGTAATGGGATGGATGGTAGCTACCCTTGTGATTAACACAGCATCACGTACAACTTGTCAAATCACTAACTTGCATACCTGAAACTAATGCAACATTGTATGTCAGCTATACTCAGAATAAATAAATAAGAAAATAAAGAAAAAAGAAAATAAACAAATGGGTATTAGCTTTTATCACCTATTTTTCTGTCATTTATTGAAATGTTGATGTTTGTTTTCTCTTTTGATCTGTTAATGTGATTCAGTATATATAAGATTTTAAAAATATGATATAACATTGAATGCCTGGAATCAGTCATATTTTTCCATTATTTAAATATTCTACTATGCAAACATTATGCAAGTAGGTTCTTAAATTAGACAAGCTTATTTTTTCCCCTTATAAATTCTTTTTCTGGTTTTGATATCAGTATTATGCTAACTGCATAACATTGATTAAAAATGTATTCACCTTTAAAAATCACTAGTCATAAAATTTGATCTTGATATATTATTTTATATCAAAATAGAAAAAAACTATTAATTGAATATTTTATAATCTTATTGTAAGGCAAAGTTTTCCAAAGTCAGATGAAAAGTTAAATTTTTCTGGATGAGTTTTCTTGGGTTGAGGGGTGGAGAATAAATCTAAACTAGATAAAATTTTCACAATTTAGTCAGGACAGTATAATAAGTTACTACTACTTACTATGTAATGAGGTATTATGAAAAAATACCAAATATATTAGGTTTACAGGCAAAATATATATACTGGCTATTATCAAAATAGGATATATAAATCATAGGAAATATAAATTTTTAATTGTAAATTAAATGACAATTAAATTTAGCTTTACTCCATCAATTCAAAATAGATTTCAATATTTAGTAATACCTATTTGAGTGAAGAAATGGATGCTCTCAGGAAATAGTAATAGAAATAGTTTGGGATATTTCTAAAGGATATTTTAAATATGAATCAAAAAACATAATACAAGACTGGATGATGTAGGAATTCACAGGATAGTTTCTGGAGCAAGACATTGGGTTTGAATCCTGTCAGCTTGTAAGCTGTGTAAACAGGAAGAGGATGTCACCTCTCACTGCAAAATCTGCTGTGAAACATAAGTTCTCTAAGGTTCAGCTCTCATGCCAAACTTCACCATGTCTATACTTTTCCTCCAGTGTCTTTGTCACATGGGGAAAAACAACAACAACAAAAACTGGAGGTTAGAAAGAAGATTGTCACTGACCAGAGATGACACGAATCATTTGTTCATAGTCCATTGGCAATAATTTATCACATGACCCTATGCACCTGCAAACAGTCTGGGAAGTATCACCATCTTTGGACCCAGGATGAAAAGGAGAAGCAGATATGCAGGAGTACTGGGAATCCCTTTTCACACACAAGAAAAATGTGATAAATGTAGTTATTAATATTATTACATTCCTTTTGAATCAGGAATTCCACTTCTTTAAATAATCCCAGAGAAATACTTGGAAAAGTGTGCAGTGATGTATGTTCAAAGATTTTATTCACCGTGTACTTTATATTATTGAACATGTCAAACTAGGCTACCATTTAAAAGTGTTGATAAAGATCTATAGAGTACAGGTATGTTTATGTGTATTTCTACACGTGTATGTAAATATACAGAAGAAAAGTGTACAGGATAGGCATCATAACGGTTGTTGCAACTTACACTGGCAAGTTAAAATTGAGAGGTTGGTTCTTTGTTGGAAGAATGACAATAGATTGTCTAAAACGCCTTATCTAGTTTTAAAAACAAAAGTACACTTTCATTTCTGTTCTCATCATTTCATGTTTCTCAAAGGAAAAAAAAAAGTATTCCATAAGCTCATCATAGAAATACATGTATATCAGAACTAAAGTAAATATAAATCTAAAATGTAAATAGAAAAAATTCCATTCACTATACATTGAAAACTATAAAATAGTTAGAAATAAATGTAACAAGAAAAGAAACAGAACTATATGAAAAAATAAAAACTTGTAGAATGTAACATTATATTTGAACAAATGGAAACACATATCTCTTTATGACGGTATTTGGTCTCATAAACCACTATTCATTAAATTAATAAAAGCTTAATGCAATTTCAGTTGGAATGCTAACAGGTGTTCAAGTCAAATTTAGAAATAGATCCTAAAGTTCATATGGAAGACAAAAAAATTAAGAGAAAGAAAAAAATAGTGAAAATAATGTTGAGGAACTTGTCTTAAAAGATGTCAGGATATATCAAAATTTTGAAAGTTACTAAGAGAGTGCATCTTAAAAGTTCTCACCACAAGAAAAAAAATTGTAACTATGCTTGGTGATGGATGTTAACTAGACTTTTTGTGGTGATTATTTTACAATACATACAAAAATTGAATCATTACGTTGTACACCTAGAACTAATATATATATGTCAACCATCTCTCTCTCTCTCTCTTTTTTTTTTCTTTGAGAGAGAGAGAGAGAGAGAGAGAGAGAGCAAGTGGGGCGTGGCAGAGGGCGATAGGAAGAGAGAATTCCAAGCAGGCTCCACACTGTCAGCATGGAGCCCAATGCAGAGCTAAATCCCATGAACCTGGGATCATGACCTGAGCCAAAATCAAGAGTCAGATGCTCAACCAAGTGAGCACCCAATTGAGGCACCCCAATAAAAATGTTTTTTTAAGAATCTATCACTTGTTAAAGAAGAAAAAATATCCAACTAAGGCACCCCAATAAATATTTTTTTTTTAAAAGGAGATATCACTTGTTAAAGAAGAAAAAGAAAATCCATGTAATTGGATCAATATGTCACTGGCATAAAAATAGATGCATAGAGGGATGAAACAGGATGCAAAAGATAGAAATGGGCACTGGTATATATAACAGTTTGCAATATACCAATACTAATATATCTATTTAACGAAAAAAATTATTCATAAGATTATGTCAGACTGACTTTGTGTGAAAAACATACATATACCCTAATATTATGCCTATGCAAAATAAAATTACACATGAAATAAAGATTTACATGTTAAAGAAAAATGAGGAGACATGTTCAATACTTGGTGGTGGGGTAAAGGAAACCTTCTTAACCAAGACAAGAAACCAGAATCTACCAATAAAAGATCTACCAATAAATCTGCCATTTCTGTCTATAAAATATATTAAATCTCTGTATGGCAAAAGGAGTTAAACAAAACAAGGCAAGAGACAAACACTGATTTGGAAAGAAATTGCAAAATACTCAACAGGAAAAGAAAAAGGTATGCTATCTATAAATCTGAGAAAGAATTTTGCAAAAAATAAAACAACTGCCCACAGTCCATACTGAATACATACTTAACGAGCAATTCCTAAA
>NW_024412420.1:7180444-7191538 GCF_014898765.1 Herpailurus yagouaroundi | reverse complement strand
ATGGATAAAGAAATTGTGGTTTATATACACTATGGAATACTACGTGGCAATGAGAAAAAATGAAATATGGCCTTTTGTAGCAACGTGGATGGAACTGGAGAGTGTGATGCTAAGTGAAATAAGCCATACAGAGAAAGACAGATACCATATGGTTTCACTCTTATGTGGATCCTGAGAAACTTAACAGGAACCCATGGGGGAGGGGAAGGAAAAAAAAAAAAAAGAGGTTAGAGTGGGAGAGAGCCAAAGCATAAGAGACTGTTGAGAACTGAGAGCAAACTGAGGGTTGATGGGGGGTGGGAGGGAGGAGAGGGTGGGTGATGGGTATTGAGGAGGGCACCTTTTGGGATGAGCACTGGGTGTTGTATGGAAACCAATTTGACAATAAATTTCATATATAAATAAAAAAATAAAATAAAATAAAATAAAATAAAATAAAATAAAATACTTAGGGAAATCTAGGCACACACCAGGTACTCAAGGAGGTTAATTTTCTCCTTTCCATTTCAACCAAATTATGACTCTTGATAATCAGTGGCAGTCACACAAAATCAATTCCTAAGACTAAGAAAGGCTGATAATCTAGGTTAGTTTTCAAAACCTAAGATTTCAAATAATTTTTAAAATAAGGATTCAAAGGTTTTGTTAGATACCAAAGAGTATATGACACTCCTCAGGGATAATTAACTTAGGTCTGTTAATATACTCACTGACAATTTCCAGGCATGGCTTGTTATAAAGACCCTCACAAACTCTAGTTATCCTGCCAGAGCAGATATTGTTTCATTATTTGGTTGGATGCAGATGGTTGGTTTTCATATCTTTTCACAGTTTTGCCACCAGGCTTAGAGAGAGTAAATGAACAAAGTTGACTTGGGGAACAGGACCAGAAAAGAGGCGAATGAGTCAGGCAGAAATGAACTTTGCCCAGGAAATGCACACCTTCTGCTCCCCCTTCCACAGTCTGCATTGTGCTGTATCTCACTGAACACAGCTGTGTTTCTGGAGCTGACCTGCATACTAATACAGTTGGAAGGAAGAAGAGAGCCGAGAGGCTTCATGTGGATCCATACTCATTCCCATGATTTGAGAGATTGTAGAATTATCCCTTGGTTATCCCTGAGTTAGGGCCAGTCAGAAAACTAGGAGTATATAGCTTTCCTATCATCTTCACTGCAAATATCAATAAACTGACAGAGAAACAGATTTTGAATTTCATCTTTTTAAATTAATTCACAGTATAGTGGGGGAGAAGTCAACCCAGAAATTACGACACAAAAATAAAAGAAATATAAGTACCATGACAAGAGATCTAGGATGATGTGGGAACACAGAGATTGGGAATTTAAGTTGGATTGGATGACTTCTGGAAATTTAGCAGACTATTCTACATTCAAAAAAAAAAATTATGTCCTAGAAAAGTATACTGCCTCAAATACTTAGAAATTCTGGGAATTTCCATTTTTAAAAACTTTTTTTTAATGTTTATTTTTTAGAGAGAGAAAGAGCGTGACCAGGAATGGGGTAGAGAGAGAGGGAGACACAGAATCCAAAGCAGGCTCCAGGCTCTGAGATGTCAGCACAGACAGAGCCCAACGTGGGGTTTGAACTCACAAACCACAAGATCATGACCTGAGCCGAAGTCAAATGCTTAACTGACTCAGCCACCCAGGCGACCCTGGGGAACTCCATTTATATGGAAAGCTGCATTTACACAAAATTAAGGGAAGTTCATGTGGGATATAAGTAGCACCAGCATTGCCACACAGGGTGACTTGGGGATATCTACTGATTCTTGAAGCTTCAGTTTTTAATGACTTCATGTTAAAATATAAAACAAGTTTCCTATGAAGGTTAGGAATTCAAGCCAGGACCCATACACCTGCAGTTGTTCTTTCAAAAGGAAAACTTAAGTAGCATATATTCTAAGTGAAAAGGTAGACTAGAAAGATAATGTCTACTAACAAAAGGAGAATTTTGAGTTCAGAGACAAGTGGAGATACTCTTTTGAGAATTCGTAACTACAGTCCTGCTGTCATGTAGATTTGGGGGTCTGCATTTATACTTGGTTCAGGAAACTCCAAGGTGAGAAATTCATTGAAGGTGCTTTCATATTCATAGTAGCTCAGAGCTACTGGTGAAGTAAATGCAAATCCTCTCTGGATTAGTACATATTTAATCCAAGTCCATTAGGATTCCTAATATGAAGACTGACCAAATATAGTATCATAACAATTAAACTGCCAAGTCACAGAAAGAGAATTTGAAACAAATATAGAAGAACGGGATCCCCACAGAGTATGATTATAAGATATAGACTATTAAGTAAGCATATTTCAAAATTAATAGAAATGAGTTAAAAACTTGAGCAATGAACATAAGAGTATAGAACATGGGCAGACAAATTTAAGAATTAAAATAGAATGTCCTTGAAGCGAAAAATATTGTTGTTGAAATTAAAACACATACATACAATCATGTATGCATGCACTCACACTGTGCACACACACAGAAGATGAATAACAGAGCTGAAGAGAGAATCAGTAAACTAGCAGACAGATATAAAGATACTGCCCAAAAACTGTCCAAAGACAGAAGTCTCATCTTTCATATATAAGACATTAAAAGAAGAAAGATGGGGCAGAGAAGTCTCGCGCATGTCTATTTCGAGTTCCAAGGGAGAGATGAGAGAGAATAAGACAGACAGTATTTGAACAGACAATGGCTAAGTATTTTTTTTCTGAAATTAACAAAAATGTGAATTCTAGATTCAGGAAATGATATAAATACCATGCAAGATACAGACAAATAAATCCACACCTAAGAATATTATATAAAACTGCAGAATACCAAGAACAAAGTGGAATTCTTAAGGAAACTCCAGAAAGCACCTTTTCTTAGAAAAGGACTGATAGAATACTTCATAAAGGCAAAAAAGGAATCCAAAGAACAAAGAGAATGGAATAACATCTTTAAAGTGCTGTGAGAAAAACAGCTACCAACCTAGAATTATATGCCTAGTTAATGAAAGAGTAAAAGTGAAAAAAAAAGGGAAAAGAGAGAAGGCTGCTTTCATGTTTCAATTTTTTAAATGTTTATTTATTTTTGAGAGAGAGAGACAGAGAGAGACAGAGCACAAGCAGGGGAGGGGCAGAGAGAGAGGGAGACACAGAATTCTAAGCAGGCTCCAGGCTCTGAGCTGTCAGCACAGAGCCGGATGCGGGGCTCGAACTCACAAACCGTGAGATCATGACCTGAGCCGATGTGGGACACTGACTGACTGAGCCACCCAGGTGCCCCTATTTTCACATTTTTAAATGGATACTGAGACTAAACCAACAACAAACTCTTGTTAAGGTCATTTTAAGACTGAAGACATGAACTCTACAACAATATCTGGAAGACAAATAGGAGGAGCAGCAGGTGTTGAATATGAAGAAAATTATAAGCCAACGATGACATCAGAAAACCCACTACAATGGTTGTAAGCTCACACTGGCCTATTCTTTCACATAGGAGATCTAGTCTCTATTTTTCTACTTTGCCGTATCAGCTTTCTGACTTGTCAGCATTTCTGCATTGCTGGCAACAGGGAAAGAAGGAGAAGGAGAAGGAGAAGGAGAAGGAGGAGGAGAAGGAGGAGGAGGAGGAGGAGGAGGAGGGAGAAGAAGAAGAAGAAGAAGAAGAAGAAGAAGAAGAAGAAGAAGAAGACGACGACGACGGCGGCACAAAAGTTGTGTTTTGGTAACAAGACTTCCACAAAATTCCACATAACACTTCCACTCAATTTTTGACCATAATTTAGTGACACCACCACTTGTAGAAGCAAAGGAACTAGGAAATGTAGCCATTAAGCTAGAGTCAGCTGTTGTCAGGAGTTAAGCTCTTTAAAAAAAGGACAAAAGGGGTACCTGGCTGGCTTGGACGGTACAGCATGTGACTACTGATCTCAGGGTCATAAGTTTGAGCCCCACATCAGGTGTAGAAATTAAACTTTAAAAAAGGACAAATAAGAGTGCAACTGGCAGGGGCTGCTACATATTGATTGGTAAATTCTAGAAAACAGGTAAGAAACAGATCAGTTTTATACAAGTTATCTTGAATAGTATATTTAAAAAACTAAAATACAATTCATTTGTTGAGGATGGTATATTCTTAATTACTAAAACCAGACAAGTATAGTGTAAGAAAAGATCATTATTGAACAGGTTCGCTCACGTAGAAGTAAAAATTACAGGGATGCCTGGGTGGCTCAGTCAGTTGAGTGACCAACTCTTGATTTTGGCTCAGGTCATGATCCCAGGGTCATGGGATCAAGCCCTGTGTCGGGCTCTGTGGTGAGTATGGAGCCCACTTGAGATTCTCTCTCTCTCTCCCTCACTTGCTCTTGTTCTCTGTCTCAAAAAAAGAAAGCAAAAATCCCAAATAAAATATTCACAAATTAATCTGGCCATGTGTATATATATATATATATATATATATGCGCCATATAGCTCCGTATTGTAGACTACAGGTGTGAAGCCCAAATTGCCTTTCAAGAAAAGATTTGTTGCCCAGGTGTTTCAAGTATTGTCAGTAGACATCCTTTAGTTTATAGCCCCTTCAGGAATTGACCCAGCTATGGAGAGACCCCTTGTCCAAGACTACGTCCTTACAGGAATGGCATACATTTCACGGGCAGTTGAAGCTATGAGGTTTGCACCAAATCTTTATCTCCTTCTTTGCCCAATCCTGATGTCTCTCTATCCCTTCCATAGGTGTTGATCCCAAGGCTACTCTCTAATAAATATCCTAAACACCAGACTTTGTCTCAGAGTCTACTCCCTTGAGAACCCAACCTGTAATATTCAGGAATTGAAAGACAATTTAAAATCAGAAATCCATTAACATAATTCATCCTTATAGATAATGATAAATCCTTTGACGAGATCAAACATTCATTTATGATAGGAACTCTTAATGTGGAATAAAAAAGTCTTTAATGTGATAAATATACTAAAATCTACAGCAAACATCATACTTCATGGTGGAATATTATGAACATTTTCTTTTTTAAAAAATTTTTTTAATGTTTATTCATTTTTGAGAGACAGAGAGAGACAGAGCATGAGCAGGGGAGGGGCAGAGAGAGGGAGACACAGAATCTAAAGCAGGCTCCAGGCTCCGAGCTGTCAGCACAGAGCCCGACGCAGGGCTTGAACTCACGAACCATGAGATCATTCATGACCTGAGCCGAAGTCGGATGCTCAAGCGACTGAGCCACCCAGGTGCCCCATTATGAACATTTTCTATAAGGTCAGGAATGAGACACAGACACCCACCATTACCAATAATGCTCTGATCATGTCAGGGATGGGACTACAAGAAAGGATTGTTTTGAACCTATAGAGCAACTTTAGAAGAACTGGTATCTTCAAAAGATTAAGCCTTCCAATCTATGACCATGGCATGTCTCTCCATTTATTTAGGGTTTATTTCTTCCCATCAGTGTTTGGTGATTTTTAGTGTATAGATCTTGCACACATTTGTCTGTTTCTACCCCAAATTTTTTTTTCTAGGATTTTGATAGGTAGTGCATTAGAGCTGTATATAAAATTAAGAAGAATGGACATTTTTGCTATTTTGAGTTTTCCAATCCATGATATTGGTATGTCTCCTCATTTATTTAGATTTTGATTTCTTTCGTCTGTAGTACAGTTTTCAGCATAAAGTCTTGAACATGTTTTTGTTAGGTATACACCTAAATATTACTTTTTTTCAATTGTAAATGATATCATTTTTTAAAAAACGATTTTTTAAAGTAATCTCTACACCCAATGTGGGGCTTGAACTTACAACCCTAAGATCAAGATCACACGTTCCACCAGTTGAGCCAGCTAGGTGCCCCTCAATTGTAAATGATATGTATTTTTATATTCATTGTATACTGTTTATTGCTAGTACACAGAAATATAGTTGATTTTTAATATTTACCTTGTATCCTGCAGTCTTGTTGAATTAGTTTATTAATTCTAAGAGTTTTTGTTGTTGCTGATACCTTTGGATTTGCTACATAGAAAACCATATTATCTGCAAATAGGGAAACTTTTTATTTCTTCTTTTCCTATCAGTATGTCTTATTTCCTATTTCTTGCTTTAGTTAACTGACTAGAACTTACAGCTCCATGCTGAATAAGAGTGGTAAGAGTGAACATCCAAGCCTTCTTCATGACCTTGGGGGAAAACCATTGATAACTGTAGAGTTTTTCGTTTTTTTGTTTTTGTTTTTGTTTTTTTTAGGTGTGCTTTATAAAATTGGAGAAGTTTCTTTCCCTGTTACATATTTTTTGAGAATCTTAATCATGAATGATTTCTGAGTTTTGAGAAGTGCTCTTTTGCACTAATTGATACAATCATGGGACTTCTCTTCTAGCCTTTATAATGGTGAATTACACTGATTTTTTTTTTTTTTCATATTGAATCAGATTTGCATGCCTGGAATAAATCTCATTTGATCATAGTATATAATTCTTTTATATATTTTGCTTAGTTCTATTTGCTAATAATTTGTTATGGGTATGCATCTATATTCACAAAGGATATTCACTGTAAATTTCTTCCTTTGCATTATCTTTGTCTAGTTTTCCTAGCATCATAAAATGAATTAGGAAGTGTTTCTTTTTCTGAAAAAGACTGTACAGAATTGTTAATTCTTCTTTAACATTTGGTAAAATTCTCCACTGAATCCATCTTGGCTCATAGAAGTTTTACTTTTTGGTAAGTTTTTAAAATGAGGAATTCAATTTCCATAATAGTCATAGGGCTATTCAAATGTTCTATTCCATACTGGATGAGATGTGACAGTTGTGATTTTTGAGGAATTGGTCTACTTCATCTAAACTGTCAAATTTAAGTGTGTAGAAGTGTAGAGTTGTTTGTAGTATTCCTTTGTTACACTTTTGATGCATGCAGGGTCTTTAGTGATAGCTCTTGTTTCATTCCAGATCCTGAAATTTGTGTCTTCACTTTTTTTCTTTTTGTCAGTCCTTCTGGAGGTTTGTCAATTCTACTGATCTTTTCACAGCTCTGTTTCACTGATTTTTCTCTGTTGTTTCTCGGTTTTCAATTTCATTGATTTCTGCTCTTGTTTTTATCATATCCTTCCGTTTGCTTTATTTTTATTTTACTCTTCTTTTTCTAGGTCCTTGAAGAGCTCATACTATTGATCTGAGAGTTTCTTCTTTGCTAATACATGCATTTAGGGTTCAGCAAAGTTTTAGCTGTGGCCTGCAAATTTCAGTATACTCTATTTTCATTTTCAATTAGTTCAAAGTATTTTTTTAATTTCCCTTAGGATGTTCTCATAAACTCATGAAATAAGTGTGTTGTTTAAAAAAAAAGGAAAAAAGTATATTTTTTAGTGTGCGAAGATTGGTATATTTTTTTGTTATCTTTCTGATATTGATTTCTAATTTGATTCCATTGTGGATAGAGAACACATTCTATACCATTTTGATTCTTTTAAATCCTTTTAAGGTTTATGTCCCAGGGTATGGTAGATCTTAGTGCATGTTCTCTGGGCACTTGAAAAGAACGTGTATTTTACTATTGGTGGGTAGAAAATTCCATAAATGTTGACTATATCTTATTGATGGTGTTGTTGAGTTCTATACTCTTAATGATTGTTCTGTTAAATGTTGACAGAGGATTGTTGAAGTGCCCAACTATAATTGTGGATTTGTCTATTTCTCTTTTTAGTTCTATCACTTTCTGCTTCATTAATTTTGCAGCTCTGTTGTTTGGTACATGCACATAACGAATTACAATGTCATGTTGACGACTGACAAATTTCTATTATGTCCCTCTGTCTCTAGTAATTTTCTATGCCTTAAATTATCCTGTGTTTGATATTAATATAGTCAATCCTGCTTTCCTTTGTTTGCATGACATAGATTTTCATTATTTTTTTGCCTTTTTCCTTTTCTAGAATAAGCACAAAAACTATAAAACTATAAATTGTCCTCTCAGCAGCATCCCATAATCATTTTGTTGTGTTGTCACCATTACCATTTAATGTAAGATATTTTCTAATATCTTTTGTGGTTTGTTCTTTGACCTTAAATGTCAAATATTTGGAGTTTTGGAAATATTATTTTGTTTTTGAGTCATAATTTAATTCCATTTGATCTGTGAGCATAATCCTTGTGCTTTCAATCCTATTAAATATATTGTGACTTAATTCTAAGTCTCTAAATGTGAGTTTTCTTAGTGAATGTTTCATGTGCATTTGAGGGCAGTTCTGTATTCTGCTGTTATGAATGTAGTATTCTACAAATGAGTGTGTATTGAAAACTTTTATATATACTGAGGTGCCTGGATGGCTCACTCGGTTAAGTGTTCACCTCTTGATTTCTGGTCAAGTCATGGTCCCAGGGTCATGGGATCAAGCTCCTCATTGGTCTCCACACTGGGCATAGAGCCTGCTTAGAGTTCTCTTTTTCTCCCTCTGCCCCTTCCCTGCTGGTGCATACGCGTACTCTTTCAAAAAAACTGTTATATACTTACTAGTTTGTCACTTGTTCCATTAGGGGGAGAGTTGGATGGAAATTTCACACTTATTTCTTGATTTGTTTGCTTATTCTGTCTGAAAGTTCTTCATGTTTTGAAACTTTGTTTCTAGATGTATGTGTTTATATTTTTTCAAATATTTTCTGTGCTAAGCTTTGCCTCTTTATGTAGCTCTAATTACACATATGTTAAACCAGTTGATAGACCACTACATCTCTGTTTGTTTTCTTTAATGTTTTTGTGCTCTGTTTTTCAGTTTGGATTTCTAATATTATATACTCAGGTTCAGTTATTTCCCTCTTTAATATGTAATCTACTAAATCCCCTGACTGTTCAATAAGGTCTTTCCACCCTGACTAGTGAGCACTTAAGTATCTCCCAACCCTGCATGAACTCTGGGAACTTTTCAGCCTATAATCCACCAAAAGTTCTTTCCCAGTAGTTTTTGCTTGTCTGACCTCATACGGCCTCAGTCTTATCCTATTCGTACTCGCCTTAGTATTCAGCCAGAAGACTAGTGTTATTTCTCTGCTTAGCTGCCTGCTCTGCTAGTCTTGCCTTAGACACCCTGAACTCTGGTATTTGTGTCTTCATCTCAGTAAGACTGATAATCTGCTTGTGTTCTCCTTGCTACTGCTTTAGCCTAGAAAGTGCCTCTATTAGGAATGCTGGACTGATCATAGGGATTTCTTCATTTGTGTCCTTTCTGTCAGGTGTCACAGTCCTGTGCTGCACTGTTGTCCACTCTTCTCTTTTACTACAATGTGAAGACATTTCCATTATCCATTACTTTGTCATAGCTGGGAACAGAAGTCCCTCCCATTTCCTTTGATGTCTTTGGTTTTGAATCTGTTTATTCTGGAAGATATAAGTATCCCTTTTCTTCCACTCATACTTTTATCCCTTTTATTTTTTCCCATGCATTACATTATTATTGCACTTACATTAAAAAACTTTTAAGTAGCAGGAAAGGTTTATTAAATGAATAGATAAATAAATATGTTCACTACAGGTAATATGAGGAAGGTGAGGAAAACCATTCAGCTATTTTTCCAAGTCTTACAGCCTGAAGAAGATTCTTAGCAATTTTCAATACTTTATGGAACTACATTATTCAGTTGCCATAGAGGTTCAAAAATTTTTTTTTCAACGTTTATTTATTTTTGGGACAGAGAGAACAGAGCACGAATGGGAGAGGGGCAGAGAGAGAGGGAGACACAGAATCGGAAACAGGCTCCAGGCTCTGAGCCATCAGCCCAGAGCCCGACGCGGGGCTCGAACTCACGGACCACGAGATCGTGACCTGGCTGAAGTCGGACGTTTAACGGACTGCGCCACCCAGGCGCCCCGCCATAGAGGTTCATATGGAAGTAGTTTAACATGGAAAAATTCAAGAGTTAAAGGGTTGCAATCCTAGGAACTAAATAATCCTAGGAAATTCAACTCTATGAAAATTCAATTTCTTCAACTAAAAAAGAGAAATAAAGTTGTGTCCCATCTTACAGATTATGGATGCTTCAATGTTCCATTAAATGCAAACCATAATTTATAATAACATGATAATCAAATTTCATATAATACATAATTCAGCAATTTGGTGCTTAGTGTCTTATTAAGAGGGAAATCCAATTTGTAATTTTTCCTCTACGAATGGCCAATGAAAAGATTCCTAAAGGGGTGCCTAGGTGGCTCAGTTGGTTAAGATCTGACTCTTGATTTCAGCTCAGGTTCGTGAGATCCAGCCTCATGTTAGGCTTTGTGCTGACAGCACATAGCCTGCTTGGGATTCTTTCTCTCCCTCTTGCTCTGCCCCTCTCCCACTCAATCTTGCTCTCTCAAAAATAAGTCAACATTAAAAAAAAAAAAGATTCCTCAAATTTATTTTTTATTTTTTTAACATTTATTTATTTTTGAAAGAGGGAGGGAGAGCGCAAGTGGGGGAGGGCAGAGAGAGAGGGAGACACAGAATCTGCAGCAGACTCCAGGCTCTGAGCCCAATGTGGGGCTCGAACTCACAAACCGTGAGATCATGACCTGAAGCGAAGTCAGACGCTCAACTGACTAAGCCACCCAGGCGCCCCTCAAATTTAATTTTTAAAATCAAGGGCAGAATATTAACACAGTTTTGTGAGAGCATAACGATAAAACACATGAAATTTATTAATTTTAAGAATTTCCAGGTTGATTTATTATCTATGAAAAACACCTAATGACTAATCTTTACTTTTCATGTCTGCAGATGTTACAGAATAATACAGTCAAGAAGTCCAAGCTCTTTGTATGACAGTTTTTACAACGCTCCGTACAGGGCTCATAATTAAACTCTGGCTTAGGGAGAATAAACCTTAGTAGATAGTTCAACACAAATTAGGTCGTAAGAAGAAAACAGCTGCAGAAAACTTGATGTTGCTTGTTAAACTAGGGAAAGCCATTTACTGAAATCTAATATATGGATGTGTGCCGTAAGGATTCATTTCTGACTTTAATTGGAGAATCACTTTAAAATAATTTGTTTCTGAATAGACCATATATTAGGAAAGAAAATGA
>NW_024412420.1:7113855-7180434 GCF_014898765.1 Herpailurus yagouaroundi | reverse complement strand
TGTGTGTGTGTGTATGCCTTTCTCAGGTAGGTATAGAAAATTAATGAATAGGGCAAATGTTCTCAAACCAAAGGTATGACAAAACACTGTCACCTTTAATGTTTCTTAGCAAATTATGTACCATACATATTAACCCATTTAATAAAATGAGCATCCGGATGTTTTTCAGGAATATTACTATCTAGTCTTAGCTGTGCATGTTTTTTAAAATTTTTTAAAGTTTATTTCTTTATTTTAAGAGAGAGAGAGGGAGAGAGACAGAGAGAACATATGAGCAGGGGAGGAGCAGAGAGAGAGGGAGAGTGAGAGAATCCCAAGCAGGCTCCATACTGTCAGCAAGGAGCCCTATGTGGGGCTTGAATTCACAAACCGTGAGATCATGACCTGAGTCGAAATCAAGAGTCAGATGCTTAACTGACTGAGCCACCCAGGTGCACCAGCTGCACATGTTTTTGTGTGATATCAAGATTGTCAAAGATAAATTCCATGGGACAAGTCAAACAGGCGAAAAAGATTTTTATTTAATACTATTGCTCTGGGGGTCATGACTACTGCAAAGGAAGAGAGACTGTATTCAACAGTCAAGAAAAACAGAATTTTAACCACTGCGGTGAGCTAGTGGGAAAGTAAGGAAGGACAGCTGACTCCTTAACATTTGTTATCCTAAATTTCTGTGTGCCTTCTTGCTATATTTTAGATACATTTGTCAAAGCTTGTTGACATTTTTACATGCATACCCAGGACCATAGTATGTATTGAATGGGGGGTCACACCAATTTATAAAATTCTGACAGGCTACTATTATCCAAGATTTTCTAAAATGGTAGTTACTTGCCAAATCACAAGTTACATTCTAAAACATGGAGGATTCCATAGAAGTTAAAAAAAAAAAATCATGCTTACAAATAATCCTAAAGACCTTTATCAAGCAATAACTTTCTATGTGTAATCCTTGGATAGCTTCTTGAAAAGTTTCTAAAAGAAAGACTGCAAGAAAGGGAGGGAAGACAGAAAAAGGTGAAAGAAAGCTGTGCGTGTGTATTTATTTCCAAACTGTTACTGCACCAGTTATGTAAACAAAATTCATATGCTCCTGTTTATCTTACTCTTTGGAGAATCCTGAGAGTTTCAGCCTTGTAAAATCCTCAAACGGCAATTCTGCTTGGAACTTTTTTCAACCATCACAGGGGAAGGGGTTATATACTGGGAGAATCCCCCTTTGCCTGGTAAAAATGAATGTAAGAGCCAAATAGCAGATGCCAGGTGGTAAACTGCTCTCATTGCTAGAACAGACATATAGGAGCTAGCTCCTTTTAGCTGCATAACTCTATTCTGGCCAATTAGTAAGACAGGCAAACTCCTTAAGAAGCAACTGGTGTTGGGTCTTCTTTGAAATAACACAACTGTTATTCTACCATAAAACAGAAGGTATGAATGCAGTGTTCTTCAAAGAAGTAATAAGTTAAGATCACCAACATAAATGAAATAAGCTTCATACAATTATCAGCTCAGAAAATTAGATTGAAATATTTTTTAACTCTCCCAATTATTAAGGTATAATATACTATGATGGTACTGTTTTTTTAATGTTTATTTTTTTTGAATGAGAGAGAGAGAGAGAACACGAACAAGTGGGGGAAGGGCAGAGAGAGAGTGAGAGAGAGAGAGAGAGAGAGAGAGAGAGAGAGAATCCCAAGCTGGCCCTGTGCTGCCAGAGCAGAGCCGGAGGCTGGGCTTGAACCTACAAGTTGTAAGATCAAGGCCTGAGCCAAAACCAAGAGTCAGATGCTTAACCAACTGAGCCACCCAGGCACCCCAACTGTACTGTTAAACACACCTGTTTATGTGCTATTATGTGCATTTAAGTTTGTGTATCAAACACTAATGGTAAGCAAAACAACTAAAATCCATTTCTACTAATGCTTACATCTGAAAAGTTAATGAGGGTATAAGAGAATTCCAAATTACATTTTTTTCATGAAAAATTATTCATATTTTAACCCTAAGTAAGGTTTGTATGCTATATTTAAAGGTGTTAGTATAGACTTAAGTTGTTAACTATGCAAAGCAAATTTTGAGTTGCAAATACGCATTTTAGAAATACAAACATGTTAACATTATGGTAGTAGATACTATTGCCTTGGAGGGTAGTATGATATTTTAGGTAAAACAAACAATGTTATACTTAATAAAGGTGTTCATTTTCTTCTAGGCTCAAATATTTGTCCATTTTACATTTTTAGTCCTGTCATGGACACAAAAGCAACATGTACTATTAGGGAAAATGATGAAGAATAACATAGTGTGCCAAATGTTAGAGAAGTGACCTTATCTTTTGACAATTGGAATGTATTTTCTAAAATAACCAAGAAAGATAAAAGTTATTTTCTGTAAATCCTTTTGTTTATAATCCATTATTCATTCTAAATCCCATTTTATTTAATCTATTGCTCTACTCTGAGGAAAAAGCTGATTAATAATGTTATGCTACATAAGATAGAATATGCATATTCATGAGCCCTCATGAATTATTTGTGAAATTGAAACAAGTAAACCTTTATCTTATAGGAAAGCAATTAAAAGTACTTGACTCACAAGATGATAAATCAAAATGGAAAATATAGTCCCCTAAGCACACACAATTGGAAACACTGCAATAAGAAGTAACACATCACACTAGATTAGACTTCCCAGAGTAAAAGTAACATTTTAAATATTAAAGTTGCTGTCTTAGGTCATAAAATATCCTGGTGTGTAAACATATACCACATTTTAAAAAGCTAAGCTGATGGGTGATTTAAGACACCTTTGGACAACATATTGTCTTTTGACATACCTGCTTCCTAAAAACCTAAAATGTTTTATATTTTTATTACAGTGCCTATGTAGCACTGTGAACAAAGAAGATTCCTCAGGCTAGAAGAATTTAAATTTACTCAAGCTGCACAGTAGAAATTAACAAATGATATAGAACACAGTATCTTTCTATTGCATGCTCTATGCTACTATAATCATCAAGTGATATATAAAGTTGTCAAAAAGCAGTGCATTTAAAAAGAATATATAATTGAAGTGAATTAACTGTTTAAAAAAAACACCCAACATACAATATTCTGTGTGGAAAAAAGTTCAAAGCTGTGCCCTCAGGTTAATAATTTATACGAAGTAGTTTAGCAAATGATATTTTAATGACTCCCCAACCTGGAAATGTATTTTTCTTTCTTTCTGCTGTTCTCAAGTATGTACAGAGCTGGATTTTTACTTGGAAAAAGGAGCTTCTATGGGAGTGCAGAGCACTTTTGGAAAACTCAGGTCTTCCTATTCTAGTTCCTATGACCCCCTAGTGGTATTGGTCTATAGTGTTAACTGTCACCACTTAATATTTGGTTTGAAATAGTCTCAGGTCTTCTTTCCACATGTGTGTATCTCCATCCCAATTTTAAGATACTTCCAGAGTATAAACCATTTTGCCAATTTTATTCTGCCTCCTTTTCTTTTTCTGACAAACCCTTTCTCCCTCAAACTTCCCACCATTTAAAAAACAAAACAAAGCAAAGCAAAACAAAACAAACCCACCTTGTACAGAATTCTTTATGTAATGGAAGCTGATTTATTTTTACTCGCTTCATCAAGCAAGCAAGCAAGCAAGCTTTCACTAAATATCTGTATTTTGTGTGAGCACCACAGCCTGCTTTACGGAAGATCTTTTCATTTCATTAAAAGAGAACATGAGGAATCAATTGAAATCAGCCAAACTCAAAAACATCGTGGTATACTGGAGGAGAAAAAAAGTCCTGCAATTGGATTCAGAATCACAGTGTAAATCCTCTCTGACTTTTACCAACTAGTAGGTCTTAGAGAACCTGAGTCACTAGATTCTTGTAACCTCATTTCCATCATCTACTAAGTGATATATTGAGGCTTAAATGAGATAATGCATACAAAGCAATTTGTACCGTAGAGTACCATGAAATGTAGGGAAACATTATTGTGAGAGAGAATGCGTAATTGCTAAATCACAGCTGGGAAATTGGATGCATCTCATCTCAACGCTAGATGCTGCAGATGTCAATGTTGTTTACTCCTAGGGATTCATAGCTAAATAATGGAAGAACATTAGATTCACAACACAAAAATATCATTGAGAAAGAATGTGGCTTCCAAGAAATCCCTGAAAGTCTACCTAACTCTGGAACATTTTTTGTGCCATAAAATATCTCTAACCACACAGGATTATAGACATCCTATTCTTTTCCCATTTTGATCCCACCCTGATGCATGGCTCTAAATCAATCATAAGGGAAGTTATGGACTTGGGGCTGACCTCTATTAACTTCAGTAGCCAAGGCTCTCAATTCTGAATGTGTGCTTAAGAATCACCTAAATAACTTGTTAAAGCACAGAGATTCTGATTTACTAGGTCTGAGGGGGGGGGGGGGGGGCTCAGATTCTGCATTTTAACACATTCCTAGGTGATATGAAGCTGCTATTCTGGGAATCACATATAAAAAATGTTTTATTTAAAATTTTTTAGTTAATATTGAGTGCAATACTGGCTTCAGGAGAATTCGGTGATTCATCTCTTCCCTACAACACCCAGCACTCATCACAACAAGCTCCCTCCTTAATACCCATCACCCAAATAGACCATCCCCCAACTACCTTCTTCCATGAGCCCTCAGTTTGTTCTCTATGAAGAGTCTCTTGTGGTTTGTTTCTCTCTCCTTTTTTTCCTTCCCCCTTCCCTTATGCTCATGTGCTTTGTTTCTTAAATTCAACATATGAGTGAAATCATATAGTATTTGTCTTTCTCTGGTTGGCTTATTTGGCTTAATACACTCTAGTTCATTGCAAATGGCAAGATTTCATTCTTTTCGATGGGTAATATTCCATTGTATTTGTGTTTGTGTGTGTGCTTGCATGCGTGTATGCATGTTTGTGTGTGTGAATGACATCTTTATCCATTCATCAGTCGATGGATTTTGGGCTCTCTCCATAGTTGGCTATTGTTGATAATGCTGCTATAAACATTGGGGTGTATGTACCCCTCTGAATCTTTGTTTTTGTACCCTCTGGGTAAATACCTATTGGTGCAATTGCTGAATCATAGGGTAGTTCTATTTTTACTTTTTTGAGGAATCTCCATGCTATTTTCCAGAGTGGATGCACCAGTTTGCATTCCTACCAATAGTGCAAGAGGGTTCCCCTTTCTCTGCATCCTTGCCAACACCTGTTGTTTCTTGTGCAGTTAATTTTAGCCATTCTGACAGGTGTGAGGTGGTATCTCATTGTGATTTTGATTTGTATCTCCCTGATGATGACTGATGTTGAACATCTATTCATGTGTCTGTTAGCCATCTGGATCTCTTCTTTGGAAAGTGTCTCTTCATGTCTTCTGTCCATTTTTCAACTGGGTTATTGGGGGGGGGGGGTTGAGTTTAATAAGTTCTTTATAGATTTTTAGATACTAACCCTTTATCAGATACATCATTTGCAAATATCTTTTCCCATTCCGTAGGCTGCCTTTCAGATGTGTTGACTGTTTCCTTTGCTGTGCAGTAGCTTTTTATCTTGATGAGGTCCCAATAGTTTGTTTTTGCTTTTGTTTCCTTGCCTTCGGCAACGTGTCTAGTAAGAAGTTGCTCCAGCTAAGGTCAACGAGGTTGCTGCCTATTTTCTCCTCTACGATTTTGATGGTTTCCTTTCTCACATTTAAGTATTAATTCCATTTTGAATTTATTTTTGTATATGGTGTAAGAAAGTAGCCTAGTTTCATTCTTTTGCATGTTGCTGTCCAGTTTTCCCAACACCATTTGTTGAAGAGACCCTTTTTTACATTGGCTATTGTTTCCTGCTTAGTTGAAAATTAGTTGATCATATAGTTGTGGGTGCATTTCTGGGTTTTCTACCCTGTTCCATTGATCTATGTGTCTGTTTTTGTGCCAGTACCATACTGTCTTGATGAGGACAGCTTTGTAATATAGCTTGAAATCCAGAATCATGATGCTTCCAGTTTTGTTTTTCTTTTTCAGGACTGCTTTGGTTATTCAGGATCTTTTGTGCTTCCATACAAATTTTACGAATGTTTGTTCTAGCTCTGCAAAAAATGCTGGAAGTATTTTAATAAGGATTTCACTAAATGTGTAGATTGCCTTGGGTGGTATCAACATTTTAACAACGTTTGTTCTTCCAATCCATGAGCATGCAATGCTTTTCCATTTCTTTGTGTCCTCTTCAAATTCTTTCATAAGTGTTCTATAGTTTTTAGCATACAGATCTTTTATCTCTTTGGTTGGGATTATCCCTAGGTATGTTATTGTTCTTGGTGCAATTGCAAATGGGATCAATTCCTTGATTTTTCTGCTGCTTCATTACTGGCTCATACAAATGCAACAGATTTCTGCATGTTGATTTTACATGCAGACTTTGCTGCAACTTTGCTGAATTCAGTATTAGTTCTAGCAATTTTTTGGTGGAGTCTTTTGGGTTTTCTACATAGAGGATCATGTCATCTACAAATAGTGAATGTTTGACTTCTTTCTTGATGATTTGGTCAGCCTTCTTGCTGAGGCTAAGACTTCTAGTACTATGTTAGATAGTAATGGACATCTTTGCCTTGTTCCTGACTGTAGGAAAAAGGCTCTCAGATTTTCCCCATTGAAGGTGATATTAGCTGTGGATCTTTTGTATATGGCCTTTATGATGTTGAGGTATGTTCCATCTATCCCTACTTAAGGGTTTTTATCAAGAACGGATGCTGTATTTTGTCAAATGTTTTTTTCTGCATCTATGGACAGTATCATAATGTTTCTTGTCCTTCCTAAGTGGTATATCATGTTAATTGATTTGCAAATACTGAACCAAAACCCTGCAGCCCAAAAATAAATCCCCTTTGATCATGGTGAATAATTCTTTTAATGTACTGATGAATTTGATTTGCTAGTATTTTACTGAGAATTTTTGTGGGGACCACATTTTGAATAGCACAGTTCAAAGACAGTATTTCTTAAGTCTAAATGCACATTAGAATCACCCAGTATTTTTAATATCCATATTTTCTAGGTTCTACTCCCCAGATATTCTTAGTCTAGGTCAGGCAATGGCTTTTTTTTCCTTTTCAAAACTCTTTGAGTGATTCTAATATGCAGTGATTTTTGAGTATGTTCAATAGCAAGCTGTCCACATCACTAGAACTGGCAGGCAAATTCATGTCTGTCTCATGCTCTATTTTTTTTTTAATTTTTTAACATTTATTTATTTTTGAGACAGAGAGAGACAGAGCATGAATGGGGGAGGGTCAGAGAGAGGGAGACACAGAATCCGAAACAGGCTCCAGGCTCTGAGCTGTCAGCACAGAGCCCGACGCGGGGCTCGAACTCACGGACCGCGAGATCATGACCTGAGCCGAAGTCGGCCGCTTAACCGACTGAGCCACCCAGGTGCCCCTCATGCTCTATTTTTAATATTTTAACATGTTACTCTGTGATATTTTGCTTTCTACTTTGCCACATTTTCTTCCTCCCAAAGAAACGGGATTTTTTTAAATCTTTTTTAAAAATGTTTATTCATTATTTTTGAGAGAGCGTGAGCAGGGGAGGGGCAGAGAGAGGAGAAGACATAGAATTTAAAGCAGGCTCCAGGTTCTGAGTTGTGAACACAGAGCCAGACATGGGGCTTGAACTCACAGACTGTGAGATCACAACCTGAGCCAAAGCTGGACATTTAACCAACTGAGCCACCCAGGTCCCCCTAAAGAGACAGGACGTTCTGAGTTCATTGTCTCAGAAAGAGATGTGATGGAGACGTAAGTAGAGGTATCCACAATTCATTAGGATTTTAATTTCCCTAAGCCTAAGGTTTTAGGAGAATTTGAGAAGTATTCAGGAAGAGGTAACAAGAAGGATATTCGGGCAACAGTGAGAACATTAAATACAATGTTAATCTGCAAAGTTTAGGGAAGAAATAGAAGTCTATGGATCTGGGGGGTTAAAAGGATGTACTTCCTCTTTACTGGAAATTCTCCAGATGAGGTATTTTTCTGATTGAGGAGAGGCATGTCTGCTTTATGTATCCAGCTTGACCAGACCATAGGCAACATGGCAAATGACCCCTATGCTTCAAGCTTAGCACAAAGCAGCAGAAGCTCCTGGATGCTGAAAGATGATGGATAAAATTGACAAGACATCTCAGCCATAACCCTCTGGGTTATAAACAGGTAATTTGCATACTTCTCTCATCCTCCCAGGATGAATGGTTAAGAGTTCTGGCACCACTATAGGGTAGAGGAAGAAACCCCAGAAATAAGTGATATTCCCCATGAAGAACTTTATAAAAGCTTAGCTGAATGGAGACTTTGTAAAAAATAAAGTTGAATTAATGAAAAAAATTTAAAGTTACATGTCTGGTATACCTGCGACTTTTACCTGTCACGCTACTACACCATTCTATTAACCAAAAACTATGTCTTCTGAATTTTGAATGCAACTTAAAATAAAATAAACCTATTGTTGCCAGAGAATACGATTCTGAATTGCAAGACCACTCGAAAAGAGCAGAACCGACATGCTCCTGGCTTTGGGCATGGGATCCCCACATATCCAGAACATTAACATTACTTCTTCATAAGCCTTCTCATTCTGTAAATGAATTCACTCAAAGGTTTGTAATATAGAATAGAGTGTAAGTTATCTTTTACTGTTAGAAGAGAAATATACTTTTATCACAGGTTTATTAAATACTCTTTCCAGAAGAGAGTATTTTTATTGATATAATATTAATTTTGTCCACTATAGCTATTTTATCCTATTTTCTCATGGCAATTTTCCATGATTTTAGCATACTATTGGTAGGACACACTGTGTTAATCCACATACTCATACAAGCATATGGAATTTTTTATCATACTTTTAGCCTTCATGCTGCATGTCCTATATCTAATTTTGCTAAATTTAAGATATAACCTTAATTTTCCTCCAAAGCATGTGACATTATTTGCAAAAAATTCAAAATTAGATTTACTGTTATAAGAACTCATAAATTGAATAATTTGCACAAAAACCAATCATTTCAGGGCTATTTAATCATGGTGCATTTGCTGTATGATTGTATGTAAGGAACTCTTCTAGGGGGTGCGAACACAGAGAGATATTGACCATCTTTGCCCACAATGAGTTTACAGTCCAATCATTTGGACATTATTTTGATTCAAGGAGAAACTGTGGAAGGTTTTTTAAGAGAAAAAAGGGGGGGGCAGTTTCAGGAATATTAGGTCTGGCTAAGGTGTTTGGAATTATTTGGAGAAAAGTGAGACTGAATATAATGATGACACAGAGGGGTTTTCACAAGGTGACTTTATACCATCTCCCCATTAGCTTGTTTTATTCTCATACATCTTATATTTTTACTACATGACTATGTATTCCTAAACAAAATGTGGCTTGGTCTTTACTTAATGTTTGTGAGAGTCATCCTTGTTAGTACAGTTCTCATTCACCCATGTATGGTATTTCATTGTAAGATTTTGAATGGATACATGTTTTTAAAATGTAATAAGTATTGCTAAACTGTTCTCCAAAGTAACTGTGATAATGTTATCCTGACTGGCAATGTGCAAAAAATTGTTGTTGTGCTATATCCTTACCAATAACTGGTAGAGTTAAACATTTCACTTTATCAATAGGATGGGAAACACTGGTAAAGTTTCTTCCTTGATATGTTCTTTTTATGGGAGAAGTTAGGAAAGCACATTTTCTCTTCTTTGCCCATTTTTCCATTGATTTTTTCTTAATAAGTTTTAGGAATTATTTGTATATTCTCCATACATATGTTAAGATCATTATACGCATTACATTTTTCTTAGTCTTTCTAAAATTTTTTAAATGTTTATTTATTTTGAGAGACAGAATGCGAATGGGCAAGGGGCAGAGAGAGAGAGGGGGACACAGAATCCGAAGCAAGCTCCAGGCTCTGAGCTGTCAACACAGAGCCCAATGCAGGGCTAGAGCTCATGAACCACAAGATCATGACCTGAGCCGAAGTCAGATGCTTAACCAACTGAGCCACCTAGGTGCCCCTCCTGTCTTGACTTAGATTTTCACATTATGGTATTCTTGTACAGAATTTTAATTTTTCCAAAACTTTATCTTTTTATATCTGATTTATATTCTCTTAGCATTAGGAAATGATTTCTTAATCAGTCCTAATAAGTCATTTTTCTATATTTTAACAGAATTTATAAAGTTTTTCTTCTTATATTTACATATTGTATGTGATATGTAGTATCAATCTAACTTTGCAATATTTTTTTCAGATGAATAACAAACTGTCCTACGACCAGTTTTTGAGTAGCACATAATTTCCCACTATGTAAAATGTTGCTGTCATTTATCAAGCTCCATATATGTCTGGGTCTTTTTCTGGGCTTTCTACTTTGTTCTGTTTGTCTACTTGTCCCTTTTTGTGTCATTTATAACACTTTCTTAATTACTATAGATATATAATAATCTTGGTATTGGCCACAACAATATCCCATACATTTTCCTTTTTCATAATTTTCATGATTCTGTCAAGTTCCACAAAAATCCCGTTGGGATTTTGATCAAAAGAGCAGTAAATTATAGATTAATATGTGGATAATTGGTGTCATTGTGATACTGAGGATTCCCATGCATGTACCTCCCAATTTAGTATAGTACCAATTTAGAGCATAGTACCTCCTAATTTATTTAGTTCTTTGTCTTTTTTCAGCAATATTTTGCAGTTTTCTCCACACATAAACTATTATGAGATATGTTCCTAGCTTTCTTTTTAAAATTTTTCTCATTACTGTGAATGAGAACTTTTTTAACCATACACTTTACTGGAATTGGGAACACTTAGTTTTTGTATGTAGATCTAGTATATAAAAATCTTGATTGTTGTTTGTTGTAATTTGCCTACAAATTCTCTTGAATGTTTATGTATACAACTTTTTCATTTGAAAAGGAGAGTTGTAGAACTTTTCATTATTTCCTTTTTCTTTCTTTTATACATTTCTGGTCTTATTCATTGGCTAAAATTTTTAGTACCATATTGAATATTAGAAATGATGGCAGATATAATTGACTTATTCCTAAATTAAAAGAGGTACTTCACAGTTTCACCATTTACTTTACATTTTGTATCATGTTTCCTCCACAGAAACCCTTTATAAGGTTAAAAACCAAAAGGGCCTCTTATTTTCTATCCCCAGTTTGAGAATTTTTATTGAATAATTTTTCTGCTTCTATTTAGGGAACCAAATTTTCTTGTTTACTTTCAACTGTTAATGTGATGTTAACGTTAAATAGATTTTCTAAGATTCAATGATCATATTCCTTGGATAAATCTTGTCAGATTTTTTTTGTGTTAGCACATGCATGAATTTAATTCACTAACACTGCCTTTAGGACTTTTGCATCTATACATTTCATACATATAACTGGTTTATACTTTTGTTACACTGCTTTTGATCAATTACTCTATCAAGTTTCTATTAGTTTCATAATAAGTTGGGAAATAGTCCTTCCTTTATTCTCTGAAACAGTTTGTATATAAGAAGGATTTTTTTGTTACCTAAGTGTTTGGTAAAACTTCCTGGCCCTTTTGGGAAAGTCTTAGATTACCAATTCAATGGTAATGAACTTATTCGGTCTTTCTACTTCCAAAGTTGATTTTGTCAACTTTGATCCATTTCCTCTAAATTCTCATATGTATTGTGCTGAAATTGTTTGTGGTGTTCTCAACATTTAATTTTAACAATAAAAACCACTTTTCTTTATTGCGTATTCTATTCAATTTCTAATTTTTGAAACACTTTCTGCTTTTTTTTTTTTCCCTAGGATTCATATTCCTAGAGTTTTTCTATTCAACTCATATTTTCAAGTAACCAGCTTGGGTTTTGTGGACCATCTGCATAAATACTGTCATTCACTTCCTTGTTCTTTCATTTTCCTCAACTGGGTCATAATTTTTATGTTTCTTTCTTCTCAAAAGAAATCCTCATATTTTCTCTCCCACCCTTCTCCTTTCTCATTCCCACTTCATCTTCCTATCCTATGATAGGAAGCTAAAGAGTTACAGATAGAGAAAAATTGAATTGAAAGTTCTTCCTGTGTGTCTACTCACCCTCTAACTCTGTCTTCAATTTGCCTTTGGCTGGAAACATATAGTAATTGACTTCCATTTGTGGTAATTCTATGATTTCCCTGAACATTAAGCCAATTAGTGATGCTGAGACTAGAACCCCAAGAACCAGAAACTATTAAGAGCTGGTCACCAAGAAAGCAAATGAAAGCATTTTTTCACTTGTTTGTTACTGTTGTTTTTCTTTTTACATTTTGACCGCCTTCAAAAAGCACTTGTGTTGGTTGTAAGAATTGATTATATGGGTAGATACAGGATAGGAGAATGTTTCTTGCCTTTTTTCCTATTATTTCTTTCTGTATTTATAAATACTTACTAGTGTTATATCCTCAGTATCTAACCAGTAACAGCAATAAAAGCTAGAAACAAAAACCTGTAAAGGAAAGAATGAACAAGGACATAGATTCTGCCTTCAAGGACATTTAATCTGGTAGGAGAGACACATACAAATAAACAGGAGATTGTACTACTCTGTGGTGAGTGTTGTAATGGCATACACTAAGGTGTATGATGGATATCCCTTTTAATCTTATTTGTCTGTGAAGTAGAATATTTTATTAATTTGATTTTTTACAGATATATATCTAGATTAAAAATTAACCTGTTTGGGGGCACCTGGCTGGCTCAGTCAGTAGAGGATGTGACTCTTGGTCTCAGGGTCATGAGTTCAGGCCCCATGTTGGGCAGAGAGCTTACCTAAAAAAAATCATTAACCCATTTGGTTATTATTTAATATCTGCTTCAACTGCTAGAATTAAACCCCAAGAGGTTAGGAGTCTATTTTTGTCTTCCATAAGCACTTTCAGAACTTAATATATCCACCATTTCATAGATGCTCAATCAATATGCATTAAATTGAAATCTGATTAATTTAATTCAAGATCTCCAGAACACCAAATATTCAGTTGAAAATATTTAACAAATTATTTAGAGACAATGCAAATATCAGAATGCATAATGTCATGAATTCACACTTTCCAAATGATTAGCTTTTTTTGTTTTCATAAAAAATAGAAGGTTAGATATCATTGAGGTGAATCTTCCACATTGTACCCTTATCTTCAGTAAACCAACAAGTTAAATGAAGATGATTTGACTCAAACTCCAATCACTGCCAGATATTATACCCTTCCTAAAACAGGGCTGTCTCCATGAAAGACTTAAGACCTTTCTACACTGAGAAAGGTTTTTTATACACACACAAACACACACACACACACACACACACACACACACACACACATGCACTACATTAATCTCCAAACCAGTTCTTGTAGACAAACATAAATGAGAAAACTGAGACCTTGTAGTATCCCAAATCAGTTATGTTTTTCAAACTTTAAATATCAGTTTATCTAGATCAAAAGGTTTTTTTTAATTTGTTTGTTCTTAACAGGAGATTTTATTCTAATATAACATATAGCCAAATAATACAGCCAAATTCTACATCATACGGGCAGTTTACTTATTTGGATTAAACAACACGCACTCAGTTTAAAATGAGAAAGAGAGAAAGATAATAATTTGAATATTGGAAATTCTTCCCACTAGGTCAATCGGTCACTATATTACATGAAAAAACTTGACGGGAAATACTTACATCCTAGCTTCTTTGTTAGCATCAATTCCCCCATACTCTCAAAGTCTAAGCATCTTGCTGCTTTAAATTGTATTTAAACGTATGTATTTTTCATACAATATGCCCTCCATCCAAACACATCATCCAGTGTCCAAAGAAACAGAGTATTTTCCTCAACGCTAAAGGAAAAACTGACCATGCTTTGCATATTTTGAGGTGGACTATTGAATTTCATTGTTGTACCTTCATAAAAGATATTTAGGGTTTTATATCTGCTCTTTCAATTTTACAGGATGCTTTTAGAACTTTATATGGTGACTTTAGAACCAAATTCTTATATAGATTCAACACCAGGGATTGGTAGGAAACATGCCTATCTCCCTTGCTTGGATGAAAGGCCATGTAAAGCAAGTACTAAAGCTATCTAGAGCTACTAAAGGGGATAAAAATCCCTGTATAAATGGAAGGGGTTAACTTAAATGAGCTCTTTCTTATCATTCATATCTAAGAGTCTATCAATTCTTTGAAAAAAATACTAAAAAGATAGCTGTCAATTATCCAGTTAGCCTAGCTATAATCAATGTAGTTAATTATGGAGAAGTTACAACTTATCTGGGTCTTGGAAATGAATATTCTGAGAGCAGCGAAGATCACTGATGTAGATAAGTCTTGGTTGGAAATACTAAACTGTGTCCTCCCCTTATATTTTTGCTCATTCTCATGTCCCTATAGATGGTAATTATTAAACTCTAGCATGCAATCAGAATCACCTGGAGGTGGTCGCTGGGTCCCATCCCCAGATATTTTGAGTCAGAGACTCTCGTTTGCAGGCTGAGTTCCCAGGAGATTCTGGGAACTTGTAAGAAGTTCACAGATGGTCTTGTTGCTGGTCTGAAGAACACACTTCAGGAGAACCATTGGTTTAGAAAAAGTGTTCAAGCTTTCTTCAGATCCAGGCAAGCTCAGTTTCCCATTTACTGTTGACAATACCTGTTTCTATGTGTGAGTAGGTGGGAGGAAAGGGGAGGAATCTGGCATGATTACTAATTGTCATGTGGTAGGCATTTTCAGAGTAAACTGGAACCTGAAATTACCTATAGCCAATAGCTTTCAGTGCCCAATACAAAATTGTAATAAATTTTCTAGCTATCAACTGCTGAAACTCTTATCTGTCTTAAGGCTTATAATTAATAGTTTAAGATGATGTTATCAACCAGTGTTGTTGACACATTTGCTGTCCCCATGGTTAAAATACAGAGAGCAAAACCATTCTTTTGACAATTTAACATTTTGGCTTAGCATTTTTGGCATTTGTGTTGCACTTGGAAGCTGTGATATAAAAGCTTTCCCGTGGCATGTCAGTTTTTCTGAGTTGTCCTTGCTACATACAACACATTTCCAGTTTTTGATGAAAGATTTGCTTTTCGAATCAATTACTTTCCTTCTTTGCTTATTTTTCTCAGGATGGAAATGTCTCCTTATAAAAAAAATATAAACCACCAGAACTCATCACAATATCTGAAAAGGTCAGAGAAGAAGCTGAAGAAAGTGTTAAAGGACTCATCACACCATTCAGATATCTCTGGTGCAGCATACTGTGGATTCTTTTAAGATGAACTCTTGTATCAAATTATATCTGGTCCATAATCCATTTATCTTCTGATGAAGGTCGTGAAAAACCTAGAAGTTTACACATAACAGCAAAGATTGTGTTTCTTTGATAAAGTAATAACAAACCAAAAAGAAAAAAAAAAAGTCATCTGGTTGGTATGATTGCTTGAAATCTCATTAAATGATATATAGATAAAGCATTTCAAATAAATTAATAGAAAGCTCCAGTCACTTAACTTAGAAAACATCAGTATAAAAATTTTAATGATGAATTGATTAAAAAGATAATTTTAAGCAGATTTATCTGACATCTGTAGCTGTGGTCTAAATATTTCAAAAAGGAATTCTTTTTCCCTTGGCCTCAATGTTGTTTTTTTTCTTTTTTTCTAAATGTGTATACACTGTGCCTAACTAATACAGACTAAGTGTCCAGTAAATATTTGTGGAATGGATGAGGCAAACAGTACCATTAAAAAGTCCCCAGACATTGGTGAATATTGGTAAAAACTGAGTTGGATAAGTTATGAACATTTTATATTTACTTAAACCGTATTTGCCCAAATAGCCTCCTCTGGGAGGGTTTTGGGCTTAGCCTACTGAAAACTTTTGGACTAAAAGTGGATTTTATTTGTGTATTTTACATTTATTCTAGTGAAAAAAATATATTTATTCACTTACAAAGGTTAACCATTTGTTTGGAAAAACAAAACAAAACAAAATCACAGATTCTCTGCCCAAACCTAGACTTGTATGCTTACTGCCTTGTTGTTCAGTGCAAAGTAGTTACCATAACAACCACGGTATCAGCTGTACATAAGGAATTCTGAGTATTTCTTCTAGTGCATGAAAGCAAATTCCTAAAGGAAAACCCACATTAATATCTTCCTCTCACTAAATTAACATATACACTATTTGGTGAAGACCAACCTATCCCCCAAATTAAAATTTATGTGGGGTATCTCAGCTTTCAGAATACAGATTTTCACCTCATTCTTTTGTTTAAGTACAACAAATCAGTTTTCCTTCTGCTGGGTCTGATCCCTCTGGATCAACCTGTGGTGGGGAAAGAAAAGTCACTTGGCAGCTTGTGTCCCAGGAGAGGACTTTATAGGCAATCTTCCTGTTTTTAGTCTCAACCCCATCCACATCCAACTCTTTAGGATACCTGGTACCTCTGATACTTTTTTTTTTAAGTAGGCCTCACAACCAACACAGGGCCCAACGTGAGGCTTGAACTCAGAACCCTGAGACCAAGACCTGAGCTGAAATCAAACATCAGATGCTCAACTGAATTAGCCACCCAAGCGCCTGCCAGTTCCTAATTTTTAACTAGGGTACTACAATGTGAATTTCTCATCACTGCAAGCATTATATTTTAACCATTTTTTTCCTCTTATCCTCTTATATTATCTTGTTTGCAAAAACTTATGGTTAAAATCAACTAGTGATTCTGTAATTCTTTGTTTTTTTTGCAAGACACCAAATCTATATTTACATCCACATATAATAACATAACTTTAAAATATATCATAAATAAAACAAGTAATGTCTACTGTTTGACACGTTAAATATCAATAATGAAAACAAATCAAACTGAATGAAATAAATATGTAAACAAAAATCCAATGGATGGTACCTCTATTATATGTACTGTTGTCTCAAAGGAAAAAAAAATATACAAAACCAGTAGTATCCCAATAGTTACTACTGATGGACCAAAAAAAAAAAAAATTGGAGGACAAGGGCTATGGAAAAAAGGACATTTTTATGTATTCAGAAATTGAGAAATGTGGTTAGAAAAGAGAAATCTGAAAGCCCCCAAAATTTCAGCATAACATGAATTGACTTGTTTTCAAATAGATTTGGTGATTTTTTTTTAAATACAGGTTTAAATTTCAGCCCTCTAGTACCTCATATCCCTTTTAAAGATTTACATTTATAGTCACAGCAAGCTTTCTATAACACTCATTGAATTAGGCAAAGATCAAGCCAATCATCTTGCAAACGTGTTAATCTCCAAAAATAGGCTATAAAAGTGCAAAACTATGAAGACGAAAATCTAGATTATGTAGATATGGCTCAGCTTGTGAACAGGGAAAAAGGTGGATAGTGTACTCTCTCCTGATACAAAGCACTTCTCTGGAAGGCCAACAGACCCATCTCCAATCAGGTCTCCCTTTCCCATGGGAGTTAAGACTCCTCTGCCAAGTACACTTCATAGTGCATAATGAAAACAAAAAAAATCAGGATTCTTTTAGGACTTTACTTTTACTCTAATGCAGAAGGGCAGGGCAAGAAAACAGTGCAAATATATTTTTGCAACAGTTTTCTTAATAAAATATTTTGTGGTTGCTAAACCCACGTACTACTGAATAAACTCAGCCATGGACAGCATGTGAAAGGGAACAAAAGTCTAAAACATCTAGTAGTAAGCCAGCTGGTGGCCATCCTCACTTTAAAGCCCAAAGTGCATCTGGTTGCTCAACATAACCAAAAACGGGTAGACAAATGAGGTCAAGAACCAGACTGGACCTTCCCCATTACCAGAAGGCTAGGCCAGCAGTTCCTTATTCAGAATCAACGTGTCTATAATTAACTCGAGTATGTCCACAGTTAACCCATGATTCAGTAATTTTTATGTTTGCCCTCTAAGAAGATTCCCATTTGGATATACCTACTATTCCATGCCACTTTCATGTTAACTTTCAAATCTAGCATCAGATCAAACTAGATCTGTTGGCCCTTAAGATCAAAGGAACAACAACAACAAACTGAAGATTCAGTCTACTGTGTGTGAAAAATGAGGATCATGGTGGAAATTACAAAAATGAAAGAAAGAGACAGTGGCACCTCCCCTATTAGTAAAATTGTATGCTTTCAGGCAATATGAAATTCCAATATCTAAAACTTGAATAAAAATTTAATGTCCAGGAAAAAAGAAAACTGAGTTAAGTTTTGTAGTCAGATTAAAACATAGTCATACAAAGTTTCTATGGGAAACAGATTTTGTTCTATTGTGATCTAGTAAAGAGCTCTGGACATTTGTCGGCAAAGCTGACTTGTGAGAAGCAAATAAAAGGAGTCCTCCCTTTATGATATTGATGTTCTGAATGTGTTCATGGCTAACTTTAATTACAATGGCTTGAGGACCTGGAAGTGATAAACAGGACAAGAGCAGGATAGGAAACACATCCCAATGTTGCTTACATGCTATTGTTTAACATTTCTTTTAAGTTTGTTTATTTTGGGGGGGGGGGGGAGGAGCACAAGTTGGGGTGGGGCAGAGAAAGACAGAAACACAGAATCTGAAGCAGGCTCCAGCCTCCAAGCTGTCAGCACAGAGCCAGACACAGAACTCGAACCCAAGAACCCATGAGATCATGACATAAGCCAGTCAGATGCTTAACTTACTGAGCCACCCAGGTGCCCCTGTTTTATTTAACATCATACAAAAGTATATGTACTTGAATAATCTCTAGGAATTAGTTTGTAGCTCCCTCTACAAGATGACAATCTGTAGCCCTAAGAAGATGTCATCATTTCCACCATATAGGACTTGAGACAAAAGGCGTAGTCTGTAAACTTAAAGAAAGCTAAATGAATAAATGAAGACTTGCTGTCTTAGACAAGCTAATCTATGCATCAAAGCAGAGAAAGCATAGTTCTGTGGGCCCAGGGTGCTTCATATCCAAGGAAAGAAAAGGATCGGAAAGAAACTGTTGACATTCTGATTGCTTAAAGCTGGTGCCTTGCTAATTGATTTCTGCTGAGAACAGGAATTCCTCTATTCGTCCACCAGTTCTAAAATACAACGCAAATAAAATTCTGTGATTCCTCTTGACATTTACAACAAATATCAACTTAGCAGAACATGAGTAGCTTCTATTCATATGACCCACCTTTGTATTTAAAAAGCTTTTTAAAAAAAGCAAGTTTGAAATTAAAGTTTGGAGCCATTACCATTATTTTGTGTTGTAAGGAGCACTTAGAGTTTCCTTCTCTCCCATGAAATGCTGAAGTTAGTAAACATTTTAATTGAATGTGAGATCTGACTTGCAGTGAGAAGGAAAAAAGTGACAAATCTCATAAAAGCTTATGATGTTGGAGAAAGCAAAAAAATAATGTTTTAGATTTATTTATTCAATAACTCATTTTATTCAAGTTACTATCAATTTTCACGTGGTATCTATTTATTTTGGGTTCTTTTCATCACATTTCTATTGTACAACTATCTTAACTGGTCCTCACTAATTGATGGCATTAGGGAGCATGGCATAGACTAAAATACCTATTACCTATCTTGAATACCGATCTCAAGCACTACTGATCAATTGTAATATAGCAATAAACTTCAGATAAAGGGAAAAAGAATACATTTTGATAATTTTATATCAATTATGAAGAGTACATACTTCAAGAAACAGTATTTGACCTCCATTAGGTGTACAAAGGTCTGTAATTAACCACAATTCATTACTGCATATCTCCTATGTGTAACTCACTTAGGGCACCCACCTATCAATGTCTCTCATATTGTTGTTTCATTTACATTTCTCAACCTCAACTTCCCCCAGAAACAATCTTTACTAGTGTTTTCTTGGTGGCTATTAATTTCCTAGCATAGTGGCCAGTACCCAGTATTCACTCAACAGTGTTTATGTAACGCATGAATGATTTTCATCTAAGTTCTTTCATTTGCAAAGTACTTTTCTAAAAACAGACCAAATAACAAACATTCACATCATCTAAGAAATCACCTGTCCACATGACCACATGACTACAAGAAATTCTCATCTCATTGCATCTCTCATTCCGTATTTCTGGTACCTTGCTGAAAACAGAAAACACGGGCTTACTTTCTCAAATTCCTTTCTACTTGCTGGAGTAAAATCTTTTAAAACGAAATTCTCGTCTGCTGGGAGTATTTTCACCGCCTCCTATTGGTTTGTATTTACTCATCCTTAATGAGGAAAGGACTATTATGCTGATATGCTGCCTGATTCTGTTGTCACAGATAAATTTATTCCTAAATCATCTGGGAGTTCTGGATCAGGAGAAGCTTTGGGCAGGCCATGTGCTACATCTTCTCAGGAAGACTACACACAGGGACCAACGGTCATCTCCTACCTTCTTTCTCCAGGCCCCCTCACCTTTTCAATTCAGTCCCTTCCCTTCCAGAGTTAATGGAAACTTATTCCAGAATTTTCTCTCCATATTTATATACCTGTCCTATTCCTTACAGTGATTTACCACACAGCAACCAAGGTGATTCTTTTTAAGACACATATAAATACGTCTGCCACTTATGTAAAACCTTTCAAGAGCCTCCTCTACATTCTTCACCTCCCCAATCCCACCCTTTTTCATGTGTATTTTGGAAATAGACCAACTTTACCATTTTGCATATCATGAAAAAAACCCAAAAGTGGATAAAAGGGTAATGTACATTTACACTGAATTCTACCATTTTATATTTTTAATATGATTTACAATATCTACCAAGGTGTATCAAATATTTTATTACAGGCCAATAAAATTGAGTATCAATACTCTCTATGACTTGCCAATCTAGATGACTGATAAGAAGACCGTGAGCTCCTTTTGTGGTTTATAATCTTTACATCATCCATCACCACTTTTCCTGAGAAAACAGAACTTATGTGTTCTTACTCTTCAAGGATAGCATTCTTAAATTGCATTGGGTGATCTCTATCACTAAACCCTACTTCTATGCCCTTATATTCCAGAGCCAATCATTTCTATGGAGTAAGGGCCCTCAAGACTATAGGAAATCCATTTACTAACCCACTTGAGATGAAAAATAAGTCCCATAAGTTCTCTCTGTGTGTGTGTGTGTGTGTGTGTGTGTGTGTGTGTGTGTGTGTGTGTAGCTTCAAATTTGACATCCTTTTAAAGAGATAAGCCACCCACTGTTGAAACTAGTCCCTATTTGGCTCTCCACTGAAATAAAATAAAAAATTTTATTAGTTTGAAGAAATCTCTCTTGGGGTGTTTCTTGGAACTGTTCACTAAGTAATAAATGTTAGTTTCTCAAACTGCAGCTAGGAGCCAAATGTTTATTAATACTGTTATTTTCAGCACAGTGGTCTTTTGAAATAGCATGTACAATATTGCAAGCAGGTTTGAGCACAGTAAGTTCACTAAAAACAGATAGGAATTGATTTATTAGGAAATATTTATTAAATTCTACAGTAATTCACATGATATTAAACACGAAGTAACCATCCATGGAGAATGCTAGTATCACTGCCAACAGAAAAGCATACACGGGGTTTTCAGCAGTGTACAGCCATTCCAGAAGGTTATATGCAAAACAATTCACACACTACCTAATAGGAAGACAAAATCTCTGGTAGAAATCAATTGTCGGGAGACAACTCGGAGTCTCTGAATTTACGTCTGTCTAAAGAGCTGGGTCACTAAATGCCCTTTTTGTTCTGAATGATCTTTCCATAGATGTCTGCATAGAAAACAGCCCTGTAAGTTAGAGATAGTGTCTCTGGAACCAGGGGCTGGTTTGTCTACTATTCAATATAATAGTTTCTTCTTCTGGAACAAACATCAGGCAGGTTTGTTTACTGTCCATTATATAACATTCAAAAGATTCAAAAAGATTTAAGTTACTTAATTACTTAAGTTCAGAGTTTTTCAGTGGTGAAATAAAACTTACTGCATACAGCATCACCCCCATGGGGCTTGGAAAGAAGCTCATACTGCCTTCTATGTTGTGAGTAATAAAGTCCTTTTTCTCTAACCAAGCAATCTCATGTCTTCTGTTAGTACCCATCTAACTATGGCGATTTTTTTTAGCTTACAAATAGGTAAAAAATCTTAGATCTTTAGCAGTTTTTGACACTAATTGATAAATATCTAATATTTGTTTGTTTTTAACAAATGTGATGTTTTTAACAAGCATCACTAGAAAAAGGGGATGAGGTTGTAGTCCTATTTTATGCAGGAAGCAGCCACTATGTCCCCTGACTACTGAGAGGGGACTTGGGAATAACAACCCTTCGAAGCTATGAGGAAGCTTGCTGTGTACTGGCAGAAGATCAGTGCACCATGCCCCACTGTGGAGTCTGAATTTACACTATTTACATTTATACTATTTATATTACTTCATGTGAATTTCTAACTGACTAAAAAGACTGACTGGATTACCTAACGGAGATAATAGAGAGAATGGGCGAGATGCAATAAATGATAAGATTAATAGCTGAGTATTTTCCCAAAATCAAGAAAAACAAGAAACTGAAAAATGAGGGAAGCATGTTGCTCCTTACGTTCATTTAAGGCTCCTTACTCCACTTTGTCACACTGGTCATTTTTCAGTTTCTTAAACATGCTGAGCTCTTTTGCACTCCCAAGGACACCACACAAGTTGTTCCTGCCTAGAATGTTATTACCTTTCCTCTTTACCATGGTAGGCTTCTTCTCATCCTTCAACCTCAGTGGCATCTCCTCTGAAAATTCTTCTGTGACCATTTTCTCTAATATAGTCTCATTTCCCTTATCTTTCATAAAACTTGTTTATTTCCATGGACTATGATTCCTGCATTGATTTATGCATCTACTTGTTTATTATGGTCTCTCATGGTAAAAGCTGAGACTCTTTCTTCAGGTTCTCCAATATATCCTGTCTTGGCCAGTTTGGACTTCTATAACAAAGTACCACAAACTGGATGGCTTATAAACAATAGAATTTTAGTTATCAACATTCTGGAGGCTGGAATTCTAAGATCAGGATGCCAGCATGGTTGGGTTCCAGTGAGGGCCTTCTTCTGGATTGCAGAATGCGTGTGTGCCCTTTATATAACAGAAGGAGTGAGAGAGCTCTCTTGGGCTCTTTTTATAAGGGCATTAATCCCATTCCTGAGAAGTTCCACTTTCATGACCTAACTACCTCCCAGAGTCCTACTTCCTAACACTATCACACTAGGGATTACGACTTCAACATATGAATTTGGAGTGGGTGGACATGCACAGTCAGACCAGTGCATATCCCCACTGCTCTGCACAATGCCTAACAGATGGCAAGCTCTCCATAAGCATTAGTTGACTGATGTAACTAGTATTACTGAAGAAAGCACTTAATCCATTTGAAGATTAAATAAATATGTAATTATAGTGACAGAACTATTATGTATTTTTATATAAAACTATAGAATGATTGAAAAGAAAATACCCTTGTAATGGACTTGGACAAAATGAATAACAACAACAACTCCAAAAAAAGTCCATGGGTGGCAGGAAGCTGTTGAGAGAAATATTTTCAGGGGGATAATTTCAACAGAAACAGTTTAATTTCCAAGTCGATAAACTGAAAAATATGAGTGTGAGCATGTTAGTGAAAATTAAGAAGTTAAACCTCAAATGGAATGCAAAACAGACAATGTCCTTTCCAAATTACTAAAATGAGCTGAAGATATTAAGAAAATTGACCACGCCCTAAAAACTGAGAAAGCTGCTTCTTTAAAGAATACCAGCCCAAAACAAACTCAAGGATGAATTCTTTAAAATCTTTATTGAATAATTTTTTATGGTGTTTAAACTTTTCTAAAGCACTGAGAAAGACAAATCCCTCTTATTAATATTGATAAGATCCCATATAACTCAGAATCAAGCAGTGTGCAAAAACAATAATACACCATGAAGGAGGTTCATTCTGAATTAACAAAAAACATCATATAATTTATTGTCAAAATTAGAACCTTTGTGAAAGTAAAAGAAGGTGCAATTAATAATTACTTTCTCATACCCAACATTCAACCTAAATGGCATTGGTATTGACTCTACACTCAAAACATATAAAGAATTCAACCACCTCTCCCTATATAATCTGATTTCAACTCTGTCTGAACCATATTAATCTCTCCTGGTTTTCTGCAATAGTCCTCAACTGGTGTCCCGGTTTTTGCTGCTGCCCATTATGATTTGTTACTGTCTTCTCAATAGTGCAACTGGAAGAATCCTTTTAAGATGTACATCAGATTACAGCCCTTTCTGCCCAGAACTTTCTGATGTCATAAAACCCATATCACTCATAATAAAAGCCACAGTCCATTTGGTCAAGAAGGTACAATATGATTTAATCCTCTCCTCCCTGTTCCCTGCCCCCTCTGTTTTCCCTCTAGCTTAACTCCACTAATATTCCTGCTGTTCTTTGAACTTACCAATTAATTTCCTGTTTTAGGGCCTTGTAACTGGCTATTCTATCTGGAATGTTCTCCCCAGAGATATCAGCCTGGCTTATCTCTTCCAAGGCTTTGTTAGAATGTTACCTTTTATTTTTATGTTTATGTTTTGAAAGAGGGACAGACAGAGAGGGCATGCATGTGTGCGTGTGTAAGCAGGGGAGGGCGGGGGGGGGGGGGTGGAAAGAATCTTAAGTAGGCTCCACAACTCAGTGCTGAGCCTGATCTCACGACTGTGAGATCGTGACCTAAGCCAAAATCAAGAGTCAGAAGCTTAACCTACTGAGCCACCCAGGTGCCCCCATAATGTTACCTTTTAAATGAGGCCTAACAACCCTATTTAAATTGTACCCACTTACCCAAACCACACCCTCCCCACCTGAAGCATCTTATTTATTTTCTCTTACACTTACAACATTTTATTCACTTATTATATGTATTGTTTATTCTCTCTCTCCATCTACCAGAAGGGCCATGAGGGCAGGATTTCTTTTTCTTTTGTTCTTTTTTCTTCTCTTTGTCCTTTTTTTTACTCATATTAGGTGGTTAATACTGTTGAATTAATGAATGGGTGAAATGTTTTCTCCTGAAAATTTTCTAGAATTTCAATTTGACTGTTTTTTATATATTCCAGCTCTCTCAAACATACTCCGTTTTCTCAAGACCATGTCTGACAACTTTAGTATCTGAATCTCCTGTGGGTCTGTTTCTATGGTCTGTTCTTTCAGACATTCCTCTTCTTTCTTCATATACCATTATTATTATTTTTTTTTTATCAACTACCTCATATTCTTGTGTGTATGAAAAAAACTGCAGAGGTAATTCGAAGTACTGGGCCATGTTACCATCCTCCAGAAGGGGCTGATTTTTGCCTTTGGAAGGCAGTTAAGTGAGAGGCAGGTCACAGGAATTCATTTAAGGATTGAACTGATTCAAAGATGAGTTTCAGTTTTTGAGGGCTGGTCTACTCTGGACTGCCATTATTCAGAGGTAATTGCTCTTTAGGAGGTCCCAACTCTTTGTGGCATCTCTTAGTGTCCATCCTCCTTGTTAGGTCCTTAGCTCCAGATTTTTGCCTCCTAAACACCACAATATTGCCAAAAGTTCTACTCAGTTATTCAGTCTCTCAACCACCTTGCCAGGGAGGAAGTTGGATGATATAAACTACTTACCATACTGGAAGTAGATTTCCCAATATTTATAGGCTGTCTCCTACAGATCTTTGCATATAAATAACTTAGTAAGTGTTAAATAATGCATGATTAAATGCAGACTCAGCTATTGTCAATACATTTCCTTATAAAACCACTATTTTGTTATTTCTTTTTAAATTTTTTTAAAATGTTTTTTTTTTTTTTTTTAAGATAGAGACAGAGCATGAGAGCGGATGGGACAAAGAGAGAGGGAGACACAGAATCTGAAGCAGGCTCCAGGCTCTGAGCTGTCAGCACAGAGCCCGATGCGGGGCTCAAACTCACAAACCATGAGATCATGACCCAAGCCAAAGTCGGACACTTAGCTGACTGAGCCACCAGGCGCCCCTATTTATTATTTCCTAAATGCATAAATCAAGGTATCTATATACACCTATAAAGATAACTTACCTAACGATAAAGCTAAAATTGTTTTTTCTAGTTTGGAAAAATAAATAAGGATTATCTGTCATGAAAGAATTTTGTTAAAACCAATAAAAAAATCTTTATGTCTATATGTAACATATACCATGTTTGTAATACTAGACTATGTAATGTAGAATGCATTTTTCAATGCATATTTTCTCTTAAGAGAAACTTTATATTCAAATATGCTTACAGATTCCTATATATATGTCTCCAGTGTAGGGATATGGGATATACTGGCATTTTAAATGTTCTGAAGTGTTATGCAGTAAAGACTTTTTCTTTTTTTTTTTCTTTTTTTATTTTAAAAAAAAATTTTTTTTTCAACGTTTATTTATTTTTGCGACAGAGAGAGACACAGCATGAACGGGGGAGAGGCAGAGAGAGGGGGAGAGGCAGAGAGAGAGGGAGACACAGAATCGGAAACAGCCTCCAGGCTCTGAGCCATCAGCCCAGAGCCTGACGCGGGTCTCCAACTCCCGGACCACGAGATCGTGACCTGGCTGAAGTCGGACGCTTAACCGACTGCGCCACCCAGGCGCCCCGACTTTTTCTTTTTTAAGCCAAGGTTTTCTTACTGTATTTGAGAACATAACTTTTTTTTTTCATTTTATACCTATTGACATCCCAAAGAAGTGATTTTCCATGTGACATACATTAATTCTGTTCTGCAAGAAACTGAAAAATATAACACAGAGTCTCTCCCCTCCAGAGATTTTTAGTCAGTTGGGAATAAAAACATGTTCACATTAAGTTAAACTGGAATATACAATTAAACTCACTTTACAAGAAACCTAAGCAAAAGAAGTCACAAGAAGTCATGATTAAGGATAAAACTGATTATCCAGTGCTTTTTGATCAAGTGTTCCTTGGTATCAGAAGACCAAACCTATGCCACGGTTTAATATAATTAGCATTATGAATTTGGAACAATGAATATAAAGTCTTTGAGGTCAAAACTACAGAAGAATAAGCTTTGAAAATTTCAGTGCTGAAACAATGTTATTTGCCAACCAACTAAAGGTCACAATATTTTTTATTTATTAACTTAGAAGGTTTAGGATGCTCCCTGCAATTCTAGTGCAATAAAAATAAAAGCCATTAAAATAGCCTTCCTTCTCTGGGTAACAAGCTCTGGACATTACAGGGTATTCCAGAATAACACACAACAGGTTTTTTTTCTTGTAGATTTCTCATTAACTTTTTAAAGCCTCCTGATTTTATGGAATCACTGCAGTAAGTTCTAAATGATGTATGAAATGGGAAAGAAAATACAGGCTGTCCTTACTTCCTCCTAGGCAAAAGGCAATGGCATGCCTGGATTTTTTTTTGTTTTTTGTTGGTTTTGTGTGTGTGTGTGTGTGTGTGTGTGTGTGTGTGTTGTTTTCTTTTTGTTATTTTGTTTGTTTTGTTTTGTTTTTTGCCAAATTACTGTCAGGACTGTCATCCCCTTCTATATAAAGCTTTTAAAGAAAGCACAGTCACAAAAGACATGCACTGGAGAGACACGTAAAAATCAAGACTTCAGAATTCATTCAGATCACAGCATATTTCACCTGCGCTGACCTGCTACTCTTAGCTTTTATTATCCGTGCTGTTGTTGTTGTGTTCTTTCTCTCTCCCTGTTCCCCTTCCTTCCTCCTCTCTCCCTTTTTCTCTCTGACCTGTTTTCTAACTGATCCTCTTGCCAAGGGGCGGGACTGCAAAGCCTCTGAATCAGAAACATTAAGATTTTCCATACAAGAATCAGCACAGTGGCATCCTAGGCTATCTCTTGCACTACTAAGACCTCCACCATAGTATTTGTGATCTTAGAAATATCACTCCCATGTAATTGTCCCATGAATTATTGTCTCCCATGAAATAAAAATGTATTCTGTTTCTCACTGTGTATGTCAGTTAGCTAATTAAAGAACTCTGGGAAACAGGAGGTTCACTAGAGCACTTTTGGACTCAAGTAGCAGAACATCCAACTAAAAGTGGGCATCTAAACAGTATGGGTTAATTTTTCACATACTAATGATAAAGAGTCTATACACATGCAGCTCCGGGTTGGTTAAGTGGCTCAGCACTGATGTGATCAGGACTCCATGTCATTTCCTCTAGCCTTGAACTCATGGTCACAAAGAGCTGCAGCAGAGCAATAACATCTTCAAACGAGGTATTCTAAAGTGGGGATTAGGAGGCAGTGGTTTCTTTTCCATAAACAGACTCCATTCAAGGAGAAATAAATATTTCCTGGAAGTCTGCAGTAAACTGTTTCTGCCTCACTGGCCAGCACTGTCTCACTTGCCTGTACCCCAGCTGCAAGGAAGATTAGGAATGTAAGTATCCAGTATTTTAACCTCCATCATGCTAGATGGACTCTGCTGTCAAGTATCCAATAATATCCACCATAGAAAGGGGAGAAGGAAGTGAGGTGGTGGTGTTCCTTGTATGGACCGTGCACCTGTTTGGGCAAACGTGCTATCCAATTTAACTTGTATTTGACATTAGATCCATTCTTCTCTTGGTTCCATTACATTAAGAAAAATCTTCTTAAAAAAAATGTTATGTTTTTCCACTTTAAATAAATATGAACCTTTAATATTGTTCTTCTTGAATGAGTTTTTGGTTGGTTTTCAACCCCATCATGGCATAAATGAGAGAAAGTTAAAATCCAAATTACTCCTAAGGTCAAACCAGCAAATTGCTGGAAATTTAGGGAAAGCCAATATCCGATTGTGATTAGATCCCTAAACTGTCCATAAAACCTTAAAGTTTAGAAACACCAATAACAGGGGCGCCTGGGTGACTCAGTCGGTTGGGCATCCAACTTTGGCTCAGGTCATGATCTCACAGTCCATGGGTTCAAGCCCCACGTTGGGCTCTGTGCTGACAGTTCAGAGCGTGGAGCCTGCTTTGGATTCTGTGTCTCCCTCTTTCCTGCCCCTCCCACCGCCCCACCCCCCCCCCCCCCCCCCACCCCGCACCCCCGGCTCAAGCTCTGTCTCTCTCAAAAATAAATAAACATTGAAAAAAATTTTAGAAACACCAATAACAATGATTGGTTATAATAATTCAGGGTATTTCTATGAGTTGTTTTTGAAAAAATCATTCATCTACGTTTTGGAAATAGCACTGATAGAATAGTCCTGTTATATTTGGAGACACAATTTCATAGAAGCATATTAATCCCCATATTTGTTGCTTATCCATGTTACTGAATAATAGAGAGATTATCAACCCTCTTTATGCCTGAATCTAGAAAAAGTCAATTGACACTGAAAACCAGAGGGTGTTACCAAAGCAAAATGTAAGTGGGAACCTCATCTTTTATTTTTTTCTTTGTACTTCCTTGTTCAGCTGTTCAGTAAAAAGTCATTGAGTTCTTGCAGTGTGCAACTGGTTTATCTCAATTGTTTCATGAAACTTAGCAGACAAACATAAAGCTCTGGTCAGTTTGGCCCAAGGTCATATAGCTAATAACTACTGGAGATTCAAAGCCAGGATACATGATACTGAACCCAACATTCTTTTGACCCTGCAACAACTGGCTTTCTTTACAAGAGCTATTTAGAATATAATCTATGTGACTAACCTGGGAGGAGAAAACAACAACAACAACAAAAACTATTCTAATTATTCTATGTGGTTACTTGGTGTACTGAAACAATTCACAGAATTCAAGATAAATGCTCAGAAATGCACATTTTCAGTGACAACATGTTTACTAATACATTCCTTGAAGACTATGCTCTTAAGTCCAGAAAACAGGGTAAATCCTCTTTGATTTGTGATTTTAGTTATGTGAGTACATGTAATATAATACACACACACACACACATATATATATATATATATATATATACACACACACACACACAGAAAAATAATTAAAATATCAAAATTCCTTTTTGATCTATAAGAATTAAATTAGTAGCCAATCCTTTTTAAGTTCCTATTTTAATCATGGTGAGTAATACATTTAATTAAATGTAATTGTTTTCCTCAATTTTGTGCTATGGATAATTTAAATCTTCATTTAAATGTTAATTGCCAGTAACATCAGGGAAAATCCTTTATAATTCAATTTTATTCAGTCTTAATTTTATAAAATCCAGGATATTTGTTTTGTTATAAACTATGATGGAACATAATGATTATGAGAAGGTGAAAATGAATATAAATTTCTGCAATAGTCTCCAAACAATTTTGCATAGTGATCCCAAACGAGTCAAATACACTGTTTTCATGTTAGTTTCAGCAAATGGAGCTTGAAATTCACAGACAGTTGCAGTGAAGCTGCAAAACTCTTCTTCATTCAAAAGAGGAAATGATTACCTTCTGGTCTTTTCATTAGTTATCAGCAAGTTGCTACAATTAGATTAGGAATGGCTGAAGACCTTATTTTCCATTTCATTCTGTGTTACATTATCTATGCAGTGCATATTGTGTATTTAATAGAAGTTTAGGGAAAAAAGGTTAAATAGATTTATAATTTTGATGGTCTCAGTAAAAAAACAATACCACAGTTTGCCTGGTCAGAATGAAAATCAATTTATGAGTATTAAAATGCAAACTGCATTCATTTTCAAGTAGAACTATTGCTAGGCCTTCCTTAGGGAGGCGCTGGCCTACCCTTTTCACAGGTATCTCCAGGCTGCCTAAAAAAAGACATTGTTCCTGGAATATGAACAGTTCTAAAATCTCATGTAGAGCCAGCTGGTTCTTTCAGCGTTAGTAAAGAGGTCTCATTGATTTAATATTTGTGCCACAGAGACATGCGTTCAAATACCTAGTGAAGGCTAGTCATCAGTATTAATTATCACATGAATTACGTGTGGTATATTGATTGCATCAGTGATGCCTTCAACCTGTCCTGCCCCCATGCCCTTTGTCATGTGATTTTGCACTTTCTCCCTGTCCCTTGATTTTAGTTGGCTATGCAACTAGCATTGAAAAGAGATGCTAACAGATGATATATAAACTGAAATTTTTAAAAAGTGCTCACGTATTTCCACTTGTGCTATTACACCTTTATCACTGTCATGAGAACATGCCCAGGATGGCCTGCTGGAACAGGAAAAATGCATGGCCCAGTGACTCCTAGTGTCCCAGCCAATAGTCAATGAATGCCAGACGTGTGCCTGATCCCAGCTGAGACCATAAGAATCACCCAGGCAATTTCAGCCTTAATCACTGGCCTGCAAACCTGTGAACTAAATAAATCTTATTGTCTTAAGCCATTACATTTTGGAATGCTTGGTTATGCAGTTATCACTGCGGCGGTAGGTAACTTACATGCTATAATAAGTACTATTTCATACTAGGATATAATAATGGAGATTATTAGTTAATGTTAGTGCCTTCTTGGCTGGTGGGGGAGGAATAGAAAGAAGGAAAAAATAGGGAAATTTATTTGTTCTACATAGCAAAAATACTAGTATTTATTCTCATTTATTGGGTATAGAATAAGAACAGCTCCATTGTGTCTTATCTCTGTAATATACAAAAACATAGTAACTACAAATTTTAAGTGCTAAGACTGGATGAGCTGAGGCAGAGTCAGGGCTGAGGTAAAGGCCAAGAGTTGAGAAGAAAAGTAAGAGAGATACACTACCCGTGACATAACAACCCTGTAGGCAGATCTGGTTATTTTTCTGTTAAATGAGTTAGACCAAAAATATGGCTTGTCAATAGGGCTGCCAGATTTGACAAATAAAAACACAGGGTGCCCAGTGAAATTTGAGTTTCAGATAAACAAATAACAATCTAAGTATGTACCATATATTAGACATGTTGTGTATTCTCCAGGCATCGAGATTTCCAGGGAAAAGATCTGAAAAATGGAGAACTCATTTATTTTGGGGGGTTTTATTTATTGTTTTTCCATTGAGTTTTTTTTTTTTTAAGTTTATTTGAGAGAGAGGGAAAGAGAGGGAGGGAGGGAGAGTGGGGCAGAGAGACCCAATTCCAAACAGGCTTCATGCTGTCAGTGTACAGCCCGATGTTGGGCTCAGTCCCACTAATCGTGAGATCATGACCTGAGCCAAAATCGAGAGTAGGACCCTTAACCAACTGAGCCACCCAGGCGCCCCATCCATTTAGTTTTAAATAGAACTTCACCTCTCTCTTTCTGGTATTTATTTTCTGGTTAGAGGTCTAAGGAATAAAGTTCAAAAGTACCTTCTCTGCCATGTTCTATAGAACAAGTGATCTACTGTTACTATGTGTGAAGGCAGAATTTAACACAGAATGTGGATCTGATAGAAAAATCTAAGTTTTCATCCATTTATGACATTTGTGAGTTCACCCATAAACACCATGACAACAAGGCACCCTGGGGGCTGAAATAATGAGTATCCTTTAGCTACTAAGAGCTGATTTAGCTTTACATGTGGCCCATCCCCAAATACTTTACCTAACTATTTTTTCTCAAAATTATATTGTCCTTGTTTTTAAAAAGATAAAACAGGATCATTGTAAAATAAATCTGAAGACAGTAAAACATTAACTTAAAAATTGAAAGTAACACAAATTCCTACCCCCAGACATAATAGTTTAGAATTTGGGTAAGAATTCTTTAACTTTTCTATGTATACAGATAAAGATTAGATAGATAGATAGATAGATAGATAGATAGATAGATAGATAGATAGATATGGTGTTTTTCCCCTCTCAGAAATAGAACAATATTATAAATGCTGCTTGGTAACCTGTTAATCTTACTTAATATATTGTGGATTTATTTCATTGTCAATAAGCACACATTTACACCCTTGTCTTAATGGTGACAGTCAGTAAGCCAACAATATTTATTGAGTTCCTACTAAATTCAAGACATACTGTACTTCATTGCACATATACCCCATGATAGATTTAACCAATTCCTATAGTCAGGCATTTTATGTTGTTTAAAATTTATTCACTACTATAATCAAGCCTACAACAAATATCCTTATAAGCCTACAATTCAACTGAAGGAAGCAAAAGTGTCCAGACACACTAGAGAAGAGACATCTTTGGAAATATTCTGATGGTACTGGGGCAAACTGCATGCACATTTCCAAAGTTATGCATGTCCTTAGATATAGGATCGATAGTCCATAAAAAGACTAGTCAATCGGTGAGACATTCAGCTTTCTCCTCTTCACTATTCCTGACACCTTTTCCTGCCTTTGGTATAGTATAGGCATAATTACACTCCCATGAGAAAGCAACCAAGAGGGAGGCAGAAAAACTCATAAAACCAGTCTCATAGGGTTATCCACACCAGCGCTTAGGCATACACATTGTTTCATCCATCAAATATTTGCTGAATGCCAACTATGTGCCAAGCCACATTCTGGGTATAGCATGCAATGAGGACAGGATGGCTCCTTCCAAATATCCTATGGTGTGACCAGAGGTACTTTGTTTACCACTTCCAAAAAGTGCATACTTCAGCCATTAGAGTAGATGAGGACTGCCTATTTCCTCACTCTCTAATGCCAAGTATACATTCTGTGCCATTTTAGCGTAATAACATCCTTCTAAAATGCTATAGTGACAAGTAGTTGTGGGTTAACTTAAAATGTTAATATAAAACAAGGAATCCTAAGCATAACTCAGGAGTCTCTTAAACCCTTACATTTATTTAAAATAGATTAAGGTGCATTGATTCCCAATATTTTGATGTATGGTCAAAGCCTTCTCTATTTGAGGCATACGTCTATCAAAGCACACTTTTCAAGTGAATCACAAACACACTTCAGAGCACTCCCCTGGACTTGCTGCAGAATAAGTAGTCCCAAATAATACAAGCTCAAATATTTACTTAGGCATAAGGGTCATCTTCAGTGGGGAAAGAGGAAACTAGAAACACACTCTAGACAAAGTATAAAAAGGTAACATCTATGTAAAACTGTAAGGCTAGTCATAAAATCGGTTGAAAGCTGGATGAGTCTGCTTTTGCTTCAATCATAATGTGAAACAACACAAAGTTTGTTGTTGAACACAAATTCAGTGGCTTGAACAACACATCGTTAACTCCCCCTCATTACAGCTCTGTGGGTTAGCTGCAACTCAGCTTCAACTGGGCCCTGCTTAGCCAGACACACCACCTGACTCCAGGCTTCTGGTCAGACTCAGGTTTCCTCCATGTGTCTCTCATTTTAAGATTCAGGCTGAAGGAATAGCTTCATCCTGGAATGTGATCTTCTTGTAGTAGATGTCAGAGGCCCAGGAGGGCTCCCAGAAATTAGCCATGACTCATAAAGGCTTAGCTAAGAATGGACACTGTGTCACTTCTATCAACTTTCTAATGGGTAAGGTAAGTCACATGGGCAAGTCCAGTGTCAGTGGGGAGGAGAGATACACTTTTCTAGAAAAGGGAAGAGGTGTGGTGAGTAGTCACTGAACACAACACAATCAGTCACCCTCATTATCAACTGTGCAAATTAAAAACTGACATCAAAGATGGACCAATTAATCAGACATACTACAAATTAGTACAGACCTCTAACAACAAAGTGCTGCTTCAAACAGGCTAAACATAAATTGCTGAAGTGTGTTATGAAGAATGCTAGATGTCATGATTTTGACTTCTATCAAGACTGGAAACTTTTTTTTTTCCTTTTTCAGGCATGTGATTGTATTTTCTTGCAGAAACCACTCCTATAAACCATTTTTCTACTCCATTAAGTGCAGAGAAAATCTGAAGGACATGGAATGCAGTCTTCCAGATTCTTACTACTTCCTTTTCTCTTACAGTTATCTCACCTATATCAATACCATTTTTTTCTCCTAACTCATTTTTAGTGAGACTATTTTTTTAAGTTTTTAATGTTTATTTATTTTTGAGAGAGAGAGAGAGAGAGAGAGAGAGAGAGAGAGAGCATGCATGTGCAAGCAGGGGAGGGTCAGAGAGAGAGGGAAACACAGAATCTGAAGCAGGCTCCAGGCTCCGAGCTGTCAGCACAGAGCCCGACGTGGGGCTCCAACTCACGAACTGTGAGATCATGACCTGAGCCGAAGCTGGATGCTCAACTGATTGAGCCACCCAAGCACCCCTTTTGTGAGACTTTCTAAAGCACTCAACGTAGCACAGAAGTCACACTTTCTTCCTCAGTTGTACATAATTAATGCACATAACTAAATCATGTGGTTATAATGACAAGCATTGCTATGGTTTGAGAACATACTGATTCATGTAAGCATGGGGCTCAACTGGTGAAAGCAGAGGTATATTGCCATTTTCCATAATGTTCCGTTGTCCTTCCCATTAATTTTTTTTAACGTTTATTTATTTTTGAGACAGAGAGAGACAGAGCATGAACAGGGGAGGGTCAGAAAGAGAGGGAGACACAGAATCTGAAACAGGCTCCAGGCTCTGAGCGGTCAGCACAGAGCCCGATGCGGAGCTCGAACTCACGGACCGCGAGATCATGACCTGAGCCGATGTCAGACGCTTAACCGACTGAGCCACCCAGGCGCCCCATGTCCTTCCCATTAATTAATTGTTATGTTTTACAAAAGAAATAGAGGAGGTTAATCAGGTGAGCCAATTCAGTGGAGAACGTCTACTGTTGATTTAATTTTCGTGTCTCTGAGTCAAATATTTTTTTCAAATATGTATTAGCCACATATATTTTCCCAAGGAATTTGTTCTCTTACTTGTAAATATGAAATCATACTTTTTATAATTAAGCAATTCATAGAAATATTACATATCAGGCTAAGGGAATGAATTTAATGAGCTTCAAAGGCAAGAAATGTATTAGAAAGTAATACTCATAATTCAATTATCAACATACTAGTTACAAAGGATAATGTTTTGTACCTAAATATATACTCAGATTGAGTATTATTATGTGGTGGATGTCCTGACTTGCATATAAATTTTGGATTTTATGTAAATAAACTTTTATTCATGTCAGTTAACATTAATATACATTAGGCATTTGATGAAGAAAAGAACACTACTCATCAACAGGAAAGTTTCTTCAAGAAATCCCCAGTTCTTTAGTTGCTTGCCTCTTTCCCTCTATCTAAATAAGTTATTCTTTCCTTTTTCTCTAAGGATCAATTGTTGAAATCAACACTTCTTTCATTTTGATGGAGCTATGTCAAAAATAAATGTCAAGAAGGAGCACCTGGGTGGTTCACTTGGTTCAGCATCCGATTTTGGCTCAGGTCATAATATTGTGGTTCGTGAGTTCAAGCCCTGTGTCAGGCTCCGTGCTGACAGCTCAGAGACTGGAGCCTGCTTTGGATTCTGTGTCTTCCTCTCTCTCTGCCCTTCCCCCGCTTGCAGTCGGTCTCTATTTAAAAAATAAAATAAACATTTAAAAAATTATTTAAAAATAAATAAATAAAAGTCAAGAAGAACTGTGGAGATATGCTTGAATCAAGAATCCACATGCAAGGCTATTCTGAAAGGCAGTAACTATTCCCTCTCAAAGAGGGAAGCAAGTGGCAGGTGTGAAAATCCTGCCAAGTTACGTTACTTTATCCAAGCTCCATCTAACTTTTCTTAATGGTAGGTAGCAAAATTGAGCTTCCAATTCAACGTAAATTTCTCTGGGATAAGAACTGGAAAAGACAAGCTACAGTGTCAAGCTATTTATGATGATCAGATTTGATGGGTTTAGGTCAGCCTAAATACATTTCTATTTCACCTCTCATAGATTATTTTGTTCACCGCATTACTGAAACCTGAGACACTAACAGCCCTTGTATTAAAATGGGAGCAACAAGGTTCAGGATCCAGAAAATAAAAGGTCTGCAGTTTCAAGATGGGTTGCATATCTTTACAATGAGTGGAAAGGTAGTTAATAACAGATCTAATTGAGAAATACAGTTTTTGTTGCTGGAGGACTGTGTATGACAGACTGTTTTTCTTCTTTGTATTTATCACAGGCAATTGAACCTGGTGAATGAAAGGAAATTAAGGCGAAAAAAAAATCGGTTCCAAGTAAAGCTTACGAAGCAATTTCTACCCATGAAGTAATTAAGGAATTAAATGAGTTTCTACATTAGCTCTTGACACAAAGTCATTTTAATAAGAAGTCCTCTTGGGAAAAGTATTCAAAGTAATCTGCCTCAATGGTCAAGCAGTAACTGATTTCGAAGTTATGGAAATACAGTCCTTTACAGGAAAGGTGTCTTCTTGCTTAACAAGGTATTAAACAAGGTCATTTCTTTCATTGTAATGACCCAAACCATTCCAGAAGAAAACAGAAGAAAGATTTTAAGGGATTTTAGAACTGCTTTGGTGATCTTTTATGTTTTTGCTGCATGTGTGCTGTATTAAAAAATAATTAAACAAACAGAAGCATAAAAAAGACAAGGAGGAGAGGGATTCACCAAACATGCCCATGCTTGGGTACACTGCACATATCCCTCTCAGGGATAATCACTGTCCCCTCAGGATACAGTTCTGTGAATTTCTTGAAACTAAAAGTGTTCTACTGTTAGGGAAGCCACATGCCTCTTACCCTCCTCCAGGAGTACTTCCTGGAGAGACCACCCTGGATTCTTTAAGAAAGCCAGTCACCAGGCTAAGGAATCTCTTGACCCAGGCTAAATGTTTAAATAACAGCATCTAAAAGAGAAAGTTTTCCTTTCAATGTCCTCTGTGGAAGCTTAATGATATGTGACTTTGTTATCACTGCATTGCAATAAAAATCAAATCAGTGTCCAATGTTGCCTAGCAGTAAAGAAATTTCAAGCAATAATCCTTTGCCAAAAAAAATTACTTCTCTTTCTCTTTGTCTTCTTCAGTTTGTGTTAATTACATCTATCTTGATTGTCTGGTTGGCATCTACTTACGTTCCAGAATAAATCACTTTATGTCCAGTGTATTTTGAGTTTTTTCTGCAAATTATCTGCCAACCATTATCTCTTCATAGTGTTAGTTTAGAATTCTGTGAAAATATGATGCTGTAAGTGAGTTATTTAGGTCTCTGTTCTCATCACTTGTATTCTCTGTCCCACCCAATCTTCAGGATCGTTTTTTTTCCCCTGAAACTGAGGTGTTTAGGTATCCAAAGACATATTCTATGATTTAGGAAAATCTCTACAAGACCTGTGTATTCACTTTGATGATTACATTTTAAAATATTATATAAAAGTAGAGTCTAGATTGTCTAGATGACAAATTTATAAACAAGTACAGATCCACAATTTAGGTGTCCATGTTTCCCTTTACATTTATGACTGGCCTAAAGGAGCAGGTTCTAGCTTGGCCTCAACTGTGTTAGTAAACATTTGGTTGATATTAAGAAGACATAAACTGGTGTTAAAATAGCATTTGTCAGCCTCCATCCATGTTTGTCCTCATGTTGATTTTTTAAGCAGTAATAGTCATCAAGTATTCTTTGCAAAAGTAATTCTTAACTGAAAGACATTTTTAGAGACTAGGACTAGTTATTTAATACATTGAGACTAATTTGCCATCATAAAAAGGATATCAGCAAACAATGATATGGTATGATTTGTGCTAGTCTGGATAGAGGAAGGGCATGTTACCTAATCGAAAAGGAAGGCAATGGCCAGAGAAGATCACTGGAGTTTAGGCATGAAAAGCCATTAGGAGTTAGCACATGTAGCAGTATTGGAGTGAAGTCTGTGCAAAGGAAACACCCATGCAAAGATATGGATGTAGGAGAGCATGCCATTTACGTAACAGTTTATGCATTTTAAAAATAACTTAAATGATTAATTGGTATATCATCCAACAACCGTGTGATGTAGGTAGTAAGTCTGTTACTATCCTTTTACATATGGGGAAATTACTATGCAGAGAAGTTAAGTGACTTAACTTGGCTCACATACCGAAGAAGTAACAGGAGTGGAACCTGAAATGACGAGATTACTATTTTAGTGAACATTTTTAGTAAACCATAGTTTTCCACTTCAGTACTTGAGTTGGCTTGAAGAGCATTCTGTTTCCCTAGTTTATCTCTGTCCTGGTTACCATCCAACCATGTAATGGGCACTATTAGGTAAGCAATTACACAAACCCAGATGCTTTGTGAATTAAAAACCTGTTGAAAAGTTAATGATGAGTGAAATCCAAAAGACCAATATATATCTAGTGTATGTTCTGTTCCAGCAACTTTAGGAAGACTGGGCTGGCCAATGCAGATGCATGGAATCCCGTTTCCAGAATAAACTTAGATCAGCTTCCATTTCATCTGTTCTGGTGTGCTTGGTGATTTGGCCACTCCTTGTCTGTGTTTATTCCTTGTTCTCTTCTCCAATACCTCTGATTTAGAAGAACTTTTGTATGCTCACTTTCCGTCTTGAACTTGATGTTCTTTCTTACATTTTGGTATGTACTGGCTCTCTGGCCTTTTGCACAATGACTCTAGGAAGCTAAATGGTTTGGTTTGCTTCCTGTTAGGACTGAGTCATCAAAGATGTTACTTATATAATAAAAAATAAGTAGAGGGACCTACACAGGCATAACACACTGAACTCTCTTTTGGGAAACACAAATACCTATTTGCTAGTTGGTTTTAAGTCTTGCTCAAAAGACTGCTCCTCTCATTTTTATCATTCTTGGTGTCACCCATTTTAGTGGATTTCTCACAAATCAGCCTGAGTTCTCATCCTGTATCCACCTCAAAAATAGGAGCGCCTGGGTGGCTCAGTCAGTAAGCTTCGTACTCTTGGTTTTGGCTCAGGTCATGATCTCACAGTTCCTGAAATTGAGCCCTGCATCAGGCTCTGCACTGACAGCACAGAGTCTGCTTGGGATTCTCTCCCTCTCTCTCTCTCTCTCTCTCTGCCCATCCCCTGCTCATGCACGTTTTCTCTCTCTCTCAAAATAAATAAACTTAAAAAAAAACATACTCAGCACTTTGTAAACCAAACAAATTATCTCAAAATTTTAAAAAAAAGTCAACAAAAGCTTCACTTTATGAAACTTTAGTGTTATAGGTACTCTATAAAATGTATGGAGAGAAATGGAAGATTCAAATAAGTGAAAAGGAAAGAAAGAGAAGAAAGGAAGGAAGGGAGGGAAGGAAGATACAAAATTTCCGTGTAAATATACTTACTCCTTCCACAAAGCTCCTCACTGGTGGCCAGTCATGTATTTAATCCCTCTTCTTTCTCTTTTTCCCTTTTCCCTACATCTTTTCAAATGCCTTCTACTGCCCAGAAACTTCTTAGACAGCAACAGTCATGATCCTGGGGACTTTGTGCTCCTGGAAGCTTCCCTCCAAAATACTGATTTATAGCACAAATCTATCAGAGTATGTAGAGTCACAGGGATGTCAGCAGCAGTGGAGTTGGCTTTCTAAGAAACAGAATAATGTTCCACATTCTCACATTGATATAGAGGGCAAAACTAATTGCATTTTCAGATTTTAGAACTGCCTTTCGATACTATATAAACAATCTTCTTGATATTTTAATTAACTCATACTAGGCTTTTATATGAGAATTCAGATTTAATAATAACAAATTATCCATTGCCTAGCCAATGCAACAGAACGCAGATGGAAATAAGGTCATGTATCAAGAACTAAAGACTTTGCTGATAAGAATCCTTCACACATTCAGAGTGCTTTTATAAACATTAGGGAATTTGGTCCTCAAAGTAAGCCTTGAGGTATGGGCCAGGTGCTTTATATCTATTTTACTGCTGAGAAAGTTTTACTGAGCTTAAAAAACTAGTGTGTGGTAAAGTCGCAGATGCTATTGGTGTGACAGTCTCCAAGAGTCATTATTAATGCTCGTGACCAGGTATTTCTGGCTTTCCTCCTTCTGGACACAGTGGTTAAAGAAACAGAAAGGCATTTTCTCTAGTGGTCCAAGCTAAGAATGAAACAGTGACAGTTGAGAGATAAATAGGACACCTATAAGAAGAAAATGGATGATGATGAGACAAATGTAGGATATGACTCAGGAGGACTCTAGAAACTTCAGTATTCTTTCGTTCTTATCTCTTCTCCTAACTAGATAAAAATAGAGACAGCTCTGAAGCCAATAAAAATTGGCAGTTTGTGAACTGTCTAAGCTTGTTCTATTTGCGTACAGATTCTGTGCTGATTATAAACTGTTTTTCCTATGAGTTCTTTCAAGAATAGTGAGTTTTCCAAGACAAAGTGGGTAGTGGCAATTCTAAGTAAAGTAAGAAGACTTAAAAAAAAAAAACGTGATTTGAGGCTTCATGATGGAATTTTGTCTTCACCATGTTTTCCAATGCTAACTCAGGGTACAGACAGATTGAGTGGCCACTCAGTTTTTGTAATTTGAGGGGGTAACTAAAGGCCTGTCTGCCTTCTCAAATATAAAATGGTTTGTCCTTTTCTCTCCATTATTTCTTTTACAAATAAGCTTCTTAAAAATTCATTCTACAATGAAAATTGCAACTAACAAGGAATTTTCCTCTGCTGGCATTCTTCAGGAATAGACATTTTTACCCATGGGTAAGTTGAAGACAGCACAAATTTTTCTAGATTATTGTTTGTTAAACCTTAATATTTACATGATCACTGGGAGATCTTGTTAAAATGTAGATTCTGATTCTGTAAGTGTGGGATAGGGCTTGAGATTCCACATTTCCAACAGTCTCCCAGGTGATGCTGATGCTCTCTCTTGGTTAAGGTTAACTTATTAAGTAGCAAGGTTCAGATGAGGACAAAATCTCAGACTGGTTAAGTAGGTAACTAAACTTGCACAGAACCATACTTAGTTTGTGGTAAAACCCTGAATGGAAGACAAGTCTGACTCTATAGCCTGTGTTCTTGGTCAATAATTTAATCCCCCCATACTGATAGGTGCAGATAGACTGATCATTCTCTGAGAAGAAAGATGATAGCATAGCATGATGACAATGTGTTGCTAAGCCAGGGGGAAAAAAAAGACATGTCAGTTATCACTCATCTTGGGAAGTATGTATTTTAAGCTTAGAAACTTTAACATTAGATAGTTTCAGCCTTACAGAAAACTAGTTGTTTTCATGGCTTCATGCATGAAGTCCCACCATTGCCCCATTGCTGAGAGACAATAAAAGATTACTTAACACATGGCATCACCATTTGATGCCAACACAGCACAGTGTCTATGACATAAAGTCCCAGCACAGGAGAACCCAAGAAAAACATTTAATGAGGCTCTTGACCCGGGAATTGAGAACCTCAGTGTCAGGTGCTACTCAGGGAGTCTCATACAGAAAATTGCTTCTATGGTGCATGAACATAATGAAGCTTGGGTGCAAGCCCACTTGGAAGTCTCTGTGACTCATTTTGTGTTTAACCACTGCTATTCTGCAGCAGTGGATACATTAGGCAGAAAACAGAAGCAATTGTTAAAATGATACAACAGTGACAGGAAAAAAAATCTCAACAAATCTCAAACCTAGCCAAGATAATAGCACCCCAGGATAGGAAACCTTCTAACATGGAGAGAAACTCTGAAAGAAAACAGAGATCACCCAAAGGAGGAACCAAAGATTACCACTGCTGCTTAACAATGTTAAGGCAAAGCCTTAACTTCTCAGTCTTAAGAGAACTGCTTAGCAGTTCAGATGATGCTATGTCCTGGATCTGTCCACACCTGTGTCACCCAAAATTCCATCACCTTCCCATACCAACCCACGTCACTTCTCATTCCTTTTCCTGGTCTTATTCCCATTCTTCCATCTAAAGTAAAAATATTAATTTTTTCTTCAAGGCCAGCAGAATGCCATAAAGCTGTTTCTAATTTCATTTCTCTCCAATGCCTCCACCTGGTCCAAGCTGTAGGCACCTCCCCCAGTGGATGATGGCAAGAGCCTTCTAATTTTTTCCCCTGCTTTAATACTTGCCCTCTGTGTGATCACTCCTGCACGGAGCAATAATATTTTTTAAATGTAAATTAGACCATGCCAATCCCTCTTCTTAAAACCCTCCTGTGGCCTTCATCAGACTTCTCCCATTGCACTCTGTAGCATCTCAGCCCCGGCTGCATATGAGAATCTCCTGTAGAGCTTTTGCAAGATAGCCCTGCCTGGGCCCCATGCCAAGACCAATAATGGAGGATGTGCCACTGGCCTGGCGATTCTCAGTGCAGCCAGGTTTGCAAGCCTCTGTTCTACGTGGTCTGGCCCATGCCAACTCTGGAATCTAGAGTACCCATTCTTCCTGATTTTGTATTGCTCTCTCCATGTCATCATTTAGCCTCAACCGGCTTAGGAGGCTGTCTCTGATTACACCTTTCTTGGGCCCTCTCTGATTACAGCATCCTCAAGCACTATCCTCTGCTTGAACTTACTCAGTTTACTCATGTTGTAACCTGCACCGACCTACCTGAAAATAAGCTCTGATGTCTCATTCGCTGTGCCTGGTCCAGTATGAACAACTCATTCGGTAAACATTTACGAAAAAGTATTGAATGAATTCCCCAGGCAGAACTAATCACTTCCTCTTCTGTATCCTCCAAACACTTGAGAGATTTCTTCATTAAATTACATGCCCCATATTTTCTCCAGTTGCATCTGTGTCTGCTTCCTCTCTACACTAAGAGCTACTTGAGTATGGGAGCAACGTCTTATTCAACTTTTTATTTCTATTCCTAGCATTGCATTTACTATCATAGGTGCTTAATAAAACTAAGATATTACCTTCCATTATTAAAATCAGATATATCTGAGTAGTGTCATACCAAGGATGGTACAGTCCATTCTGGCTCATCAATAACCTCAACAATCATTTAGAAATTAGGCCAAACATTTTTTGGAGGGGAATTTTAACCACACACATTATTTAGAATTGCAGGCACATGGTGATAATAAAAAGCAGGTGAACTCTTAGTGAAGTTTATTATTGATTTTTAATTGTCTAGAATGTATCCCCTTGACACCTGCACTCCAGGCTGACCACTATCCCTGTCTTGCTTTAGGTACATCACTGTTTATAAGAAGTGCAAAAATTCTAATAGGTAACCACTGTCCTCTTCTATCAAAGTCTCAGACAATTAAGAGTGAAGGCTCAAGGTAGAGGAGTCCTCTTGGCTAAGCCTTAACAAACAATTACATGTTTCATGTAAACCTGAGACTCTGGTAAACCACCATGAAGCTAATTACCTATCTGCTATAAGCCTGCAGACGTTGGTATAGTGAAGATGCAGAGAAGCCCAACTGTGCAAGAATACAATAATATAATCTGCTGTATTACATTTAAAGAAATTGCCCAGAGTCATTTTATATGCATATGATTACATTTATTTTATTGGGTATTCTTTTTTGGTTTTTGTTAGAGAAGTAATACAATGCTTGTTGTCATAAGACAACAATATGAAGGTGCAAAAAAAGTAACAATCTCTTCCTTACCCCTCTAGTCTAACTCCAATAACCCCAAAGCAACCTATATTAATTTGCAATATAGCATATAACCTCTATACCTTGTTCTGTGATTATTAATCACAGATAGAAATTAGTACAGATAGATAGAAGAAACACAGATTCTATCTATGGATAGGACATATACACATATACATATTTATACATAAATATATATATTTCATGTTTTTATAAAAATTGGGTCATCTCATACACTTTTCTATAAAACTTGCTTTCTTTCAACAGTATAACCTATTCTTCCCTCTGGGTTAGTACATATTGATATAACTCATTCCTTTAAACTTATAAATGCATTCATTCATCATATATTTATTATAACTGTCTACACACATTTCCTTTAGACACTCAGGTGAACAAAACAAAATCTTGGTTTCATGGAATGTGCATTCTAATGGGGAGACCAACAATAAATGCAAGTAAAGAACTGAGATAATAACATGTCACAGGGTAGTAAGTGTGGAGAACAAAAACAGGGGACTCTAGACAAAAGGTGAATGGGAGAGGCTTACTGTTTTTCATAAGAGGTCAGGGAAAGGTGTGTAACCCAAGAACTGCACTGAGTGAGTGAGATGTGCATCTATCTCTGGCAAGACCTTTCCAGGCAGGGAAGACAACAAATACAAAGAATACTGCCAAAAATATTCTAATACAAATGCTCTTCTGTACTAAGGCTTCTTGAATCACTGGTCAAAAGAAATACACATAAAACAACACATTTTAGGGGCGCCTGGGTGGCTCAGTCGGTTAAGCGTCCAACTTCGGCTCAGGTCATGATCTCGCGGTCCATGAGTTCAAGCCCCGCGTCAGGCTCTGTGCTGACCACTCAGAGCCTGGAGCCTGTTTCAGATTCTGTGTCTCCCTCTCTCTCTGGCCCTCCCCCGTTCATGCTGTCTCTCTCTGTCTCAAAAATAAAATAAAAGTTAAAGAAAAAAAAAATTTAAAAAAAAGAAAACAACACCACACTTTAGATCACTTTTGCAACAATATCTTATCAGCAATGTATAAGGATGTTTGTTTTCACCACAAACTGATCAGCACTAGATAGAAGCAATCTTTTTTTTTTTCAACGTTTTTTTTTTTTTATTTATTTATGGGACAGACAGAGACAGAGCATGAACGGGGGAGGGGCAGAGAGAGAGGGAGACACAGAATCGGAAACAGGCTCCAGGCTCCGAGCCATCAGCCCAGAGCCTGACGCGGGGCTCGAACTCATGGACCGTGAGATCGTGACCTGGCTGAAGTCGCCCCTAGAAGCAATCTTTTTACATTTTGCTAAATTACTGTTTTGATTTTCATTTCTCTGATTATTAGTGATAGTAGGCAGCTTTTCATATGTTTTGGCTAATAACAGATTCTCAGTTTGACGTCTCTGAAATATTTGTGTTACCGTTGTTATTATCTAACCCTGGATCCCTGGCACAGACAGCAAAGCAGGAAAGCACCACCCAAGTGATAAAGTTGAGCGCAGGAAGGATAGAACTGCTCCTGGAGCAGTGGAAGTCCAGCTTCCCAACATACCTAGGCAGGCAGAGGCCAACCAGGAACACAAGCTATCTAGAGATAGCAATGCCTAACTTTCTGGGTTGAATTGGTTTTGGAGATGAACAAAGCAACTGGACGGCAGATGGATGCTTTATGTAAAATTTTATTTAGAGGAAGAAAGAGGACAGGGAATGATACCCTTCAGCTCTGATGGTCTATGCTCTAGCACTATCCCTTCCAAGTAAGGGTGGCTCCTGGACTATTTTAAGTACTATCAGTACTATTTTAAGTACTATCAGGTGCATTCATAGCCCATAATATTATATACTGGCCCATAAAGTATCAAATAATTATCCTTTCCAACATGAGTTTCTGAATTGAATTAAATAATACTGAGATCTTAATGTAGTCTAACATATTCACGTTTTGGTTAATAACTCAGGACAAAAGATTTAAGTCTATAAGATTAGCCCAGGCCAAGCGGGGCCAGATCTGGAAATGGACATGCCAACTAAAACTTAATTGGAATCAAGCTGCACTTCCAAATTGGCTTCCATGGCTACTTCAAAGGCCCCAGAATCTGGTCAAAAACACATGTACGCTGTTGCATATGCAAACCCCCCTCCTCTTGGGTATTCCCAATGCACATTTGCATTTTAGAGACACGAGCAGTTCCAACAAAGAAACTTGTTCAACTTCGTTAAATGATTTTTAAAAATTATTTATGTAGTGAACATGTTTTTGTCTAAGTGTTTTGTTTTTAAATTAGGAAGTACCACAACATAGAGTATGAATTCCAGAATGTGCCGATAATTTTGCATTCTGTATTGTCACAGAGGTCCTTATTTTTTTTTTTTTTCAACGTTTATTTATTTTTGGGACAGAGAGAGACAGAGCATGAACGGGGGAGGGGCAGAGAGAGAGGGAGACACAGAATCGGAAACAGGCTCCAGGCTCTGAGCCATCGGCCAGAGCCCGACGCGGGGCTTGAACTCACGGACCGCGAGATCGTGACCTGGCTGAAGTCGGACGCTTAACCGACTGCGCCACCCAGGCGCCCCACAGAGGTCCTTATTTAATAAGCTGAATTCAAGGACAATTTTGTTTCTGTATGAACAGATAGCATACTGATGTTTAAATATGCATGAAAACTTTTAACTCATTTGGGCCCAAGGAATTCAGCGTGACTCATCTTAATACCAGTGCTTTCAGTTAAGAGTACTTATTATGATGCTGTGTTGTGTTAAATTAATTATGGATAATATGATTTAATCCTCATGAGGACCTATACTGTCATTCCCATCTGACAGATGTTAAAGTTGAGGTTTAGAGAAGTTAAGTACATTGCTTAAGTTTCGAGAGCTAATATGTTTAAGGTCACAATTTTTTATCCTGATGGTCTAACTATAGAATTTTAAGTGCTATAAATATTGTCTTACTAGATCCTAGGATTTAGCAGCCTATTTTAACAACTGCTTGGAAAATAGCAGTGACTAGAGCTGTCATTGGCATTAAAGTACTTCAGTAAGAAGAAAAACTATTAATTTAAAAAGCAGGTGGAACATGCCTATCGGGAATCTAAAAACTTGTCACATTCAGCAAGTGGATGGGTAGGAAAGTCAGAATTTAGCATCAGAGAAACCAAAAAGAACATGATCTCAAAATGAAGGTCCATCTTTCAAATTTAATAAAATTAGCCTTAGCAAAATGTTTCTAAACACTATTCTTTTTCCAACAACCAGTAAAAAGGTCATGGTTTAAGACAGTACATTTGATTCACAAGGACAAAACCAGAACTTTAGTGGCTACAAGTAGGACATCAGCGGCACTTGGTCCCAAGAATAAAAAGAAACCCAATCACCAAAAGTGGAGCTGCAGATTCAGTCAGTGGCAACGCTTAGTTGACGCTGACTAGTAAACACTCCTTAGTCTTCTTAAATCCTACTCTCCCCAACTTCACCCCCTGACAACAGTAGCAACAATAACACCTGCACGCCACAAGAATTCATCCCAGCAGACAAATCAATTCAAATGACCATCAACTGTTTAAAAAAAAAAAAAGTCTAACTCTCCTATATGCTTTCTTATTTATCTGAACCCCTTTCAGAATCTCTCTGAGCCGCTGGGACATGTTCCATGCCTTCTTGCCTTCCAATACCAGTGTTCCATCTTGTTTAGGCTTATCTAATAAATGGAATCTCCACACACCTTTTCTGAGCAACTAACAACAGATTCCAAGGTGACCTGACCAGACCTGGGTCAGAGAATCCGAGTTCTTCCAAAGGGTTAGAATTAACTTTCCCATGTGGAACGGGCAGATGTTGCTTGTCATCTCATTCTGGTTCCAACACTTTATAGCTCTATGGCCTTGGGCATGCTATTTATCTTCTCTGTGCCTCAATTTTTTATTTATAAAGCAGGCAAACATGACAACTATCTCTTAGGTTTCTTATTAGGATTACATGAAATAACCCATTTAACACACGTAGCAGCACAGTACCTGGCACATAATGAATAATAAAAACCATAAATTACTAAGTTGGCTATTGTTACTTTTGTTACATATTGTTGCAATATTGGCAGAGATGAGCTCTTGAAACCTGGGATTTCAGTCCAGTCTGTGCATTGAGTTGCACAGAGAGGCCTCAATTTTGCTCATCAGGTTCGTGATTGATGCTTGTTTGCTAACACTGAAAATGTTGGCAAAGGCGGGAAGGAGGGCTGGCATAGTAGCTGTACTAATTACCGAAGGTGCAAATTCAACATGTAGCATACTTACAAGACATAATGAGCCTTTGCTGAGGTGAAACAGGAGGTTTGTTACATACATTAGAATTAGATGCTATAATTGCTTAGCATTCCAAATGCAAAAGATTTCTTGAGAAAGAGAAGAAAACAATACACCCACCTCTGCATGACAACAAAACCTCCTATTCAGCTGGCTGATAAACAAGGGACCAGGACCTAAGGGCAATTTGGTCAAAGCCACAGCTGATTAGATATTCTGCTATCTGTTCTCAAACACCACAGGGAGAAAGAGAAGAATGTGATGAAGGAACAGTGTCCTTCATCAAGGAGAATCTGTAGTGTTTCTTCACTGCTTAAATGAGGGCATTGGCAGTGGGTCACTTGTTTGTTTCAAGCATGGGGGCTGAACCAGCCAAGCAAGCAGCAGCCATGACAGGAATTAGAACAAATTTTGGTGCTTACCTTTAAGGAATATTATGCATTATCCAGAACAGGTTCAAATAAGTTACAGTTGGGGTTTTTAAAATCTAAGACAAATTTAATGAGTGAATATACATATTTATTTAACTTAGCAATTAAGTCATTTAACAAATTGTTCAACAGTGCCACCTATAGGCAAACATATGCCTCTATAAGAGAGATGGGAAATGAGTCCGAAGAGAATCACTATCGCTCATAAATTTAGCAAGGGTAGCAAGGGCTTTCAGATTAAGGTTTTAATTCCAACTCTGGCTTTATTAACTACACAGACTTGGGTAAGTTTCTCAACCTTCCTGAGTTAGTCAGTAATTGTTTTGCACCTCCAGGCACAGAAAACACATTTTTAACAGAAGCAGGCTATCCCATCTTTAGTGCTGGCACACTGGGATGTTCTTTATAGAGCCATCTCGATATAATTTTCTTTAGTTCAATGTCCCCCTCTTAGTTACTGTTCATTCATGTAGTTCATAGAATATATGGAAGATAGATAACAAGTTCTGTTCTAATCTTCCCTTCTCCAGGTTAGTTATTATTAGTTGCCCTTAGGATTATCCTTAGACAAATCAAATACTAATAACTGATATCAGTGGTGACCACATGCATTACAAGCATTTTTTCAGAATTATGTGAGGTATTTCTATTATTCCTTTTGTGTGTTTGTTAAGACAGCATCTCAAGTAAGTGGACTGCTGAAGATCACAGTTACTGCTATCTCTTAAACAATATCAGACTGTAACCATATGCGTTGAGGTGGCATCCCTTTGACAATCACTGAAATCCATGCCTTCTGAAATTCACATTAAGTTCATAACCCTGCACACGTTAAACATCCCTGAAACCTCATCTTTGATCTCAGGTCCTCAACAAACCTACCTGGACCTCCTTTTAAAACTCCTGTTTTAAAGGAATTAAAGGGGCCCGAATCCTATCCTCTTTCCCCCAACCCCATTTCCCATTCTTCCTTAGCAAATATCCTCATTCCACAAACTGCAATAAAGGAAACACCTTCCTTGGTTTGTTGACTTAGTGAACAGGCTGCTGTTGTGTTTTCATACTAGCAAACAAAATTAACTGCTAAAAAGTCAGAAAGCTACTCTGTAATTTTCAATTTGCATCATTCTTTGGTCAGGGATACTGTGGAGATTTCAAATCTGGCTACAGGTGTGCAGTAAGCAGCTACCCCCTGGGCCGAGCTTCCAGGAAGAGTCAACACTATCCACAAAAGAAGGAGAAAACATTCTTGTCTGGCAAGAAGATACAAAGCTTAGGGTCAAGAAGGCAGCAGATGCGTGAATCTAAAGTTTTCAGAGGAAAGAAGGAAAGATTGCCTTTTGAGCTATAATTTTCACCTCTGTGAAGGCAACACAACTACAGATCATCACTATGCAGCTATTGTATTTCAGACATTGATTTTTGCAATGAGGTACAGGGAATAGGCAAACACTGAATTTTCATTAGCTCCTTGGGGAAAGTGAGCATTCTCCCCAAACCAAACTGTCCAGACCATATTAAGGGATAATTTATAAAAGCTGGCTCAATGAAACTTAAACAAACAGCAGCAATAGCCATAAAGCGTTTCTAGGTGAGTTGCTAATTGGAACTAGATCATGTCCATGTTAAATAATTACTCATTCAAAGCACTCCTCTTTCCTTTACTCGAACCTTTAATGGGAAAAATGTCTGATGTTTTCTTTTTCCTTCTTTTGTATATATTTTAGACAAAACGGCACCATGACAAATGAAGTATTAAGAGATAACGGGGTTGACAATACCTGTAAGAAGGGGGGGGGTGACTATATTAAAAATCCAAGTCCTAGTCACTGGTACCATATTATGTGCTCAGACATCTATGTAAGCACTGAGAAGTGTTTTGAGTGATGAAGAACCATCTCTGTGGCATTTATCAATCCCTATTTGGCACTATGCTATCTCTTTATTTTCTTTATAAAACCAGCCTCCGTCTGAGATCAGAGATGCTCTCTTACCATAGCAACTATATACTATATGGCTTTTTTTTTCTTTTTTTTGGCCTGCGTACATTAAGTATTTCTGTACAGTGTACATTTTACATAATTCCTAATAATTGTGATTTGTTTTTCCCACAACTGAGATTTTGCTATTTGCACAAAATAAGAAAATGTTTTATAGAAAGACATTACGTGACTTGTTACAATTCAATGCAAGGAGTGGTCCTGAAAAATCCTAATATATCCTAATTCCAACATAGAGAATATAACGATACACTGAGCAGATAAACTACCATATAGATCCTACCCTGCCACATTTCATATGAATGGAGCGATTAAAATGACATCGAATTCAAAGTGTTTGTAGTTCCTAAAATAATAATTTTGTAAGATACTGAAAAACTACAAATATTATTCCAGGCATTCTGGCACAAGAAAGCTCAGAATCTCATATTTTTTGGTAGGATTCTGGCGTAGGATTAGGTTTGAAAAAGACTTATTATGCAATACTGCATGATTTCAAGAAGTTTCACTTGATACAAAATAATGAACAAATTTGGATCACTGAAGAGAAAAAAAAAAAATTCTAAATACCTGAACAAGCCGATAGAAACCCAATCAGAAAATTTGCTGCTCTGCTAATCTGGCACCTCCGAAAATGTTTTCATGCACATACTGACTTAATTATTTTCTAAATCTATATTGGCTAAGGTATATTTTCTTCTTCTATCTTAAACTCCCCCTGAGAAGGCAATAGCATAGGTTGAGATCATTAGGATCACTGATACGCAGTTACATTTAGGAGAATATTTTCCAAACACTGCTTTCATTTATTTAAATCGAGTTTATTGACCTACAACACAGAAAATAAAATGCACCCCTTCTTAGTGTACATATTTAATAAATGTTGATAAACAGACGCAATCCCCCAAACACTAGTACAATTAAGGTATAAAATATTCCCAACCCCTCAAAAAGGTTCATGTCGCTTTGAGGTCATCCCCACCCTCAGTCCCAGGCAACCACAAATCTGCTTCCTGTCACTATAGACTAGTTTTATTTCTTCTTCAATTTCACATGTAAAATCATACAGCATGCAGTCTTTTGTTCATAATATTTTGTTCCTCTGTATATAATGTATCATTTTTTTTTTCCTGGCTGCCTTAAAGATGTTGTCTTTGGTTTTCAGAAGCTTGATTATAATATACCAGTTTTGTTTATATTTATCCTGTTTGGAGTCTTTTAGCATCTTGAATCTATAAATTTGTCTTTGTTGAATCTGGGAATTAGGTGGACATTATGCTTTTATGTATTTTTCTGCCCTATATTTTTCTATCTTCCTACTTAAAATCAAATTTCACATATGGCAAAGCAAATTTTATGTCTTTAAATCTCTTTGTTTCTCAATTCTTTTTCCTGTCCATCTCCAAATTGAATATCCTTTCCTATTCTATTATCAAATTTACTGAACATTTTCTTTATATCTGTATTTTACTATTAAGCCCATCCCATGAGTTTTTCACACTTGAAATTGTATCTCCTACTTCTGGTTCTCAACTGAAACGTTCTATTCTTTTTTTCATTTCTTGCAAGCACGTTTCCTTTATATCATGGAGCATAATTATGTCAATTGCTTTAAAAATTTTTTATCTGTTAATTTCAACATCTACATCATTTCAGGAGCAGTTTTTTTCTTATTGGCCCTTTCTCCTAAATGGATGATTTGCACCTTCCTGTTTCTTCTTCTGTTAAATAATTTTGGATCGTATCCGAGACATATGGGTTTAACATCGTGGAGACTCTTCATTCTCGTACACAGCCGCATGCAGTGTTGATTTGCTTGTTTTAGCAGATTGCTTTGGTTAAATTCAAACTGCATGCTTTGTCTCTAGGGCAGCGGTTCTGATCTGATTTCTTTCTTTCTAGCTTTGTTGTGCTATGTGAAGTCTAGCACACACAGGTGTGGTTTAAGGGTCACCTAGATATTTGGAAAGACTTCATACACTACTTATTGGACTTTCCCTCTACAGCTGTCTCCCCAGGATCCCCACCCTGTTTTCCTACAACTGTGGTTACCCTCATCTCTGCCTGATGTTTCTTCAAGCCAAAGTAATAGAATTTCTTTTCCAAGTTTTACTATCCCACATGTGCAGATTGGGGCCCTTCTCAGGCTGAAAAATCAAGTGGGGGGAAAACACACACACACACACACACACACACACACACACACACACACACTATGTAATATATAAAAATGTTAACATTTGGGGCGCCTGGGTGGCTCAGTCGGTTAAGTGTCAGACTTCGGCTCAGGTCATGATCTCACAGCTCGTGAGTTCAAGCCCCGCGTTGGGCTCTGTGCTGACAGCTCAGAGCCTGGAGCCTGTTTCAGATTCTGTGTCTCCCTCTCTTCAGATTCTGTGTCTCCCTCTCTCTCTCTGACCCTCCCCCGTTCATGCTCTGTCTCTGTCTCAAAAAGTAAATAAACGTTAAAAAAAAATTTTTTTTAATAAAAAAAAATTTTTTTAAATAAAAAAAAGTTAACATTTAAAATGTTTAACATTGGGGCGCCTGGGTGGCGCAGTCGGTTAAGCGTCCGACTTCAGCCAGGTCACGATCTCGCGGTCCGTGAGTTCGAGCCCCGCGTCAGGCTCTGGGCTGATGGCTCAGAGCCTGGAGCCTGTTTCTGATTCTGTGTCTTCCTCTCTCTCTGCCCCTCCCCTGTTCATGCTCTGTCTCTCTCTGTCCCAAAAATAAATAAACGTTGAAAAAAAAAATTAAAAAAAAAAATATAAAAATAAAATAAAATGTTTAACATTATAAATGTTAAAATATCAGGTTTTACTATAAAATACTATGTAAGTATATATTAAATATGTATATACACATACATATATATAAATATATTCCAGATTTCCTATTTGTTATCTGAGGGACAATCAATGTGACAGGATCTTTCTGAGTTATCATTAAAAGTAGAACCCCCATTTATTTTTAATAATCAAATTACGGTAGAAGCTTGAGATGCCCCAGGTGTATATGATGAAAATTGATTCACCATAATATATCTTTTGGCTATTTTAAGACGTCCTAAAAATGGTGCTTAAGCATGTATACAAACTACTGTGTCAGCCACCTTTGCCATGCAATTTCCACCCTAATCCCCACTGTGTATGTTCACGGACGGCAAAGGTGTGAAGCCTTGCCATTGCTACTGCCTGCCATGTTGGCCCTAAATAAGTTCCAAACAGAGTGAGAAGCGGCCTTTTCTAGCTTCGTACCTGGAATCTAAAGGGCTCTGTTTGTGTCTAGAGTCTTGGGATATCGTTCAGTCTGTTTTGCCAGTTTCCAACATTATCTCTTTGCCCAGGTCTCATCTTTATTTCTAAAATGTGGTAATCAAGTATTAATAGAGTTCAGTGTCTGAACTAAGGTAAAACACAAGTTTTCACTAAAATAAGTAATAATAGTGATATAGTTTATTAAATTATTTACTGTGTTCTAGGACCGACTTGATATAGCTAGAGAATAATACTTCAAAACTTGATCTCTGAAGCCAGACTGCTTGAGTTAATACTACTCCCTTGAGTAAGTTTCTGAATCTCTTTGTGCTTCAGTTTCTTCCCCGGAAAAAGGGTGGGGTGGGGTGGGGGATCAACTAACTTTACAGCATATTAGGGGGATTAAATGAGTTGATACACTCAATGCACTTAGAATTGTTCCAGGGACATAGTGATCACTCAATAAATATTAACTGTTACTGTAACTGTTACTGTCAGAAGAGCACTATGAGATAGATTTTTTTCTTAATTTTATAAATGGGAAAACAGACATTAAAATGGAATTACTTGCTCAAGTTTACTTAACTTTGAAGAAGTAACAGTAAAATTTTGAGTCAGGCCTGGTTTCAGAGTCCACATACTTAACCCTTCTCCTGCTTTAAATACAGTCCAGGCAGCTGGTTGGAAGACAGACATCATGCTATTCTCCTGTATCTTCCCACAGCCCCAAAGTCTGCCTGTTATTAACTGATATGAACAGATATGGGGAAAAAGTGGTGTGGGGTGGGGAGAGATTTTATCAGGTTCTTGCTCAGCCAACCAGAATTGTCTTGAACTCCTGTGATTAATTATACTAAAATATCTACTGTACTTCTCAAGAATGGAGGTTTTTTTTTTTTTTTTCTAAATCTTCAACTTTTGGGGGTTTTGTTTGTTTGGATCTCAGAAAAGGCATAGGTTTTGAATCATACAAATAAGTAGACAAATACCACCTGGTTACACGTAATCTTGCGATAAAATATCATATTGTTTTTGTAATAACATTGTTCAGGTACTGAACTCCATTAATATTTGATTACCATATTTTAGAAATATACATATCTACAAATATGTGTCACAAATAAGAACAAGTATATATCATATTTACATACAACTTTAAGGGTAAAAAAAATGGAAATACATTTTACACACTTTGCTACCACAAAATTTATCTTTTTATTAAAGGACTCAAGCTGCTATTCTAGAATAATAACAATATATAATAGAAAAGTACATAAAAGTTTCTAATTCTATCTCCCATCAAATTTTGCATAGGAATCCTTTCTGTAATATCATAGCCATATAATCATCAAGCCATCATTTTTATATTGCTCTACTGTTAGAAACCTTTGATTTTAGAAAATTCTTTCTATATTAAGCTAAACACTCCCTTCCTATAACTGTCACTAATTAGTCTTTTTTTTTCAATATATGAAGTTTATTGTCAAATTGGTTTCCATACAACACCCAGTGCTCATCCCAAAAGAGGGCTTCTGCAATACTCATCACCCACCCTCCCTTCCCTGTCACCCCCCATCAACCCTCAGTTTGTTCCGTTTTTTAAATTTTTTTATTTTTTTAACATTTATTTATTTTTGAGAGACAGAGAGAGACAGAGTATGAGCAGGGGAGGGGCAGAGAGAGAGGGAGACACAGTCTCCGAAGCAGGCTCCAGGCTCTGAGCTGTCAGCACAGAGCCTGACGTGGGGCTGGAACTCACCAACCATGAGATCATAACCTGAGCCGAAGTCGGAAGCTTAACCGACTGAGCCACCCAGGCGCCCCTGTTCTCAGTTTTTAAGAGTCTCTTATGCTTTGGCTCTCTCCCACTCTAACCTCTTTTTTTTTTTTTCCTTCCCTTCCCCCATGGGCTTCTGTTAAGTTTCTCAGGATCCACAACAGAGTAAAAACATATGGTATCTGTCTTTCTCTGTATGGCTTATTTCACTTAGCATCACACTCTCCAGTTCCATCCACGTTGCTACAAAGGGCCATATTTCATTCCTTCTCATTGCCACGTAGTACTCCATTGTGTATATAAACCACAATTTCTTTATCCATTCATCAGTCGATGGACATTTAGGCTCTTTCCATAATTTGGCTATTGTTGAGAGTGCTGCTATAAACATTGGGGTACAAGTGCCCTTATGCATCAGTACTCCTGTATCCCTTGGGTAAATTCCTAGCAGTGCTACTGCTGGGTCATAGGGTAGGTCTATTTTTAATTTTTTGAGTAACTTCCACACTGTTTTCCAGAGTGGCTGTACCAGTTTGCATTCCCACCAACAGTGCAAGAGGGTTCCCATTTCTCCACATCCTCTCCAGCATCTATAGTGTCCTGATTTGTTCATTTTGGCCACTCTGACTGGCATGAGGTGATACCTGAGTTTTGATTTGTATTTCCCTGATGAGGAGCGACGTTGAGCATCTTTTCATGTGCCTGTTGGCCATCCGGATGTCTTCTTTAGAGAAGTGTCTATTCATGTTTTCTGCCCATTTCTTCACTGGGTTATTTGCTTTTCGGGTGTGGAGTTTGGTGAGCTCTTTATAGATTTTGGATACTAGCCCTTTGTCCGATATGTCATTTGCAAATATCTTTTCCCATTCTGTTGGTTGCCTTTTAGTTTTGTTGATTGTTTCCTTTGTTGTGCAGAAGCTTTTTATCTTCACGAGGCCCCAATAGTTCATTTTTGCTTTTAGTTCCCTTGCCTTTGGGGAGGTGTCAAGTAAGAAATTGCTGCAGCTGAGGTCAGAGAGGTCTTTTCCTGCTTTCTCCTCTAGGGTTTTGATGGTTTCCTGTCTCACATTCAGGTCCTTTATCCATTTTGAGTTTATTTTTGTGAATGGTGTAAGAAAGTGGTCTAGTTTCATTCTTCTGCATGTTGCTGTCCAGTTCTCCCAGCACCATTTGTTAAAGAGACTGTCTTTTTTCCATTGGATATTCTTTCTTGCTTTGTCAAAGATGAGTTGGCCATACGTTTGTGGGTCTAGTTCTGGGGTTTCTATTCTATTCCATTGGTCTATGTGTCTGTTTTTGTGCCAATACCATGCTGTCTTGATGATGACAGCTCTGTAGTAGAGGCTAAAATCTGGGATTGTGATGCCTCCTGCTTTGGTCTTCTTCTTCAAAATTACTTTGGCTATTCGGGGCCTTTTGTGGTTCCATATGAATTTTAGGATGACTTGTTCTAGTTTTGAGAAGTATGCTGGTGCAATTTTGATTGGGATTACATTGAATGTGTAGATAGCTTTGGGTAGTATTGACATTTTGACAATATTTATTCTTCCAACCCATGAACACGGAATGTTTTTCCATTTCTTTATATCTTCTTCAATTTCTGTCACTAATTAGTCTTAAGTCTAGCTCTAAAAAATATGAAAATGAAGTCTCCCTTTTGTGTTATAGTTATTGAAATATTTAGAAATAGTTATCATTTCTACCTAAAACTTCTTGGACTAAATATCCTGTATATGAAGTTATTTTCAGACCTTTCTTAACACATCATAACTCTATTACATATGAACTCATGCTCATCTATCCTTAAAAACGGTTGTGATTAGAACTTAATACAATACAATGTGTGTGATCAGATTACATAATTCACTATCCTTTCTGTTGATCTGGAAACTAATTGAATTAATGCAGTTTCTGATAGCTTTTTCTTTTCTCTCTCTTTCTTTTTTTTTTTTTTTTTTTTTTACTTGTACCTCTAATCTTGCTGGCTCACAGAATATCATTAAAGTTTCCTTATTGCTTTAGATATTATTTAAATATTTCATCAATCTATAATAATATACTACTACTGTATGCAAGAAAATCTATTTAAAGCAATACACACATATATTAATAGGTGTTTTATGTGCATACTTACTTATATGCAAGTCACGGCAACTTATGCTTTCAGTAAAGACTAAGTAACAGACATCTAATCTGAGTTTAGTTTCACCATAATTGTTGTCCATACCACAATTTTTGTAATACTTTCATTTTTGGCTCTAATATAAATGTCAGTGTCTCAGACCCTATTTTTCCCTTTGCCTATTTTCCAACAGAATGTTCTAACTCAGGTGGAAACTAGTCATATCTGTGGTCTTGCCAATGTTCTGCCATGGAACTTTATTAAAGAAGCTGACCCCTAACTTTCATTTGACAGACTATGATACCAGGCTAAACAAATGAATTATACCAGATCAAATTCTAGTTGGATTATTTTCCTAATGTGTTGGCAGTTACGCAATGAACTCATTCTCAGCATGTTACATGAAACATCAGCATAAAGTCTAATCATTTTTGCCAGGCATTTGAGAACAGTTGCCCCTCTCCACTATGCATGCTTTTTACCTTCTGTAGTTCCTTAATGTGAACTTGGTACTCTAAGTTGAGATCCGTGCATTATGCAAGGATCCTTGCGTAGATCCTCCCTTACTATAGACACATATGCATATACCTCCCATCATACATTCACACAGGCTGGCCTCAAGATTTTTCTCTTGTTGTATGCTTTATCTGAAATGTCCTCCCATCTTATCTCCTCCATATGTATTTTGTCAATTCCTCTGGCCCTGCTTATCATGTTCCACTCCTTTTAGAAAGAATCTCATAAAAACTCCAACCTGACTTTTCCCAAAGCTGGGGGAGCTGGTTCCCTGGAATAAAGGCCAGTGAAAGAAGCAGTTCTTAGAAGAAATAATGCAAATGAAGGTGCTCCATATCCTTGCTACTACTCCCTCTAACTTATAAGAAATGGAAGGGAAGCAGTTAAAAAGGCCACTCCACAGGAGAATGAGGGAGTAAGACACCCTAGTTGTCCTATCACTGCAACTGACACCACCTCAATAGCACCAAACACATATGGCATATGGCAATAGATCAGGAGTAAGAAAATGGGTGAAGTGGAAGTTGGCAAAATGGATCTCACAACTGCAGTGCCCACTTGAACTATAGGAAAGGCTCTAAGGTGGTTTAAGGGTAATTCAACTAGTAGGGACATAGCAATTAAATATAGTCCATGTAAAGAACAAAACAAAACAAAACAAACAAACAAAAACTACCAAGAAACTACCTTATATCCCAAATGGAGATACAGGCCTAGAGTGGCCAGAGGAAATGCCTGCTCACCTATTTTTCATGTCTTGAAATTTGATATCATGGTACAAACTGAATGCCTTACAAATAGGAATGTTTTGCACAGGGACTAAGAGCATCAAAGGGATCTGGAAGGTGATCTTTTAATATATCAAACAGGAACTGAACTTTTTACACACAGTCTTGAAAGTAGAAGGACAATGAGTAAAAGCCATGGGGACAAAGATTTTGATTCAGTATGAATGGGGACTTTGCAAAAGAAAGCAGTTTCCAATGAGCATATTCTGGACAGATCTTAACAAGAGTTGATAGTTAGGCCTAGTGAGATGATCCATAAAGTACCTTCTACTTTTGAGGTTCTGTGACTTGTGACACTATGGAATGTCTTGCTGAAGAGAAATAGAGACAGACACTCCACTGTGTGATTTGGACCACCAATATGAGAGTCACCTTAAGCAGCTATTTAAAATGCAGATTTCTGAGCTCAATCCAAGGAATGCTACTCAGGCTCTCTTGAGAAGGAACCTTATAATCAGCATTTAAACAAGTCCCAGGCAATTGTGATGACCATGAAAGTTTCAGAAATTTCCATTTAGTGTTTACCAATTTAGGTAAGCATCAGGAGCTGTTGGTTGGTTCTAGCATGACATTATCCATCCTGAGTTACTGACGTCATTCCTTTGTGCCTTAGATTCCCTGGCTTTTTGTACTTCAAAGGCTTCTGCTTAAGAGGAAAGGAAAATAAGTACAGAAGTCTCAGGACTTCCCAGGTAAGATAATTTCTATTGCATGCCATTCATTTTCTTCTGTTTTCCATAAATATAAAAGCTAAGAAAATCTGCAAACAATAGTGCCACACAGAAAACACTTTTTGCTAAAATGTCATATTATGTAAGCATTCCAAATGCTATTAATATCTGTGGCTATCTTATGAAATATTCACAGTGTCTATAACTCTGGATAGTAAGTGTATAGGAACATCAGAAAGAACCTTCACAGTAATACCCAAGCAAAAATATATTTAACAGGCTCTCTATATTTTAACAAGGAGCCCAGAGATCCCTATTAAAAAAAAAAAAAAAAAAAAAAAACACTGGATGTGGGCTCAAGTCAAATTTAAAATGTCATAAAGCTTCTGAGACCCTGCTACTTTTCTTTCTAATTCCTTATTTGAATCAAGAGTCCATTATTTATTTTAATTTTTATTTTTTAAGTAGGCTCCACGCCCAGTGTGGAGCCCAACTTGGGGCTTGAACTCACGACCCTGAGATCAAGACCTGAGCTGAGATCGAGTTTGACACTTAACCGACTGAGCCACCCAGGCACCCCAAGGGCCCCATTATTAAGTCCTAGCTACCTAGAAATGATGACTTCCTGTATATTCAGACTTCCATCCCTAAGCTTATGAATATAGCAATTCATGCAAGGCATGATTAAGATTATCATCATAATAAGATACTTATATCTTAATAAGATACTTATTAAGATACTTAAAACAAAGTAACAGGCCCTGTTTCCCTGTCCCTTGGAGCCAGCATCAGATGGCTTTCATGCAGAAGTGAATCCATGCTACCAAACACCTCAAGGTCATCAACCCTTCCCTCTTACTTATAGGAAAGGCAATAAAATGTAAACCAGTGGAACCTCAAAGTGTACCAGGTCAAGGACCACAAACTCAGTATATAAAAAAGCCCATTCTCCCAGCAGAAATACCCTTGCCATGATGAATACTAGAGAGAGGCAGTGTGACTCTACAGAAAGAGCAGTAAATTGAGTGACAGGAAACGAACGTTGGACTCAGTTCTGCCACAGGTTCACTATGTGACCTTGGACATTTCTCTTCCTTTCTCTTGGGCTTATTGCTTCCATCAATAAAATGAGACAGAATTTGATGACCTCGGGGTGCATGGGTGGCTCAGCTGGTTAAGCATCCAACTTAAGCTCAGGTCAGATCTCACAGATCCTGAGTCTGAGCACCTCATTCGGCTCTGTGCTGAAAGCACGGAGCCTCGGGCCTGTTTCGAATTCTGTGTCTCCCTCTCTCTCTCTTTCTGCCCCCTCCCCTGCTTGTGCTCTCTCTCTCTGAAAAATAAATAAACATTAAAAAAAATAGAAAAAAAAAAAGAATTTGGTGACCTCTATAATCCCTCCCAGCCCTAAGCATTTATGGAGTTTGCTTCATTCTCCCATGTTACCTTCCTTATGATTAACACATTTTCCTTTCAAGCAAAAAGGCCCATATACATACCACACAAGTGAAAACTCTCTTGCTTCCTATTAAGATGTCTACAAAGAGCCAAGGTGGCATTTCCAACTTCTTCATAATTGTATTCTTTTCTATTTTTAATAAAATGGGGATTCAGCTGTCCATCTACAGTACTTTAGCACTGAATAAAGGTTATATTTATGGTCCAAGATAAAGCTGCTCATATTAGGGTTCTCCAGAGAAGCAGAACCAATAGGATATAGAGAGATACACAGAAAGCAATTCATTATTAGGGACTGACTCACATAGTTATGGAGGCTGAGAAGTTCCCAGTCTGCAGTCTGTAAACTGGAAACCCAAGAAGCCAGTAGTGTGGTTCTAGTCCGAACCCTAAGGCCTGAGAACCAGGGGAGCCAATGGTATAAGCCACAGTCCAAGTCTAAAGCAAGAACTCTAACGTCTGAGGGCAGGAGAAGATGGATGTCCCAGCTCAAGGAAAGAGCAAATTTACCCTCCCTCTACCTATTCAGACTCTTAACAGATTGGATGGATGATGCCCACTGCCATTAGTGAGGGTGATCTTATTTACTAAGTCTGTTGATTCAAATACTAATCTCCTCCTGAAACACCCTCAAAGACACACTCCAGAAATAGTGTTTTACCAGACATATGGGCAGTCAGCCCAGTCAAGTTGACACATAAAATTAAACAATCATACTGCCATTATGTCACTTTCTAGGTATGGTATCCCCGAAGGGAGACTAAAACTACAAGTTTTTGGCTCTTCATCTGTAAAAGTAAAAGTGATATGAAATGTGGTTGCTGTGAAAACTACATTAGACAATGTTTGTAAAATGTTGAACCAATATTTGTAAAATGTCTGACCAGGGGAGCCTGGGTGACTCAGTTGGTTAAGCATCCGACTTTGGCTCAGGTCATGATCCCACGGTTCTTGGGTTCAAGCCCCATGATTGGCTCTGGGCTGACAGTGCAGAGCCTAGAGCCTGCTGCAAGTTCTGTGTCTCCCTCTCTCTCTGCCCCTTCCCTGCTAACACGCTATCTTTCTCTCTCAAAAATAAGTAAACATTTTTTAAAAATCTAAAAAAAAAAAATGTTGAGACCAGTGCCAGCTGAGTACTCAATTTACTACATATGATTTGCCAATAACAGCTTCATTATGCAGAAATAACCAGTGACCTTGTGATCAGAAATCATCTGCTATTTTGAAATATATAGGGGCACCTGAGTGGCTCAGTCAGTAAAGCGCCTGACTTCAGTTCAGGTCATGATCTCACAGTCCGTGAGTTTGAGCCCCATTGCGGGCTCTGTGCTGACAGCTCAGAGCCTGGAGCCTGCTTTGGATTCTGTGTCTCCCTCTCTCTCTGCCCCTCCCCTGCTCACGCTCTGTCTCTGTCTCAAAAATAAGTAAAAACATTAAAAAAAAATTTTTTTTAAAGAAATATATAGAAGGTTATTCCATTTTCCCCAAACTAATTACAAAATGAAGGCCATATCAATTTTTAGAAAAACAGGTTTTTATTTTTTTAATTTTTTTTTTTAACGTTTACTTATTTTTGAGACAGAGAGAGACAGAGCATGAACGGGGGAGGGTCAGAGAGAGGGAGACACAGAATCTGAAACAGGCTCCAGGCTCTGAGCGGTCAGCACAGAGCCCGACGCGGGGCTTGAACTCACGGACTGTGAGATCATGACCTGAGCTGAAGTCAGCCGCTTAACCGACTGAGCCACCCAGGCGCCCCAGAAAGACAGGTTTTTAAAAGTCAAAATAATTCCAACTCTTATATGGAAAAACAAATATTCAAGAATGAAAGAAAATTTTTAAACTTTAGTATAAACTGAATAATCTAATGTTAAAATATTGTATAAATAATAGTGTAAGTAGCTTGGTACTGGCACATGTACAGACAATGACTCAAATTTAGCATATGATGAAGGCAGAATTTCAGGTTAGTAAATATACTATCAATTACTCAATAAATTATACTAGAACAGGTTGCTAACCATTTGGGGGGAAAAAATGCCAGACCAATACTTCTTTCCCTAAAATCAAATATCCCAGATTGGCCATAGGTTTGAATATATAAAAAAATTACATCATAAAAACATTAATGAAGCCACAGAAGTGTATTTTAGAATCTCAGAGTTCAGAAGAACCTTTCTATAGGAAACGCAAAACCCAGAGTCATAAATTAAAATATTCATTAGGTAAAGAAAAGATTGACTACATAAATACTAAAAAATTCTGCAAAAATAGAAATTCAAAGAAAATGGCATGCTGGGAGAAGTTATGCAATATGTATGACAAAGAACTAGCATCCTCAGATGATAAAGAAATAGAAAGAAATATTGTAAATCAAAGATGATAAACTAAGAAGTTATACATAGATAGTATACAGAAAAGGAAGTAAACATGGCTTTTAGACATTCAAAAAGATGTTCAAATTTACTAAAGAAACATATTTAATTATTAATACAATATCATTTGAATCTATTAAGTTGTGAAAAGTAAAAATTTTGAAAAGACATTTTGTTGGCCAGGCTGTGAGCATTCATTCTCTTTCATTATTTGGGGGAATATAAGTTAGTAGACTCTCTTCAGAGAGTAATTTGGCAATATGTATCCATATTTAAAATTCACAAAGCCTTTGATAAAGCAATTACTCTTCTAGGAATTTATCCTGCAGAAACATCTGACATGGATAAGCAAAGTCTATAATGGCATGGTACTACAAACAGCCTAAATGTGTATTCTTAAGGGTTAATTATAAATTACAGTATATCCATACAATGGAATACCACATAACCATTAAAAATAACAGATAGAAATACAGATAGATATAAATATGAAGCAAATGCTGTTTTATTCTGTGTACAATCAGGAAAACATAAACCTCTCTACATAGTTAAATCAGAAGATCTGGACAGGGTTGAAGCGGGCAGAAGGAAGAAGGTGATTCCCGAATATATGTGAGCTGCTAGGTGTTAGATGGACTGGAGTAACAAGGAACAAGGGAGTGTTGCCCAATGACAGAAGTCTGCTCCTACCTCTGGGCAGGAGCCCATGGATCTTTACTGGACACTGTTTGGCTGAAGATGCTTTGAGTATAGCTGAGTAGAAGTAGCTGCTACCAACCTCACTAGAAAGAGTGTTACAGAGGCTGCTGGAATTACTGCCGTTCCCACCCCACTGCCACTTTGGAATCACCAATATTTCTTGAGCCTGTGGACACCTACAGATACTGGCTGCAGTCTGCCACTGCCACTACCATTGCCATGATCAGAATCACAAAGAAAGATTCCTTCCCCCTTTCTCCAGCCTCCTCATCTCCTTCCTCCTCTTAGAAGACTGTAACTAGGAACCAGCTGGGAAGGGAACATGTGGAATGTAGTTGTGGGGCCTCAAGTCGTCTGTGATGAGGACAACAGACAGCATTTGGTACAGTTCCCGAGAGACAAACGTGAAATGAAAAGATCAAGGTAGAATCTCCTCCATACTGTTTTCCACAGTGGCTGTACCACTTTACATTCCCACCAGCAGTGCTCAAGGGTTCCCTTTTCTCCACATTATCTCTTGTCGTTTTTGGTAAGAGCCATTCTAATGGGTACGGTAATATTTCTTTGTGGTTTTGATTTGCATTTTCCTGACTACTGAGGTTGAGCATCTTTACATGTACTTGCTGGCCACTTGTATGTTTTCTTTGGGAAAATGTCTATTCAGGTAATTTGTCCATTTTTTAAATCAAATTTGATGTTTTCTGTTTGCTACTGAGGTGTATGAGTTCTGTATACATTGGGATACCAACCCATTATCAAATATACGTTTACAAATATTTCCTCCATTCCATAGGCTGTCTTTTCATTTTGTTGATTGTTTTTCTTGCCTGCAGAATGAAGGTTCCTCAAAAATTAAAAATCAACTACCATATGATCCATCAATCCCACTTCTGAGTATATATCCACAGGAAATGAAATTGCTATCTCAAAGACATATCTGCACCCCCATATTCATTGCAGCATTATTTACAACAGCCAAGACATACAAACAAACTATGTGTCAGTGCATAGTGGGTAAAGAAAATGTGGTATACATAAACAACAGAGTATCCAGCCACAGAAAACAAGCAAAACCCTGCCTTTGTAACAATATAGATGGGCCTTGAGGGCATTATGTTAAGTGGAATAAGGCAGAGATAGACAAATACTGTGTGATCTCACTTAAATGCAGAACCAGGGAGTAGAGTGTGGTTCCCAATAGCTAGTGAGTGGGGGAAAGGAGGAGACATGGGTCGAAGGGTACAAACTTTTAGTTTTAAGAGGAACAAGTTCTGGGGATCTCATATGCAGCATGGAGACTATAGTTAACAGTACTGTATTGTATCCTTGAAAGTTGCTATGAGAGATTTTATTTTTTTTATTTTTTTTTATTTATATATGAAATTTATTGTCAAATTGGTTTCCATACAACACCCAGTGCTCATCCCAAAAGGTGCCCTCCTCAATACCCATCACCCACCCTCTCCTCCCTCCCACCCCCCATCAACCCTCAGTTTGCTCTCAGTTCTCAACAGTCTCTTATGCTTTGGCTCTCTCCCACTCTAACCTCTTTTTTTTTTTTTCCTTCCCCTCCCCCATGGGTTCCTGTTAAGTTTCTCAGGATCCACATAAGAGTGAAACCATATGGTATCTGTCTTTCTCTGTATGGCTTATTTCACTTAGCATCACACTCTCCAGTTCCATCCACGTTGCTACAAAAGGCCATATTTCATT
>NW_024412420.1:7098379-7108855 GCF_014898765.1 Herpailurus yagouaroundi | reverse complement strand
CTCCTGCTTTGGTCTTCTTCTTCAAAATTACTTTGGCTATTCGGGGCCTTTTGTGGTTCCATATGAATTTTAGGATTGCTTGTTCTAGTTTCGAGAAGAATGCTGGTGCAATTTTGATTGGGATTGCATTGAATGTGTAGATAGCTTTGGGTAGTATTGACATTTTGACAATATTTATTCTTCCAATCCATGAGCAGGGAATGTCTTTCCATTTCTTTAAATCTTCTTCAATTACCTTCATAAGCTTTCTATAGTTTTCAGCATACAGATCCTTTACATCTTTGGTTAGATTTATTCCTAGGTATTTTATGGTTCTTGGTGCAATTGTGAATGGGATCAGTTTCCTTATTTGTCTTTCTGTTGCCTCATTGTTAGTGTATAAGAATGCAACTGATTTCTGTACATTGATTTTGTATCCTGCAACTTTGCTGAATTCATGTATCAGTTCTAGCAGACTTTTGGTGGAGTCTGTCGGATTTTCCAAGTATAACATCATGTCATCTGCAAAAAGCGAAAGCTTGACTTCATCTTTGCCAATTTGGATGCCTTTGATTTCCTTTTGTTGTCTGATTGCTGATGCTAGAACTTCCAGCACTATGTTAAACAACAGTGGTGAGAGTGGGCATCCCTGTCGTGTTCCTGATCTCAGGGAAAAAGCTCTCAGTTTTTCCCCGTTGAGGATGATGTTAGCTGTGGGCTTTTCATAAATGGCTTTTATGATCTTTAAGTATGTTCCTTCTATTCCGACTTTCTCAAGGGTTTTTATTAAGAAAGGGTGCTGGATTTTGTCAAAGGCCTTTTCTGCATCGATTGACAGGATCATATGGTTTTTCTCTCTTTTTTTGTTAATGTGATGTATCACGTTGATTGATTTGCGAATGTTGAACCAGCCCTGCATCCCAGGAATGAATCCCACTTGATCATGGTGAATAATTCTTTTTATATGCCGTTGAATTCGATTTGCTAGTATCTTATTGAGAATTTTGGCATCCATATTCATCAGGGATATTGGCCTGTAGTTCTCTTTTTTTACTGGGTCTCTGTCTGGTTAGGAATCAAAGTAATACTGGCTTCATAGAATGAGTCTGGAAGTTTTCCTTCCCTTTCTATTTCTTGGAATAGCTTGAGAAGGATAGGTATTATCTCTGCTTTAAACGTCTGGTAGAACTCCCCTGGGAAGCCATCTGGTCCTGGACTCTTATTTGTTGGGAGATTTTTGATAACCGATTCAATTTCTTCGCTGGTTATGGGTCTGTTCAAGCTTTCTATTTCCTCCTGATTGAGTTTTGGAAGAGTGTGGGTGTTCAGGAATTTGTCCATTTCTTCCAGGTTGTCCAATTTGTTGCCATATAATTTTTCATAGTATTCCCTGATAATTGTTTGTATCTCTGAGGGATTGGTTGTAATAATTCCATTTTCATTCATGATTTTATCTATTTGGGTCATCTCCTGTTTCTTTTTGAGAAGCCTGACTAGAGGTTTGTCAATTTTGTTTATTTTTTCAAAAAACCAACTCTTGGTTTCGTTGATCTGCTCTACAGTTTTTTTAGATTCTATATTGTTTATTTCTGCTCTGATCTTTATTATTTCTCTTCTTCTGCTGGGTTTAGGCTGCCTTTGCTGTTCTGCTTCTATTTCCTTTAGGTGTGCTGTTAGATTTTGTATTTGGGATTTTTCTTGTTTCTTGAGATAGGCCTGGATTGCAATGTATTTTCCTCTCAGGACTGCCTTCGCTGCGTCCCAAAGCGTTTGGATTGTTGTATTTTCATTTTCATTTGTTTCCATATATTTTTTAATTTCTTCTTGAATTGCTTGGTTGACCCACTCATTCGTTAGTAGGGTGTTCTTTAACCTCCATGCTTTTGGAGGTTTTCCAGACTTTTTTCTGTGGTTGATTTCAAGCTTCATAGCATTGTAGTCTGAAAGTATGCATGGTATGATTTCAATTCTTGTAAACTTATGAAGGGCTGTTTTGTGACCCAGTATATGATCTATCTTGGAGAATGTTCCATGTGCACTCGAGAAGAAAGTATATTCTGTTGCTTTGGGATGCAGAGTTCTAAATATATCTGTCAAGTCCATCTGATCCAATGTCTCATTCAGGGCCCTTGTTTCTTTATTGACCGTGTGTCTAGATGATCTATCCATTTCTGTAAGTGGGGTGTTAAAGTCCCCTGCAATTACCACATTCTTATCAATAAGGTTGCTTGTGTTTATGAGTAATTGTTTTATATATTTGGGGGCTCCGGTATTCGGCGCATAGACATTTATAATTGTTAGCTCTTCCTGATGGATAGACCCTGTCACTATTATATAATGTCCTTCTTCATCTCTTGTTACAGCCTTTAATTTAAAGTCTAGTTTGTCTGATATAAGTATGGCTACTCCAGCTTTCTTTTGGCTTCCAGTAGCATGATAAATAGTTCTCCATCCCCTCACTCTCAATCTAAAGGTGTCCTCAGGTCTAAAATGAGTCTCTTGTAGACAGCAAATAGATGGGTCTTGTTTTTTTATCCATTCTGATACCCTATGTCTTTTGGTTGGCGCATTTAATCCATTTACATTCAGTGTTATTATAGAAAGATATGGGTTTAGAGTCATTGTGATGTCTGTATGTTTTATGCTTGTAGTGATGTCTCTGGTACTTTGTCTCACAGGGTCCCCCTTAGGATCTCTTGTAGGGCTGGTTTAGTGGTGACAAATTCCTTCAGTTTTTGTTTGGGAAGACCTTTATCTCCCCTTCTATTCTAAGTGACAGACTTGCTGGATAAAGGATTCTCGGCTGCATATTTTTTCTGTCTAGCACACTGAAAATCTCGTGCCAACTCTTTCTGGCCTGCCAAGTTTCAAAAGAGAGATCAGTCACGAGTCTTATAGGTCTCCCTTTATATGTGAGGGCACGTTTACCCCTTGCTGCTTTCAGAATTTTGTCTTTATCCTTGTATTTTGCCAGTTTCACTATGATATGTCGTGCAGAAGATCGATTCAAGTTACGTCTGAAGGGAGTTCTCTGTGCCTCTTGGATTTCAATGCCTTTTTCCTTCCCCACTTCAGGGAAATTCTCAGCTATTATTTCTTCAAGTACCCCTTCAGCACCTTTCCCTCTCTCTTCCTCCTCTGGGATACCAATTATGCGTATATTATTTCTTTTTAGTGTATCACTTAGTTCTCTAATTTTCCCCTCATACTCCTGGATTTTTTTATCTCTCTTTTTCTCAGCTTCCTCTTTTTCCATAACTTTATCTTCTAGTTCACCTATTCTCTCCTCTGCCTCTTCAATCCGAGCTGTGGTGGTTTCCATTTTGTTATGCATTTCATTTAAAGCGTTTTTCAGCTCCTCGTGACTGTTCCTTAGTCCCTTGATCTCTGTAGCAAGAGATTCTCTGCTGTCAGCTATACTGTTTTCAAGCCCAGCGATTAATTTTATGACTATTATTCTAAATTCACTTTCTGTTATATTATTTAAATCCTTTTTGATCAGCTCATTAGCTGTTGTTATTTCCTGGAGATTCTTCTGAGGGGAATTCTTCCGCTTGGTCATTTTGGATAGTCCCTGGCGTGGTGAGGACCTGCAGGGCACTTCCCCTGTGCTGTGGTGTATAACTGGAGTTGGCGGGCGGAGCCGCAGTCAGACCTGATGTCTGTCCCCAGCCCACCGCTGGGGCCACAGTCAGACTGGTGCGTGCCTTCTCTTTCCCTCTCCTAGGGGTGGGATTCACTGTGGGGTGGGGTGGCCTGTCTGGGCTACTTGCACACTGCCAGGCTTGTGATGCTGGGGATCTGGCGTCTTAGCTGGGGTGGGTAGGCAAGGTGCACAGGGGCAGGAGGGGCAGGCTTAGCTTGCTTCTCCTTAGGTGATCCACTTCAGGAGGGGCCCTGTGGCAGCAGGAGGGAGTCAGATCCGCTGCCGGAGGTTTGGCTCCGCAGAAGCGCAGAGTTGGGTGTTTGCGCGGAGCGAGCAAGTTCCCTGGCAGGAACTGGTTCTCTTTGGGATTTCGGCTGGGGGATGGGCGGGGAAGATGGCGCTGGCGAGCACCTTTGTTCCCCACCAAACTGAGCTCTGTCGTCCGGGGCTCAGCAGCTCTCCTTCCCTTTGTCCTCCAGCCTTCCCGCTTTCTGAGCAGAGCTGTTAACTTATGACCTCCCAGCCGCTAAGTCGCGCTTGCTGTCGGAACACAGTCCGTCAGGCCCCTCCGCTTTTTGCAAGCCAGACTTGGGGGCTCTGCTTGGCCGGCGAGCCGCCCCTCCGCCCCGGCTCCCTCCCGCCAGTCCGTGGAGCGCGCACCGCCTCGCCGCCCTTCCTACCCTCTTCCGTGGGCCTCTCGTCTGCGCTTGGCTCCGGCGACTCCGTTCTGCTAATCCTCTGGTGGTTTTTTGGGTTATTTAGGCAGGTGTAGGTGGAAACTAAGTGATCAGCAGGACGCGCGGTGAGCCCAGCGTCCTCCTACGCCGCCATCTTCTCTCCTAGCAAATCTCGAGAGTAGATTTTAAATGTTCTTACCATAGGGTGCCTGGTTAAGCATCTGACTTCAGCTCTCAAGGTCTGAGAGTTCGAGCCCTGCATCCGGCTCTGTGCTGACAGTTCAGAGCTTGGAGCCTGCTTTGGATTCTGTGTTTCCTTCTCTCTCTGCCCTCCCCCCGCCCTGCTTGTGCTCTGTCTCTGTCTCAAAAAAAAAAACAAAAAAAAACAAAAAAAAAAAAAACAAAAAAAGTTCTCACCATAACAATAACAAAATGGTAATTATGTGAGGTGAAGGATATGTTAACTAACCTTATTGTGCTGCACATTTCACAACATATGCCTTTAAGAAATCATTACATTGTATACCTAAACTTAAGCAATGTTGTATGTCAATTATATAGCAGGATCCCCTCTTTTTTTTTTTTTTTTAATTCTGTGTGTGTGAAGAGGGAGGATGTATATGGTTTCTGTAATAAAGAGAACAAAACATGAAAATCTCATAGCAGGAGTTGTTTCCAAATTGGAATTGAGGAAACCAAGAAAGAAATGAGAGAAAGGCTTTTCTTTCCATTCACTGTATATTCTTTTGTACTGTGTGCATAAATTGCTTAAGAAAAAAGAACTATGTCTCCAAGAAACCAAAGGCTGCCATGATAATAAAATACACTCTCCCCTACAGGTTTTTTTTTTTCGCTTAAAAATATTGCCTTTTATTTAGGACTTATTAAAAAAAAAAAACTTAAAGCACACAACTTCTTTACCCTTCTCAAAAAAAAAAAAAAAAAAAACAGTCATGGGATAAACGCATCAAAACATGTCCCATTGCCTTTCCAGATTTCCAAATATGTTATCTCTTTTCTGTAGGGAAAGAAAACTTCTCATCTTTCCTTCTAGGTTCTCCAGCTGGTCTAATAAATTGACATAAAATAGATTAAAAATTTTTTAATGTTTTTATTTTATTTTTGAGAAAGAGAGAGAGAGAGAGAGAGAGGCAGAGAGGGAGACACAGAATCCACAGCAGGCTCCAGGCTCAGAGCTGTGAGCACAGAACCTGACATGGGGCTTGAACTCACGGACTGTGAGATCATGACCTGAGCCAAAGTCCGACGCTTAACCAACTGAGCCACCCAGGCACCCTGACATAAGATAGATTAAAAGGAGAAAAACAAATTTGATTTTGTACATTTGGGAGTCCCTGAAATACAAGGCTCAAAAAAGTGACCAAAGTAGGCAGCCTTTTAGGGAAAGAAACAATAACTGGGAAGAATTGACAAGACAAAGAAGTTTGGGCTTTGGGTAGTAAGTTAGTGAGGAAGTAACAAGCCTTCTCAGCCTTGAATTCCCGATTGATCACGCTGGTGTTAAGGATGCCTTCCAACATCCTGGGATAGGGAGAATACCTTCACACACGGGAGATAGATTTCTTGCTTTGAGGGAGACAAAGGAGGATCAGAGTGTCCTCCTGGCACTGGTTGTTTCTCAGGTAACTTTAATTCAAAATAATCAATATGCCAAAGTGGCTTATTCTTGGGGAGGCATCTACTGCTCCCCTTCAGTAAGGAAGGCCTAGATTTGGGCAAGGAAGACTTCATAGCAGCTAGTATTTTAAAAAGCCTCTCCCCACCCCCCACCCCCCTTTTTCTTCTTTCAGTCTCAGGCAAGTGTGGGCAGAGTTTTAGTTACATCTTGGACTCTTTACATTTCAAAGACAAGACAGGATTTGCATCTTCAAGAAACAGAGGAAGCCGCAAGTTTCTTCCTTAAAGTTTTGGGGTATATTTTTCTGTTATCAAAAGTCTAGGGTAATTACCATTTAAATGTTTCTTTTTCTTAAGGGCAGGACAACTGTACCTCCAATGTTCTGATTTTAACAACATCTGTAAATGTCTGGAGGCAAATAGCAAAGGGTCTGGCAGACTTTGTGTTGTTCTCAGAGTTGTGCTTTTGTTTCTCCAAAGATTCAAGCTGGGATTCAAGAATTGTTGATTTTGACCTTATTTTTTGGTAAGTGCTCATTAAAAGACTGGTTAGCAGCTTTCAATATAATGCTTAGAGGTTGACTGGCTCACCCACCCATACTATTTTGAATTTTTCTTTTTTCTATCAGGGAAAAAAAAAATCCGACTAAGGGGGAAATTTGAAGATTTCTATGTTCTGGAGCTTCAGACTTTAGTTCAGTATGCCTTTGTAAAATCTGTATAAAGCACTTTAAAAAGGACTTAGGATGCTCTCCTTTCTTAATGCACAATTCAACCTTAGATGCACAACCTTAGTGGCACGATTCAACCAATGTACTTTAAATTTTTTTTTTCAACTTTTATTTATTTTTGGGACAGAGAGAGACAGACCATGAACGGGGGAGGGGCAGAGAGAGAGGGAGACACGGAATCGGAAACAGGCTCCAGGCTCTGAGCCATCAGCCCAGAGCCTGACGCGGGGCTCGAACTCACAGACTGCGAGATCACGACCTGGCTGAAGTCGGACGCTTAACCGACTGCGCCACCCAGGCGCCCCACAACCAATGTACTTTAGAGGGAAAGTCTCTAGTATTGCTTCTATCAACCCCTGAATGCTGGCCTTCAGCTGATCCATATCCCAAATTATTTATAGGAGGGCCTGAGAGAAATTCTGGTCATTTGTGTCCTCTGTGTATAGGAAAGGGGGTTATGAACGGCCACTAACATTTTTAATTCTTGTCTGAATTTGGTAGGATCTCCTGAAAGTAGAAGTAAAGGGCTTTATAATTTTAAAAATTTCTCGCTTTCCGGCAGCATGAATTCTTTGCAGCGGGGGGTCGAGGATACATCTACCAAGGACATTGCCTAGGAAGGCCTGGAGCTGGCAAAGCCTGATTACAGAGTTCTGGAAAGCAGGAGGAGTTGTTAGGAACATCAAAGTGAGACTTACTGTCCATCTGGTGTGTCTGCTAACTTCACTTCCTGGCTTCCAGCAGGTACACGAGTAACCTGTATACCCTATGCCTACAGATGGGGCTGTAGTGCTCTCTGTAAATCTTGTAGGGAAAGGGAAGTTAAAAAGACAGCAGGTTATTTAAGGGAGTTTCTGAAAAAGGTGGAAGAGTTTGGGAGCTAAAGGAATTTGGTGAGGAGATGAAGCTGAATTTTAAGAAGGAGAAGTTACCTTAGATGTGGACTTTCGTTTTTGTTCTATGTCTAATTTGGTCCTTCTGTCTTGTTAAAGGAGTCCTTAAGGCTAGCCATTATATCCTTTCTGTCCTCTTTTCAATTTGGTCTTTCAATTTTTTTAAACAATACTCATCTTAAAGAAGTGTCTTTCCATAGGTATCAATAAAACAGTTTTTTTTAAATGTTTATTTATTTGGAAAGAGAGAAAGAGAGCGAGCAGGGGAAGAACAGAAAGACAGGGAGACTGAGAATCCCAAGCAGGCTCTACAATGTCAACATGGAGCCTGGTGATGGGCTCAAACCCACAAACTATGAGATCATGACCTGAGCCAAAACAGTCGGACGCTTAACCTACTGAACCACCCAGGTGCCCTAAGACAATTCCTTAAGATGAGTATTCTCTAAAAAAATTTTCTTTCAAATCATCCAATGTTTGTCTGTTGATGAGTAGGATCTTATATTAATCTCAGCAGTGACTCAAACCAAAACCTTTTTACCACTTAACTATGACAAAGAGGTATGGCAAAGGAACATGCAAAAGATGAAGCCCTCCCAAGATCCAGAAAGTTCACTCCCAGAATTAGCCTAAGAAAGTAAAGATCTTTGTCGTCACAGACAGCAAGAATGGTGCAGTGTAAATCTTGTCTCTGGTCTCCCATGAGAAGGTGACATGCCTCCAGTCACAGACTTGCTTATCTGGGACACTGAGCGGGCATTACTGGAATGGGACTTTTCCAGTACCAGCAAGACAACGAAGGTGGAGACAACAAAGGACCGTTATGGACCAAGACCCCTTATAACAAATTCCCCTGGAGCTGTCAAGGTTGAACAAAGAGAATGATACTGTGACTTCATATCTCAGAACCCAGTCTATTCTATGAAATGCCCACTGTTATGTACATCTTCCGGCTGGCAGACATCAGAGACCGCATTCTCACTGGTCACAAAGCCAGGCTCTAAGGACATGGAACAAGTTGAAAGGAAAGAGTCACCCAGTTTTTAAATAGGGGACCCAAAGCCAAGTTTGTCTAAACACACTCTGGTCTGATGAGAATCATGAACTCACCAGTCTGTGAGGCCAGATCAGACAACAGACTTATAGAACCTATGCCTGTGTTTTACCATCTGCTTTTCCTCCTTATGACAAATGGCACAAACGGAAGACACAAAGACAAACAGTGACCCTCTCTGGGAGGAAAGGGATCAATAGAAAACAAGAGTACTCATAACAAATCTTTACCAGAGTTGCTACACCCAAGGAACTAGTTCACACAAATATTTTCTCCTGCTAATCCAAATTTACAAAAGGAAAGAGGACTCTCACCACTCTCCCTTCCAGCAGACCCATAGGCAGAGATGCAGAGGCTGACGTGGTAAGAATTCTTACCTTGTGCCAACTCTTGTCAGAGGTCCCGGGATCTCTTAGCGGCAGCAGCCCCAGAAAAAGCAATGTGCAGAGCCCCATTTTGGGTGCCAGACTGCAGAGAAGGAAAACTTTCCCTTCTTCCCTTGTAGGTTTTTTGGCTGGTCTAATAATTAAACTGACGTAAGACAGTATTATCAGGAGAAAAACAAATTTAATTTCTATGCCGGGGATCCCCAAAGAGATGAGGCTCAAAGAAGTGACCAAAGCAGATAGCTTTTATACCTTTTAGAAAAAAAATTATAATAATAAATATGTAAAGAATTGACAAGACAAAGAGTTTGGGCTTGGGGTAGTAAATTAGTGAAGTAGTAACTAGGTTTGTTTATACAGCCTTCTCAGCCCTGAATTGCCCATCTCTGGTGTTAAGGATGCCTTCCAACCTCCTGGTATAAGGAGGACCTTCATATATGGGACGTTTATTTCCTGCTATCAGGGATACAAATAATGATCAGAGTATCCTTGCATGGGCTATTTCTCAATGCAAAATAATCAATATGCCAAAGTGGCATATTCTGGGGTGGCATATTCTGTCCCTCTTTGCTTGATCTTTGGAATAGAAATATAAGTTGCTTTGTTTTTTAGATGTATAAAATGAGAGGCAGGAAAATTAACAGGCTTGCCTCAAGTGACTCAGCCAATACTTTGTAGAGTTGGAGTTTGAATACAGGTTGTCTGATTCCAAAACCTCTACTATTCCTAGCTTATTAAACTGTCTCTTTTATTCTGTCCAAATCCTTCCAATTGGCTTGGAATTTGTCATATTAAATAATATCTGAAATAAGAGAGCCACTGGTTGGAGGTTAACAATGTCATGGTTGTAAGAGGACTTTTTACCTTAGATTGAAGGTAAGGTGTGTATGGCCTTGCTTAACTAAATACTAGTAATAATTAATAATAATAGTAATCACTGCCATATCAGCAGTAAAAGTAACTCTCACCATCACCAATGACTCTAAGTCTTAATTTTGTGCTGAGAATCATACTGAACACTTGAGACATATTGTCTCCTTTAAGTAGAGCATTATGGTATTTCCAGTATTCTTGGTGGTTATAGACTGAATTGTGTTCCCCAAAATTCAGTGCTCATGGCTTAACTCCTAGGACTATGGAATGTGACTATATTTGGAAATAAAGCCTTTGCTGTATTTGGGATAATTAAGGTTAAATGGGGTCATATGGATGGGCCCTAATCCAATACAATTGATGTGACAGAGACAGCAGAGATGCACGCACACAGAGAAAAGGCCATGTGCCCTAGCAAACTAATACACACTTAAGACATGATATATTTCAGTAAGATATCCTTGTAGTCCTGAAGCTGATTTAAAGCAAGAAAAACTAATGCAATTGAAAAATCAGCCATGCAGTTCTAGCTCTACAGATCCTCCTGCTTTTTGGCAATGGCTATGGGACTGGGGAGTGTTCTTTATCCACCCAGGACA
>NW_024412420.1:7027812-7098369 GCF_014898765.1 Herpailurus yagouaroundi | reverse complement strand
TCAGGATCAGTACCTTATTAGAAAGGCCCAACATGTAAAGTGGAAAATAGGAACCTTCACAGAAAGTGTGCATAGTATATGAATGGGACAATAGGCAGACTGATGCAGGTATTCTCTAACATTTTTATAGAAAAGTCCTTTTTCCACTTGTGAATGATGAAATAAATCCTCAAAGAGGTCACACAAAAGACAGATCTTTCATTAAAGATGTTCAATTGGGGGGCCTGGGTGGCTCAGTAGGTTAAGTGTCCAACTTTGGCTCAGGTCATGATCTAGCGGTCCATGGTTCAAGCCCCGTGTTGGGCTGTGTGCTGACAGCTCAGAGCCTGAAGCCTGCTTCGGATTCTGTGTCTCCCTCTCTCTGCACCTCCCCCACCTGCACAGGCGCGTGTGTGTTCTCTCTCAAAAAAATTAAATAAACATTAAAAAATTGTTTAAAATGATGTTCACAAAAAAACTTCATTCAAAATGATCATTAAAGGTCAAAAAGAAATCATAAAGTTTGGAGAAGAGGCTGGTCTCACCTGAAAGATCATAGCTGGAGAAGGCTCAGGTTTTGTTTTGTTTTGTTGTTTAACGTTTATTTATTTATTTTGAGAGAGTGGGGGAGGGGCAGAGAGAGAGGGAGATGTGAAATCTGAATCTGAAGCAGGCTCCAGGCTCTGAGTTGTGAGCACAGAGCCTGATGCAGGGCTTGAGCTCATGAACCTGAGCCAAAGTCGGAGGCTCAACTGAAAGAAGGCTCACACAGTTTTAAAAAGAGAATCTATCAGAGAACTTTCGTGGGGACATTTTGAAAATCAAGCCTAGGGATTATCTTCTACAGATAAACTGCTAAAGCAAACAGAGGGCCTGTGGATAAAGGAAGTGTGTTTTAGGTCAACCTGATATGAAAGAGCCAGTTCTCTAGTGGTATGTTATAGATAAACAATATGTTTTTTTCAGATGTCTTAGAAACTGAAACTGAGAAATCTACTCATCAAGCCTAGTAACATGAAACAGGAACAATGGTAATAACCCTATATTCTGAAGTATGAAGTTAAAAGTCTGACTAGCATTTCTGAGCATGCTTGGGTCTCCACAGTTCATCTTACACTGGATTAGTCAGGATAGATACTTGAGAGTAGCAGAGTAACCATCATTTCTTCCCAAGCAACTCTCAACAAACAGAACCAAGTGCTTTGGTTTTAAATTGGAGAACATCTCTCTCCCACACTAAAACAACTCAAGAACAGTAAATATTAACTGAGAGGCTACTGGGTGCCAGATTTTGTATCAGGGAAAATAAGCATGGAAAAAAAAGCAGTTCTTATATTCAAGGCAAGATACATCCAAGGTAAGGGAAAGCCAAACACTGAATTAATCTTAATTCAAGGCAGAATATGAGATGTCACAGGAAAGGTACAAATAATGTACAGTGGGAGTCAGAAAAGGGAGATGTGCCTCTGATTGCACAATGGAAGCAAAATGGGATATGTTTATAGAGGAGATAAGCTTTGAAATGGATCCTAAGGATTCAGCTGGTTTTTTAAGCACTTCAAGCATTTTAAGCATTTCTGCAGATGAAGGTGAGAGTGAGTCCATTACCTAAGTGAATAAAAGAGTAGGAGAAATCTGGTGATGTAAATACATAGTCTCAGTTTGAGGAAATATAAATTTCCTCAGTTTGAGGAAATATAACTGCTGCCCATTTGGCAGCAGTTAAACACGATTATATATTTTTGTGGGGTTTGAATTAACCCCACAATTGAATTAAGCCCACTAACAAAGACATAAAACCAGAAGCCAGAATAGACAGATTTAACTAAAAAAAGAGTAAACTTTTCTTTTCTATGATGAAACAAGCTATAAACAAAGTTAAAACACAAGTGCCTGAAAATGGAAACCTATGCAGTAATAACAGGTGACCAGACACTAGGCCACAAAGAAAATATCTAGAAATCCTGTGGTGTAGAGATTTTATAGGAAGTATCAACTGATCACACTGTAATTAAAAACAGAAACTGATCACTGTCACATTGCAAGGGATGATCCAAACCTAGTTCCAAATAATCCATAATGTTACATGCTTTTAGTAATAAAAATATATTTATAGATTTAGACATATATCCAACAATAGAAGCTAGAAAAGATAATGATGGGGCATGTAGCTGGCTCAGTCGGTACAGCATGTGGCTCTTGATCTCAGGGTTGAGTTCGAGTCTCACATTAGGCGTAGAGCCTACTTAAAAACAAAACAATAACAAAATTTGAATGTAGGAATGAATAATTTTAAAAAAGAGAAAAAAAGTCAGTAAAACCAAAATGTGGTTCTTCAAAAACATAACACAAACATTAATTAAATGAAGAAAAAAATGAATAAAAGCAATACTGAGAAGACTTGATTTTATTATCTGTAGTCTTCCCAAATGCACTTACCAATACTGCAGCTCTAATCCATATTTGAAACAAAAGTTTAAACAGTTCAAATAAAGGTCCTCACATCTGTGCATAATAGCAAGCATTGCAGAAAAGTTTGAAAAAAGAAAAATCATTGAGGAGATCCTGTATCTTCAGATATGAATATAAACTATGATGGAGTAGCTGAAACAGACTGGAATTAGCAACAGACTATATACTCAGTTCAGTGCACTTAACCTGAAAGATTGGAAGTAGAATAAAAATATTCATATATTTAGAGAAAAGTATCACTGGTATTTGAAATAAGAAAGAAAATGATAGAAGAAAATATAGAAAAAAAACTATATAAAAATGGAGGGGAAATACCTTTCTAAGGGCAAAAGCACAAAAGAAACCTAATATATATACATCCTGAATAAAAATGCATCATAAACTAAATGACAAGATTTAAAACATATATATACCATTTTTGATTTATCAAATCAATACAGATAAAAAGAATGAGAAGACCCAACTTAGTAAAATTTTAAGCATTTGCCTTAAACTGTTGATTCTAACAGAATTGGTGCAGTCTTTCTGGTGGGCAATTTGATGATAGAACAAAAAACCAAAACCAAAAGACCAGACCAGGGGAAAGAGTCATGATTGTAGCTGAAGATTTTTTGAAATTGTGCATTTTTTGATGTATAGGTACATGGTGATATACTCACACTGCAAGTTTGGAGTATTATTCAGAGTTTGGTCTGGTAAGCAAAAATGGACAGGAAGGGATTTAATAAAGGGGATTGGGACTTAATCAAACCACTGAAAGAGTTAAAGCATTACAAGTCAGAGAAACAGCCACAGTCTTTCAAGAGGTAAAGAGGCTACTAACTAGATTCTAAAACAGATGAATAACAGGACAATGCTTAGAAAGCGGCATACCCTCACATCTGCTCTGTCCCCACCTGTTGGTCCAGTATAGCTGGGAGAAGATAATGGCTTCTCTTTTGCTCCCAAATTTTCCTTGAATGCATCTTATTGGTAGAATGTAACCTAGACTCTATTGGGAAGGGACACATGGAAGAAGTTAGAAGGGGGTGCAAATGTTCTGAATTTTCTATTTGTGTGTGTGTGTGTGTGTGTGTGTGTGTGTGTGTGTGTGTGTGTTAGAGACAGTAATTCATTCAATATCCAATAAATATTTACAGAGCATCTAACTATGTCAGGCATTATATTAGGCAATGGGAATACAGTAGTCAACAGGGTACAGAGGGTCTAGATGAGGGAGACACAATAAACAGGACAAATATAACATACAGTAATCTAGATGGCAATTGATGCTAGGAAGAAAAATAAGGGAGGGAAGAGGATAGGGAATGTGAGAGAATCACACTTTAGATACTGTGGTATGGAAACTTTCACTGAGAAAGTCACATCTGAATAGAGACCTAAAGTTGGTGAGGAAGAAAACCATCAGGATATCCTGGGAAAGTATTCTAGTCAGACTAGCAAGTGACTATGTCCTAGCGTACTTCTGGAACAGCAAGGGGGGCAGTAGTGTGGCTGAAGTAGGGCAGAGTGTGGGAAGAGAGCTTATAGGAAAAAAGTTCAGAGAGAGAACATGGGGAGAGATAAGTAGGGCACTGGAAGTCACTCTGAGGATTTTGGATTATACACAGAATGAGAGAGAAGCCATTGGAAGGTTTTGAGCAAGGAGTAACATAAACAGGCTAATGCTCTCAAAGAATCCCATTGGCTTTTAAATGAAAGGGACAGGGGACAAAATCAGAAGCAGGGAGGCCACTTGACCTATTTTAATCAATATGCATTTCATTAGAGATGGTGAGAAACTGTTGGATTCTGGATGCTTTTTAAGAAGAGATTAGGATGACTCTAAGATTTTACTGATTTATCTTAACTGAGGCTGGCAGTCTATGAGAAAAATGGTTTTGTGGAAGAAGATGTGGATATCAGTTTGGACATGTTTTAGGTGCCAGTTAGACATCCAGTGGTAATGCTGAGTAGCAATTATAGTTCCAGGGTAGCCAACATGGTCTTAACATCCCCCTTAGCTTGACTAAACTTTAGACAGATCTCTTCCTGAGACTTCCTTTTCTTAGAGCATTTACTTTAGAAAACCTGCAATTGTAAATTCTTTCTCTGCTCCTTTGAGATGTAAATCTTCTCTGCTCTTGCAAGATTTACAACCCATGACCTGGGCACTATCCTTTTGAAATGTAATCACCAAGCAAGATAGTCACCCCACTTCCCAGTCTGTGGGAGGGTAGGAGCCTAAATTTGACAAGCATAAATTAGCAAACACAGACGGCTTACAGCAATGGTCTTGAATAAAGTCTTCCCTGCTTGTTTAACTCTACCTAGTGCAATTTTTCTTTAAGAAAGTAAAGGTCTATGCTAGAGATCAATTTGGAAGGCATCAGTATATCCATTTAAAGATTATACTTTCAACAAAAATTCCCTACAACTAGAATAAATATATTGATCTATTTTGCTTAAATGTTCTATTCCGAATACAAATACATTGATTTATTTAGCAATCATAATACGGTAATTACTAAAGATATTCAACATAAATGACCTTAATTTGTAAATAATTCTTCCTTGTGTCTGGAACCCAAACACTGTATATTTCCAACTTCACTGTAAATACTGGAGCACATAAGACCTTTCTCAAGGATCTAGAGTTGTAAATTTGATTGATTTGTTAATGGAAAATATAAAAGCTTTGCATCTTTAGGATCTCTTAGATTTCTTCCCCGTTTCTTCTCTCCCCACCTTGCCTCACCTTCAGTTTTCACTCTCAGTCTGTTATCTTTACAGATTCAGGGTCTTCTTATGTTGTCCCCACCCACAGAGAGCAAGCGAGCGAGCGACAGCAGTCCTCACCCCAAAGCTAAAGGGAGGCCTGACAGGAGATGGTCAATGATAGCCTGATGCGGTAGGTTTTGTTTTTGTTTTTGTTTTTGTTTTGCTCTTCAGATGGCTCTCCTTTGGTTTTCTGTATAAAAATTGAAAACATAGAATGTGTACCTTGACTAAACATGCCCAAAAAGCCAATATGCCAACTTTTGCTTCAGACAACTTGAGTTTATCTCTATTATAGGAAAACGAATTAAAAAAAGAAAAAAGAAAAAAGAAAAGTCTTATACATGGTTTAGCCTAAGCCATGATGAGTAAGGGTTGCAAAAACGCATTTAGGGTCTAAGTGAAAGCTGGTAATAAATTAAAAAGAAAATGTATAAATAGAAGAATACCATCAAAAGTTGCAAAAGTAGAAAAATGACATAAATGTTCAAAAGAAGGCCAAAAGCAGTGACAAAATGTATTTTCATGTACACTCACTTGGGAAGGCACAATTACTATTAGGGTCAGCCAAATTATATATTTAGGCCCCAGGCCTGTGAGCTTATGCTAATTTGAACAGCTGTTCAAAAGATGTTCGGTGCTATTTGTTTGACAGATGGAGAAAATGGTACTCACTAATGGCCTAAGTTGCTTTGACACAAACTGATTTCCCTATCGTTCAAAGTTTCTTGCAATATCAATTGCAAATAGCTTGGACAATTTGAACCTGTTCTTTAGTGCTGACATCCTAAGGAAGAACTTTTCAAAATCTGAGATCCTCACTTGAAAGATGATGATTGTTATTATAACCAACTTCCTTTAAATTGAGAAATGGGGAACTGTGGGTCATACATACATCCCCAATGTTTGAAGGAGATTGTTAGTCACCTTTGTTTCTGACTGTCATTATTTGGAGATGACTCCCCTACCTTTGGAAATAAAGGGGATGATTACATTTTATTCATAAGGAGGGATTTATAAGACTCATAAGAAACAGCTGTTTCTCTTTACTATGGCATTTGCTTTCTTTTCATTGCATAGGAAGTCAGCTGGGAGATGCTAGTAAATGGTGGATTGAATGCAACACAAAGTTGGTATTTGTTACTATTTAGAAATAATATTTTCCTAATTGTTTTTATAGAAGAGAAGAAAACATCCTTAAAATAATGTCTCATCAGGACAAATACGACAGAAGACACAAAGCCAAGACCATCCAGTTGGAAAATGTAGATAAAATGTATGAAGATTAATAACAATTGAAAGTACTCTGTTTCTATAGTAGGTTTCAGGGATGCTCACAAGCGGGTCTGGGGAGTAAACCCCTTTCACTTCCTATCAAAACTGCAGTTCAGGGGGCACCTGGGTGGCTCTGTTGGTTAAGTGTCCAACTCTGGCTTAGGTCATGATCTCGGGGTTCATGAATTCAAGCTCCGCATTGGGCGGTCTGCTGTCAGCACAGAGCCTGCTTTGGATCCTTTGTTCCCATTCTCTTTTTGCCCCTCCCCTGCTTGCACGTGCTCTCACTCTCTCAAAAATAAACATTTAAAAAAATTAAAAATAAAAACATTGCAGTTCAGGATATTTAGGATCCTTGATCTCCTTAGATGTCCTTTTCTAATGATCCCTATTATTCAGATTAATGGGATTCAGGGACAGAGATTTGTTTTTGAAACGTTCTAGTGTATGGAGTTCAGGGGTAGAGTATTTTGTTTTACTGCTACATTTAAGAAGCTGTGATTTCCCTTTCTCACTTCCTGTAGTAGAGCAATATTTTGTCTGTATCAAACTCAATGTCTTTCCATTTAATTGTTGTCAGTCCACTGGTATTTGGCCTGTGAAGCAACATTCTTTTACAATTCTTTGATGATCATCCTTCATTTTCTCTATGTATATAATATTTAGGTATTTAAAGACAAATACTATATATCTGGTAAGAGGAACAATATTAATTCTTCCTGTATTTTTTAGTATTTTTATGGTCCTCCATACCCACATTTAATTCGCATACCTAAAGGAAAAGAAAACTAATAGTTATGAAAAACACACTCTCATAAACCCATTAAATGATAAGTTACCCCATGGCAGGCACTGTGTCATACGTATCCACATACCCTGGTGTTTAGCTTAGGGCCTGTATTAGTGAAAGTTCTCCAAAGAAACAGAATCAAAAGGATGCATATTCTATAGACCGAGACTTATTGTAAGGAACTGGCTCATGCGATTTTGGAGATGCTTAAGTCCCAAGATTTGCAGAATGAGTTGGCAAGCTGAAGTCCAGTCTGAGTCTGAAGGCCCGAGGACCAGGAAAGCCAATGGTATAGGCCCTGTCTGAAAGCTGGCAGGCTAAAGATCTAAGAAAAGCCAATGTTTTTGTTAAATTAATCATCACATGGCTTTCCATATTGTCACTACCTAAAAAATATTGGTAAATTAGTAAGTTTTCCCATTTATTCTTTAGAAAAGTTCTGCAAAATAATTTTCTCTTCATTTCAAGGAAGAAGTATGTGTTCAAAACACTTGGTGGTATTCTTCCAGGCTAGGTGGATCAAGACTTGAACCCCATGTCAATTTAGGTGAATAGTACCTGATTTAAAATAACAGTGTCCTAATTCTCTTATCTTATTAGAATGTGTTGCAATAAAAAAAAAATATTGAGAAATATGAGTAGGACCACAGAATTGATAACAAGCTAGGTGGGTTTAGATAATGTAGTAAATGTTATAATGAGATGTTAAAATGTTATAATCATTAACCTAAGTTTTATTTTTTTCTTTTTATTGGGGTTCATGAAATGGAGGTTATGCCATACATTTCTTTTTTTTTTTTTAATTTTTTTTTCAACGTTTATTTATTTTTGGGACAGAGAGAGACAGAGCATGAACGGGGGAGGGGCAGAGAGAGAGGGAGACACAGAATGGGAAACAGGCTCCAGGCTCTGAGCCATCAGCCCAGAGCCTGACGCGGGGCTCGAACTCACGGAGCGCGAGATCGTGACCTGGCTGAAGTCAGACGCTTAACCGACTGCGCCACCCAGGCGCCCCATGCCATACATTTCAAAAAGCTCTTTGAAAATGTTTATTTTTATGTGTATTAGGGTGTTAGGGCTGGTTAGATATTTGATTTTAACTTCCTGAAAAAAAATTCAAAAGCTGAATAAATTCTATTTTTTAAAATATTCTTAAAAGTATATAGGAACTAATAACAAATAAGTAATTTATCACACCAAAATATACATCACAGTAAAAACTCAGAGAGCCCATAAAAGAGAGGCACTCTTACCCTAAAGACATTTGTGAAAATCTGAGGAACATGATCATAACTTTCAAGGTTAATAGGGGGCAGACAGCAGAAGGCAAAGCTCAAGTCTAAAAGGAGAGTCTTCCTCTATAAAAATGACATTCCCAAGGGTTATTGTCTGTGTGAAACCAGAGAAAATGCCTCAGTGCCTACCAGAGGGCATTATCCTTGGGAAATCTGTATGCACAGGTCAGCACCCATGGAGATTTCCAGGCACATGCACTTCACTCATGTGATCCAAAACACTTCAAACCATACACGTGGCAAAGAGCTGTCTACACTGGTAATGTCCCAAGCACTTAGCTAATATAAAAGCAAACCCTTTCTGGAAGAATGTACTTTAAACTGAGATTTCAAAAAATTCTCAGGTAAACAGATTCATTTTCCAAGGAAAATGAGTCATTCAGATTAAAAAACAATCACTGGGCAGACAAGGAAATAAAATCAGAATTTTAAGAATCAGAATTAAAAGAATAAGATTTAAAATTAAGATTAAAATTTAAGAATCAGAATTAAAAATCCTGAAACATGTACACTAAGAATTTAGATGCTAGAATTCACAGATAAAGACTACTAAGTAGCCTTGTTTAATATGTTCAAAGCAAATTAGAACCAAGTGTGAAAAGCTGCAGAAAACAGCAAATTACAAATGGTTACCAAGAAGATTTGAAAAAGAACCAAGTAGAATTTCTGGGACTTAAAAATATAATTATTTGATGAATAGCCTTCCAGCTATGATGAAATAACAGGTGACAGAACAATGCTCCAATTAAGAATGAATAGATGTATCCAGATAAACCATCAACATCTGTATAAAGGCACTGGGGAGTTGCTGATGTTGCCAGGATAAGAGAAGACAAGATTTCAGAAAGGAGGGAATTGCAGAGAAAAATTTTGGCAGCTGTTTTTCTACTGGAGCCATTTGTTGATGTGGATGGGAAGGAGGAAGCAAAGAATTGGAGAAAGAGAGGGTGAGTATTGGCAGAAAACTGAACATTTTGGCAATCTCACTGAGTTGAAGAGACAAAATATAATGCTTGAGGAGCCAAATCCCCTCAAATGAGAAGAGACAGAACTGAATCTAACACACAGTGTTTTCCTCAAGAAGTGTGCAGAATCCTGATGCTCCACAAAATGGTAGACTAAGTTAATTTGTTTGGATTTCTCCCAAAGGCAGACCCTGATAGAAGTTTTTGAGTATGAAAATAGTTTATTTGGGAGATTATCTCAGGAAACACTGGCAGAGTAGAAAGAGGAAAAAAAAAAAAGGATAGGGGTGGGCAATACAGAATGATGCTTTTTTCAAGTAATTCCTCACTATGGGTAACTGGAGCCTAATATAGACAGTGAATTCTGGGATCTGGTGTGAAATATGCACCCCCAACCAAGTGATAACCAGTAACCAGTGTTCTGCCACTCAAGGGCATGAGGAAACTGGAGTATGTTTCTGTACCAACTCCTGCCAGTCATTGGCTAACAAATTCTCCCAAAGGACATTAATTCCATTTCACACTGGCCTAATGATAAAGCAGAACCTGGTGGCTAGAGAAAGCCCTGAGGAGATGACATGCAGGTACTGGCATCTGGAGGTTGGATCAGTGTAGGCTGAAATGGTCCACACTGGTAGGACCCCAGCAGAGCACCACAACTTCTGCTACAGACAATGTTGGCACTGCCTAGTTCCACATGTGCCCTGTGTAAATTCACTCATTCCTGTGACCAAGTCTTTAAGACAGCATAATTACAATTTCTAAAAAGGAAGGATTGTATTAAGAGAATGGATGAACTACAGTCCCCACTGCTGTAGTTAGTCTTTAGGTGGCACTGATATTTACTGCTTCTTTTATCTCCTGTCCATCAGTGATTCCCTATTCCCTTGACCAGCAAATGCTGCTAGTCTAGGTTACTGGCCCAGTGGGGTAACATTCTTGACAGGTCTGCATCTATGCTTACTGTGCACTTGTTAAACAATGTTTGTTTCAATTTCTTGGTCATGGGTATCAATGGGCATTGATGTATGAAGAGGCAGGTGAGTAAATCTCTTAAGTTCCATTCATATTCCTCTCTGATGTTACTATGAGGAATCAACCTTACCTCCTTATATCAGGTCAATTACTCCTAATGATATAGTAACTCCAGTATTTTACTGCTAATATACTGGACTAAAGAACCCCAAATGACCAGATGGCAGGTGGAGTGTTAGGTTTAATTAAATCCTTACTGCGGCCTTAGGAGAATGTTGCTCCAGGAACTACAGCCTCTAATGAACCTGTAATAGTGAGGACAGGATGCAGAATTTGTTCAAGGGTGTCCTGAAAGTAATACTGAGAGGGTCTACTCCTACTTCCAACTTCCTACTTCCTGTAGTCTCTACCTCTTAGGCCATTACAGCACATAATGGCTGTTGATTCAAACACCATACCCTGAAGGAAAGCACTCTAGCCCCACATAGGTATGCATTTAAGAGTTTTTCCCAAGTTTCTCAGGCTGAAACCTTCAGGGTGCCAAAGTATATAGCAGGACTAGTGGATCCCATGGCCATATTCTCACTGCTATGCCTTCTTCCATTATAAAGTGAGCCAACTGTCCCTGGAGATATTATGTGAGATCCCAGGTCAGTAAAACAGATATTTCCTGGGTCTTCCAACAGTAAGTTGAGGCACTACAGATGGGAATGGAAAACTTATCCCCAGAATATGTATTAATTTCAGTAAGAATGAAATGGTTTCACTTCCAGTTTGGAAGTATTTCACTGTAATCAAGTTAAAACCAAAAAGATGTTTGGTCTCTCTTCAATGTATGGTTTAATACTGTGAGCTTAGAGTCAATCGAACTCAGACAGTTAGTGTCTGTGTGAAGGAGCTTTTGGGTGCATGAATAAGCTCTAGCTCAGAAAACATAGTTACATTCATGGACTCACTGCAATCACCAGGATAACCAGCTGGTCTATCCACCTGGTTGTTCAATGTCACACCCACGGTGCATCTTCTCTGATAGGTATTTATGTGAGACACATGGATTCAGTTGGAGGTCTTTTTCTATAAATGTTCATACACATGCTTCTTCCCAGACTTCTCTATTTCTAATGTTCAATCATGTTCTTTCTAAGCCCCAGCCTAAACACTCAAGCCACTTGCTAGTGCCAAGGCGTCCATGCATATGCTCAATTCTGTCCATTCTTGTCTACACTAAGTTGATGCCCAGGTCTATTTCTTGAAGTTCCGCCCACTGGGAGGATTTCTCTCACCCTTTGGTCTGCAGTACAGCAACAACCCATTCCAAATCCACACCAACAACTGTGCTGCTAAATCCATAAACAAGGCCTAAGGTTTCTCCTTCTCCATAAAAATCAAGCAGTCTGTGAGGATAGGAGAAACAAAGGGGGAAAATTATGCAAACAAAAGACTGAGAAATCCCCCCAAGTTGGTGAAAAACAGAAACCTACAAATCCAAGAAGCTCAGCGAATGAAGCCCAAGCAGCTAAACAGAAAGAGAACCATACCTAGGCACATTATTATCAGATTGATGAAAATGAAAGATAGTCTTAAACTAGAACAGAGGAGGGGGAGCAGACAAAAATTACATACAGGGGACAATGATAATCATGATGTTGACTCATCAGAAACAACAGTGATCAGAAAATAGTGAAAAGATATGTTAAAAGCAGTGGAAAGAATGTTGTGGTAAGTTAAAGATGGCCATACACTCTTTATTATCCCCTTTATTATCACCCTTTATTATCCCATTCTTTATTATCAAGGAGAGATGGAGTTTACTTAAATTTCCCTTGATGCTGTGCTGGCTCTGTCCCTGCTCAACCAATAGAATATGGCTGAAGTGACACTGTGCCAGTTCTAAGTCTAACCCTTGAGAGGAATGGCAGCTTGTGTTTCCTCTTTCCTGGAATATTTGCCTCCCTTCAGAACCCAGCTGTCATGCAGTGAGAAGCCCAAGCCAATACGGAGGTCATGTGTAAGCACTCCAGTAAACAGCCCAGCTGAGCTACCAGCCAAGAGCTAGCTAGCATCAAGCCTGAGCCATGCAAGTGAGCCATCTAGGACTTAACTCATTTGGGCATCTCTTGCTGACTTTATGTGGAGCAGGAGAACCATACAGATGATCCCAGTGAACTCATGGAATCAGGAGATATAATAAAATGCCTTTTTTTAAAGACATTAAATTTGTGGTTGTTACACGGTGTCAAATAAGAAAACAAATCTAGACTTCATAAGGAGAGATTGTGTTCAAAAGGATTACTGCAAGAAGAGGGAGGGATGACTGAAATAGAAAGAGCATTTTGACCATAAGATCTGCAAGCATCTCAAGGATTAGATAAAGAGGATTTTTCTTCTGTATAAAGGAATAAACAAGGCTAGAAAGAACAGGATGTAGGAAGTGGGATAGAAGAGTGGCATGATCAGACAGCAGATCAGAAAATGCTGTACCTGGAGGCCAGCCTAACTTCCAAAGCTCTTAAGAGACTGTACACAGGCACAGGCTGTGTAGTTAAGGGACCTGGGGGAAAGAGACAATTTAACCTAAGTTTGGTTAACAAGCATTTTGTTATGACTGATAAGTGGACACGAGCAGTTCAGCTAATAATTTGGGAAGCAGAGAATGGGAATTTGGAGGATCTGTGTCTGGCTTTGCCATGGGTAAGGAGGAGGGCATCCATGAGTCTTGTCTAGATCAGATGGGAAAGAGTAGTTCTGTAGAGTAGGCTGTTGTCCTGAACACAAAAGAGTGAGCGATTCCTTGAGCCACTATTTCCCAGAAGCACAGGACTAGGTAAATTTCAACATTGTCAGTGGCAACATATAATAAAAACAGCTGCCACATCAGAAGTCTATTTCCAGGAAAAATGTACTTCAAAGATGAGGGTTAAATAGAGACATTTTAAGGAAAAAAACCTGAGGATTTACTGAAGTAGGCCTACGGTATACAAATGTTTAAAAAAAAAAAAAAGTCATGATGTTGAATAAAAAAAGTACCGAATGAAAACTCTGATCTATGGGAAGGAATGAATACCTCGGGAAATATTAAATAAAAATATTGAGTAAAAGAAGGCTATGGGGATAGTGGTTGTCTAATGGGGACAAGAAGAAAACTTCTAGGATGGTGGAAATGTTATGTCTTGCTTGGTGTGATTACATGGGTACAAAGCAGTTCTCAAAATGTTTTGAATTGTACAAGTAATCACATTTGTGCATTTTACTGAGAGTAGATTTTAAATTAATTTAAATAATTAAAATAAAGTCCAACTTTATATCTAAAAATTAATAAAGACAAAATTACAGAGTTTTAGAAAATACTTTCATGGTCTTAGGGTAGGACAGGATTTATTAATCAAGACAAAAAGCAGTTACCATAAAGGGAGAAATAATAAATTTGTTTTTCTTAAAATTTTCTACTCAATACACCATAAAAAGAATATAAGCCACAGAGTATCCAGTGTCTATGAACAACTACTGATAAATCAACCTTAAAAGAACATGTCAGTATGCTATCAACCAGTATAGGGAACTTCATAAATAAAGAAGTTCAGAAAAAACTATAAATACATAAAATCATGCTCATCTTCATTAATAATCAGGCATATAGTTATAAAACAAATCACATCAGTACAAATTCACTAAATTGGCAAAAAAAGGAAAAAAATCTGACAAAAGTAGGTATTGGCAAGGAGATAGTAAAAAGGGGGTTATAAATTGGTACAACCTCTTTAGAATGATTTGGAGTTATCTACTAAAGTTGCAGACCTGAATACCTTTTTTTTTTTTTAAACTTTATTTGAGAGAGGGGAAAGAGGGATAGAGAGTAAGGGACACAGACAGAATCCCAGGCAGGCTCAGTTCTCTCAGCACAGAGCCTGATATGTAGCTGGAACCCATGAACCATGAGATCATGACCTGAGCCAAAATCAAGAGTTGGACGCTTAACCGAGCCACCCAGACATGAATACCTTATAATTATGTATTTTCACTCTTTAGGTATATGTTCCAAAGAGACTCTTACATGAAGATATATGTAAGAGAGTATCATAACATTACTATTTATAATGTCCATCAACAGTAGAATACATAAATAATGGTGTATTTATGCATTGGGATATTACACAACAAAGACAATGTATGAAAACAGCTCACATATCAATATAAATGAGCCTCACAAACAATGTAGAGTGAAAGAAGAATCAAAAGAATAAGTGTTGCATTTATACAGCTTGATAAATGACAAACTAAATAATGTTTTTAGGTATGTTTATGTAGAGGATAAAAACTATGAGGAAAAACAAGGAATGACTGTTACAAAAGCCAGGATAGCACTTACCCCTGGTAATAGCAGGGGTGTTGTATTCTTGGCACATGGAGGTCTAGTATTTTACACTATACACATGTCTTTTATGTCTGCATCTGTATATATTTCAAAATTTTAAAAAATGAACATGTGTGGTATATTATATTGACCAAGACTGTGACTTAGGCTACTGTTTCAGAGCAAATTGTTTTTTTTACTTCAAAACTTACTGGGAGCTGGTTAATGTCTTCATATCAGTAATACAGAGTAATAGTCTTTCAAACAGAAATAAAACTTGGGAGACCATTTTGGTCATCACAACACAACTGAAACAAACAAAAAACAAAAACAAGAACACCTGAATCCAAAGACTTATAAGCAACTTTCCTAAAGAAAATGGATAGTGTCAGACTAACCTAGATTCCCAGTGATTAATGGGAATGAGATGAGATTAATTGTTCAATGATGTTAATCATGAGAAAGTCTCTGAAGTCAACTATCACATCTTGCCCATACAATGACTGCCTCTTTGCACTTGGAAACAGATCCCTGTGGATCTTTACCCTGCTTGCTTGTCAATGACATAGATCATGGAATGTAGCATGTTAACCCACCCAAATAAATGTTGTACATCTAGAGCTTCCTAGGTAACCAAATAATTTTCACCTAAACAGAATACAATAAGGAAAAAAAATATTGCTCAGCATTTCAACTTATTCAGATGAGCAAGTGTTAATATAATCCTTTATCTTCCTCACATCAGAGGGACAGGATTTTTTTAACCTTAGTTGTTGTTGCTGGTCCCCCCCCTCCCCAACTCATTATTTCTCTGATGCTGTCTTTGGGCTCCTTGGCATCAGAATTAACTAGAAAATGAAACATGTTTAAAATGTAGTTTCCTAAACTTTAACCAAGCTATAGCATAGTCTAATATAATCTTTGAGGACAAAACTCATTTTAGGGGCACTTGGGTAGCTCAGCAGTTAAGCATCCAACTCTTGATTTCAGCTCAGGTCATGATCTCATGGTTGGAGGAACTGAGCTCTGTGACAGGCTCTGCTCTGACAGCAATGGGCCTGCTTGGGATTCTTTCTCCCTTTCTTTCTGCCCCTCCCCTGCTTTCTCTCTCTCTCAAAATAAACATTAAAAAAATAAATTCCATGTTAACCAAGTTCTCCAGCTGATTTTTATGCCCAATGAGTACAAGAATTTTACTCAAGTTTATTTTCTAGGACCTTATGATTTATCTTCTTACTTTTATGTTTTATTATTTAATGCCTTTGGTGACAAAGCAGAATAACTTGAGAGATTATATTTAATGTATTATAGTATTTAAACCAAGAAAGAAAATTGGATCTTATGCAATCTTATAATTGAGTTTCCTGTTTTAAAAAATTTCCAGTGTCCTAGTTGCAAAGAGGCCTAACTTGTCACAGTTGTAGGAAACATTAGGGATCAGTTAACCTAGCCTCGTCACTGAAGGGTGAGAAAACTGAAGCCCAGAGATGAGAACTCACTTGCTAAGGTCACACAAAGAGTCAATGTGTGGGCCCATACCAGGACTCGGCTGCCTTGGCCTAAGGCCAATGGTTTTCTTTTTAAATCATGAATGTAAACCAAATCTGGAAGGTAATATGCAATGATGAAAACATAAGATTTTTGTGGAGCTTCTGAGGGAAGACTATGATTTATTGATAAATTATTTATAAAAAGTTATTTAACTTTTATTCATTAATTCTGCTACATGACCTTTTTTAAATGTTTATTTTTAAGAGAGACAGCATGAGCTAGGGAGCATCAGAGAGAGATGGAGACAGAGGATTGCTGAAAGTAGCAAGCCCGATGTGAGGCTCTAACTCATGAACCTCAAGATCATGACCTGAAGAGAAGTCAGACAACTGATTCAGCCACCCAGGCACCCCAATACTGCTACATGATTTTTTTCAGTAGAAAATTTCACTTGGTCAGCATACTACAATAAAATGTATTTCACTATGTTTTATTTCTATCTCCATTATAAAAAGAAGTTGTATATTTACAGAAAAAAAATATATTTATATATATTTAATACATTAATTATACACGTGTGCACGCACACACGCACACACACACAACTGTAGCTTATTTTCATTTGCCATGTCATCAAGAAAAGAGATTTGGAGTCTACCCAGACCATCTCTAGGCTTTCAATTTTAGTACACTCTTTAGTAAAATAATCTGGAGAATGGGAGAGAAGAGAGGGTAAATGGGATGTGTTAAAAACTTGGCTTCAACTTTCATTATTTCTTAAAGATTGAGAGAAAGAGGAAAAATATCTGGGTATATCATTCCTTCTTATCATAACCCAATTGTGCTTTTGTATACTTACCACTCAGGCACTACTCTTGTCTAGGACAATAATAACCTATTAGATACCAAATTCAACAGGCAACTTTTCTTACCATAGTTACATTCTTAGCAGTAGTCGATATATTTGGACACACTGTTTTCAAACATCTTCTTTTCTGGGTTTCCAAGGGTAACATCCTATAATGGTTAATTTTACATGTCAACTTGGCTAAGTGACAGTACCTTGACATTTATTTTGTCAGACAAGTCTGGATGGTGCTGTGAAGCTACTTTCTAAATGAGATTAACATTCAAATCAATAGATTTTGAGTAAAGCTTACTTTCCATAATGTGGGTGGGCCTCATCCAATCCATTGAAGGCCTTAGGAGAAAAAAGACTGAGGTCCCCCAAGGAAGAAGAGGGAATTCTGATACCTCTATCTTTGTACTAGAATTGCAACATCAACTCTTCCCTAGGTCTCTAACCTGCTAGCCTACCTTGCATATTTTAAAATTGTTAACCTTCACCTTTCTCCTCTTACCCTCTTTCACTCTCTCCCTCTCCTTCTCTTCCTCTCAATGCTATATATACTCTTGGTCTGTTTCTCTGGATAGCCTTGAGTAGTGCATACCCCTTTCTACATTGTGGACACAACCATTCAGTTTCTTTGTTGGCTCCTCTTCCTCTGTCCGGCTTCCAAAATGTTAGTGTGCTCAGGACTCAGTCCTGGTACCCACATTCCAGGACATCTCTGCCTATTCCAGTATTTTAAATACCACATAAACACTAAAGATTCTCACATACTCAGCCTTGACCTCTTTCTTGACCTCCAGGGGACAAGTCCAGCCATCCACTCAACTTCTGATTTCATCCTCGAGACCTGCTTCTTCCCCAGTATTTTTTTCTCCTATAAATGCAACCACCATTCACTCACTGCCTTCCATCATTTCAAACATCTAACCCATAAACAGGTCCTGCCAATTCTACATGTAAACATATTTCAAATCTTTTTCTGCAAACCACTGTCATCTCTTGCCTGGAGTGTTCCACAGCCTTCTAACTTATCTCTCCCAGCCTCCAATTATCCATTCTACACACAAAACAAGCTGAAAAATCATGTTCAGTGATAAATCAATTGTGTTCCTCCCTTACTTAAAAGATTCCAATGGCTCCCAACTTCATCTAAAATAAAAGCCAAGCTCTTCACTGTAGAGTAACTGGCTCCGGCCCAACTCTTTACCTTTTCCTACAAGTTTTGTGTATTATCTGCTATATCTCAGCATTCCAAAACCTCCTTTCTCTATTTTGAACACACCAGGTTTGCTCCCCTCTAAGTCCTCTGTTAGACCTCTCCCTTTGCTCAGAATATTTGTTTGTTTGCCATATCTTGACACCCTGAGCTTCCATGTAGATCAGAACTTAAATGTTAGATCTACAGGGAAGCCTCGCTGGACCACCCAAACTTTAATTAATCTAACCCTGTCTCTCTGTGCCATGTTGCTTTTTTTTAATGTGCATCATATATTTCCAAGCCCCCCCCCCACCGACTTAAATATAAGTCTATGAGCAAACACCTCGTTCATCTTTTTCGCAGTAATATCCAAGGTACCCAAGATATTACATGGATCACATACTCAATAAAGAAAAATGGATTACAAAGTCTAAAAGCACGTGTAACATGATGTTAACAGTTGTTAAATCGAGATGATGGAAATACAAATATTTGTTATATTAACCTTTTCACTTCTCTGTATTTTTAGAATTTTTCAAAATTGTACATAGATAGACAGAGGTATAATTTGAGGACTCCTTTGGAAGAAGCAACTGGTCTTATTGCCAGAACTTGTCAACCTGAACTGGAATATACACTCACTGAAAGAAAGTGCTGCATTTGAATGTTGATGATGTTGCATGATGTTAGAGACTGCAAATTATGAGCTGGGTCTTGTGATTTCTATCTAAAGATAGGTAGTACACTTTCTAGAGCATTCCCAGACTGAGAGGGCTCACCCACCCTGCTTCCTGTGTGAAGTTAGTAAATACCCGGGGTCCTTGGAAAAGTGATGCATTTTAGTACCTGGAAGATGTTCTACTAGAGAAACAGCCTAGCCCCGTAGAGACAGCGATGTCCTCAGTCCAGAAGACCTGTCCTCTTCTACCACCCAGTTGGGAGTAGGGTGGAGGGAGGGGTTTGGAAAGGCATTCTACCTGTGTGTGTGTGTGTGTGTGTGTGTGTGTGTGTGTGTGTGTGTGTACGTTCCTCATATTTTTATATGAAACTCATATTTTTATATGAAGGATTTTTTTTTTAATTTTTTTTTCAACGTTTATTTATTTTTTTGGGGACAGAGAGAGACAGAGCATGAACGGGGGAGGGGCAGAGAGAGAGGGAGACACAGAATCGGAAACAGGCTCCAGGCTCTGAGCCATCAGCCCAGAGCCTGATGCGGGGCTCGAACTCACAGACCGCGAGATCGTGACCTGGCTGAAGTCGGACGCTTAACCGACTGCGCCACCCAGGCGCCCCTATATGAAGGATTTAAATAAGTCTTTTTTCTAAATAATTTCAGTGTTTACTGTCTCAACATTTTTAGAATGTCATTTAAGAATATCTGTACTGCAGCCCAAATTTTCAAACCCCATAAACTTTATTAACAATGGAATTTTCTGTAATTCAGGGCACTTGCTATTCAAAATGCAGTCTGGGACAGCAACACTTGCAAGCCCTAAGAGCCTTTTAGAGATGGGAACTTTTAAGCTCCACCCCAGAACTACGGATTCTGAATCTGCATTTTAACAAGATCCCAGGTGATTTCTTTTTTTAAATTTTTTAATGTTTTATTTATTTTTGAGACAGAGAGAGACAGAGCATGAGCAGGGGAGGGGCAGAGAGAGAGGGAGACACAGAATCCAAAGCAGGCTCCAGGCTCCGAGCTGTCAGCACAGAGCCTGACGCGAGGCTTGAACTCACGAATCATGAGATCATGACCTGAGCCAAAGTCGGACGCTTAACCGACTGAGCCACCCAGGTGCCCCGATCCCAGGTGATTTCTATGCACATTAAGAAGTTAAAAGTACTATACTATAGCTTTCTTGATTGTTTTCTTCACTGCACAGCAGCTTTTTATTTTGATGCAATCCCAATAGTTTGTTTTTATCTCCCTTGCCTCAGGAGACATATCTAGAAAAATGTTGCTACATGATTTCACTCATATGTAGAGTTTAAGAAACAAAACACATGAGCAAGGAGAGAAAGAGAGAAGCCAAGAAACAGACTCTTAACTATAGAGAACAAACTGATGGTTACCAGAGGGGAGGTGAGTAGGGCGATGAGTGAAATAGGTGATGGGGATTAAGGAGTTCACTCATAATGAGCACTGAGTGATGTATGTAATTGTTGAATCACTATATTGTACACTTGAAGCTAATATAACAGTGTATGTTAACTATACTGGAATTAAAATAACATTTAGGGGCACCTGGATGGCTCAGTCAGTTGAGCATCTGACTTTTGATTTCAGCTCAGGTCATGATCCCAGGGTCCTGGGATCCAGTACTGCCACTCGCTCTGCACTGAGCATGGAGAATGCTTGTGATTCTGTCTCTCTCTCTCAATCTCTCTCTCTCTCTCTCAGTCCCTCTGTCCATGCTCATTATTCTCTCTAAAATAAAAATTAAATTAAATTAAAAAAACCAAAATGTATTATACTATCCCACCTAGTACCACTTCCTGCACGAGCTGACTCCACTAGTCACACCTGCTTGGCAAACACCTGGTGACTTTTAGAGCAATTAAATTTACATTTGTACATTTAAAAAATTTCTTTTATGTATATTATTTTGCCAAATCTTCATAATGATCCTGTTGAGTCGTCAAATAGTTCTTATTGTCACCAGCATATGGATGAGAAAACTAAGACTGGAATGACGTGCCCTAATCCCACAGTAATGGTGACAGAATCTATGCATCTAAAAGTGCACATCGTCACCAATACCCCTGTTAGGATGGGAGATTTCTTAGCAACATTTCATCCCTTCCCAACCCACACAAGTTTATATCCTGTCAGTAAGGTCTTCTGGGGCTGCTGCTCAATATAGAATTTTAACATTCCCGTAGGTACTGAAAAATAAATCACATTCTCCAAGTCATTCTGAGTTGAGCTAAAAATCCAATTATCACCTCACTAGCTGACATCATAAATCTCTACCAATTCTCAGCAACTAAGAGATAACCTTAAAAGCACTAACTCCACTGAGCTCATGACCTTCTCCTTCTGAAGTTTCTCAGCGCATCCCCTCAGAGCTTGGGCAAGGGTTAGAATGTGAAGCCCACAGACCCAGATTCAAATTCTGATCCTGACTTTCTCTTACTAAATGTGACACATGGGCAAACCATTTAGCCTATTTAAGCCTTAGATTCCACTTCTATCAGCTGGAGATTGCTTACCTATTTATAAGGTGTTCAAATGAAAAGAGATAATGAATGCACAGTGCTTAACACAATCTTAAGCTCCCAGTAAGTAGATCATAATGTTGGTTATCATCACTCATTAAGACAGTTTTCTCATCTGTCGAATTGAAGGAAAGAAAAATCTCTAAAGTTCACTCAGCTCCTCATTTGAGAAGTTTAATTCATGTTTATACTTCCTGCTCTACCCCTTTATCGAGAAATTAGAGCTTGCCTTCATTTAAAAAAAAAAAAGATTTGTATCACTGAAATATGAGATGTTTCCTGATTGAGATTTCTAAGAACACATGAGGAACACAGACTGGAGGTGTTATTACATTTTTATTTGAATTTTATAAATTTAATGAGATGGAACATGCCAGAAATATATATTTATGCTTTTTAAATCATGAGAGTTTTAAAATTGTTTTTTCTAAATTGACAGAATAAGTATCAATAGGCATTAGCCTTACCCCAAAAGATCACAAAAATGAAAAGAACTAGAGTAGCAATGTATATATTATATCCTATAGCATCAAACCTCCCAAAGAACAGGGCAGCCAATGGAAGGGGGGGGTGAATCCCAACTGGACTAATCATGTGCTAATTCCACAAGAAAAAGGGAGTCTCTTATTACCTTCTTTCTTAGATACTGCTTACCCTGGAAGACATAAATATTTTGGTCTTAGAAAAAAAGAAAAAAAACTGAAAAACTCAAATGCATGTTTAATCATCCTATGCTCCTTTATTGCAATAGCAATGAGGATGTACCTTTTCACCTCCACCTCCACTGAGTATAATTTCCTCCAAAAAACCCTTCCGTATGGGTCCTTAAAAATCTACATTTTCTCTTTTTGGATCACTGTTATTGTTATTATTATGACCATACTAGCACTAAAAAATGAATCAAAAAAGCACATAGAACATTTCTGATTCTTTTGATCTTAGAGTAGAATTAGACTCTTCCCTATAATTGCCTAAGATGTTGCTTGAAAAAAATAAAATATTTTATTCTTATAAAAAATAAGAACAAAAGAAATGATTCCATTTCATTACTAGATATTTGACCATCTTTCTCTAGGAAGATACTGTGTCTCTATCTTCTGTTGTCTAATTTTTGGCAGAAGTTCAAAAATGTAATAAAAAAAACAATGTTCTTTCAGATACTAATGTATGTACTGTGTGTGGGTGTTCTGTATACAGAACAGATGCCACGATAATTCCACCACTACCTTAAAGTTTGTCTTTAAGAAACAAAGAAATCTACCGTCCCTTGTCCCTGACCCAATGCTAACTAGAATGTGTGTAAAATGAATCAGAAAGGGATTTCAAGGTCAACTGTGATTTTGTCATTTAAATCATTCATTCAACCACCATTTACTGAATGCTCACTATTAGTCAAGTTTCAATGGGTCTGGAAATAAAAAAGTAAAATGAACAAAACACAAAACAAACAAACAAAAAACACCTTACCTGGTTTTGAGGAGCTTAAACTTAAGTGGGAAAGAGAAACACTATGAATCCAAACAAGACAAAACAGGGGCGCCTGGGTGGCTCGGTCGGTTAGGCATCCAGCTCTTGATTTGGCTCATGATTTAGATCATGATTTGGTCATGATCTAAAATTTTTTGAGTTCGAGCCACACATTTGGCTCTATGCTTATAGTGCAGAGTCTGCTTGGGATTCTCTTTCTCTCCCACTCTTTCTGCCCCTCCCCTGGTCATGCTCTCTCTCTCTCTCAAAAATACATAAACATAAAACATTATTTTTAAAAAAAGACAACACAAAAAAATTAAATAGAAACGTAAAAATATTTTGGAAATACTGAAAAATAATTATACCTTGATGTTGAAGAAAAGACTCAAGAAAAACTATACTTCATATAAGGAAGTATATATGATCTAGGCATTAAGAACTTACTGGGCCCCAGGGATGCCTGGTTGATTCATCAGTGAAGTGTGCAACGCTTGATCTCAGGGTTGTGAGTTCAAGCCCCACATTGTGCATAAAGTTTACTTAATAAACACACACACACACACACACACACACACATTGGGCCCTGTTGGTCTATGATTGACTATATATACACAAATCTTTTTTTCCCTTACTCATTCATCCATGCAATCAGTTCAATGAAAATTTATTGAGTATCTGTTTACCTGCATTCAAGGGGGTTGGAGTTTTTGTATCTCACAGAGTAGAAGTGGCCAGAAGGTATTTTTAGGTCCAAAATAAGTAGTTAAGTCAGAATTTGGTTCCAAAAAAAACCTCTTTTTAAGATGCCCCAATCTTAACCACTATGCTGTATATTACTTCTAGTATAGCACAGAACAGTTATCCTATTAAAGTAGTTCTCAAATTGAGATCTTCAGACCCCTGGGGCCTCCTAAAATCATCTGTAGGGGTCCCGTAAAATCAAAACTCTTTTCATAATGATACTAAGGTGTAATATCCCATTTTCATTTTGTTGCTATTATACTGATGGTACAGAAGAAGTGGTGGGTAAGCAGCTGGCACCTTTCCACTAATCAAGGAAGGGAAACAAAACTGTACTGGTAGTTATCTCTCCACTGCCACATATTCACTGTTTTGTTTTGTTTTTTTTTAAGCCATGTTTACTTAGAATGTCCTTGGTGATGCAGTATGTCATTAGTGTTATTAAATCTTGACCTTTGAGTATATATTTTTAATATTCTGTAAGACAAAATAAGGACTTTTCACCTAAAGCACTCCCACTGCATATTAAAAGACAATAATGCTCTTGAGTAACAGACTTATGAGACTGTTTTGAATTGTAGGCTGAACCAGACACCATCTTTACTTGAAAAATTAACCACCAGAACAATTCTGATTATTCAAACTTGGGATATTTGATATTTTCTCAAAATGAAATGAAGTGAGCCTGTCACTTCATGGAAAACAACTGCCATTATTTCTTGCCAATGATAAAATTTGAGATTTCAAGGCAAAATTAAACTTTGAAAACTTTTATCTGCTACCATGAGCTTGAGAACTTCTCAATAGTTGAGGTTTTTTCTGGTAGTATCTTTGGTGATACTGGTTAATGTAATCATTTCTGACATTGTCTAATGCAATATCTTGCCAAGTAGAAGATAGGTATACCTCAGCAAATCGGTATTTTTTAAACAATGAATGCACTGCATTACAAAATCATATTTGAGTCTAAGATCCATTCCAAGTGAGAGCTAGACCAATGGATTTTAAATATAAGGATTTCATTGATGTGGTTTCAGACTCCACATTACAAATAACCTTTAAGAAACTAGTTTGTCAAAGTTATAAATAGGATCAAAGAAGAATATCCACAATTATCTGAAAAGGCTATTAAAATATTTCTCCCTTTTCCAACATGTATGTACATTTGCTTCATATGGTTGAAGCAAAACAACATATTGCAACCAATTCAATGTAAATGCAGATGTGATAATATAAGTGAATAGAAAATACTAAGCCAGATTTTAAAATAATACTTGAAACAATTTAACACAATGAAACACTACTTAAAATTTTTCAGAAAATAATTTTTTCATAAAATGTTAATGTGTAATAGATTAATATTATTTTATGTAGATTGCAAAATATTTTTAAAGGTCTCCAGTTTAATTCTAATATGGGAAATTTTGATAGATTTGTCCTTCATAAACAAAAGCTCTTTGGACTCCTCAGTAATTTTTAAAAGTGCAAGGTATCCTGAGGCCAAACGTTTAAGAACTACTGCCCTCTCAGATATAAAACTATACTATAATGCTAGATTAATTAAAACAATATGCCTTAGTGCAAGAACATTTAAGCACATCAATGAAGACAACAGAGTCTAGAAACAGACTCATATATATGATAATTAAATACTATGATAGAGTTTGCATTTTAAATTAGAAGTTATATCATATGCGATCTCGACAGGAAACAGATGGTACTATAAAATGAGGTAATGGCAGAAATTTTAATAAAGGGACTATTTTCAAGGGTATGAACTGGATTAAAGGGAATTAATAGGGATAGAAAAACACCATTTTGCCAGAAACAGTGAGATCCTTTAATATCCTAGGTCTGAAAATCAAAAGGAAGGAAGCACGCAAGCTGGAGACTGAACCACTCCTTATATAGGAGAGGACTTTCAGGCAGGACAGTGGGCTTCCAGATGAGAAACAGCCATTGTCAACCAACCAGCAAGTCAACAGGGAGGGAGCTGGAGGAACAACCAAATCAGTCCCCTCCCATCCTCTGATCTCTAGATGGTGCTTCCTGTTGGCCAAACCCAACTGAGAGACAGACCATTCTAGACACAGAAGCTAAAAATGGTGGAAAGAGGATGTGGAGGGGCAAGTAGAAGACATCCATTTCTGTCTACTCCTTTTTCTCCTCAACATAGCCTCTTATTATTTGCCTAGACCTGTTCAGGCCTATCTACCATTTCTGTTTAATAATGGAATGCTCCTATGCATGTCTAATTTTATGGTTCAGTGGATTAGATAATACCCAGATTACTATGGGCAGTTTAGAGGGCAAAGTTACTTACAGTGTCCTAGATCTTTCCTCTGGAGAAGGATCTGATGCAGAATCACACTCTATACCTGTGACTTATGGTAAAGGAACCAAGCAAGTCACTGAAACAGGACCCCTCAATTTGATAAGGACACCAGGTTCCTCGGAAAACGGATCTGCAAACTGGATAAGAGGTCATTAATGTCCTCTACAGTGACTCAAACAGGGTTTCTGCTTACCAGAGCTAAACATTATTTTGTTTAATCTGTCAAACATCATTTTGATAGGCCCATCTATTTCATTTTTAGGGATTCTATGATCAATCAGCCATTGCCAAGACCAACCTTGCAGGTTTAAACACCCTGATTACAACTGTATTCCCAGGATTTACTGTGTTAAATATTGCTCCCACCAGGTCTCTGATTATTATGCATGACCATTCATTTGGCCTCTTACCATTCAAGGCTCACATTATTTCCTACTGAAATGAAAAAGTCCAATTCTATCGCATCATCTCCCATTGTCATCTGTGACCTGCAGAAGACAAGTGAATTGGGACTTTCAACAGGTTGGATTTTCTCTGTCCTTATTCCTCTAATCTGGGCAAGTTAATTTCTAAGTCAGGCAACAGCTAATTTAGGGGAATTTTTTCCCTTTTGCAGCAGACTGGGAATAAATACCCTTTGCCAATCTCCAGGGCTAGATCACATTTTTTTCTTGAATTTCAAATCCTTCTACTTCTTGATTTAGTTCGACTGGTTCATCATTGCCCTTTTGAAGGTAATCTGTTTTACTCTGGCTGCTTAAATGTTATCTCTGTTTTATGTTTTCAGCAGTTTTTCACAAAGTACCTGTTTTTGTTTTGTTTTGTTTTGTATTTATCCTGCTTGGCATTCACAAAGCTTTGTGAATGTCTGTGCAATTTTTTTCCATCCATTTTGGATAACTCTGAACCATTATCTCTTCAATTACTACAGAATAATGGGTTCTGCCCCATTTGCTTTTCTCCTCTCTTCTTGTAATTCCAATTACTTATATGTTAGACCATTTAGCTATGCTCTGCATATCTCTTCCACTGTTGTCTTAATTTCCATCATTTAGTTTTCCTTTGCTTTCATCTGGATATTGTCTTCTGTCCTCTCTTCCAAATTGTTAATTCTTTCTTAAGCTGTTTATTTCTGATGTTAAACCTTATCTTACGTACTCTTTTTCCATCTTCTATATTCTTAATTGCATTTATCTTATTTTCTACTCCCAGAATTATTTTATCACATAGCTTCAATTTCTGCTAAAATTCCTAACTTGTCATTCATTTTTTTTTGGACATATTCATCATAATTAGTTTAAAATCTTCTATTCCACCAACATCTGGTTACTATTTGGGGTTTTATTTTACATACACACACACACACACACACACACACACACATACACACACACATATATATATTTGGTCAGTTCTTGTCTTTTACATGTTTGATAATTTTTTTTATAGAGCACTAATGTTTTGCATGAATTATTAAATAGAAAGATTAAAAAAAATTAAGTTGGAAGTTCTGAATGGTGCTACTTCTGCCAGAGAGTGTTTACTTTTACTACTAGCTGACAATCAGGGTAGGAAGTGATAACCTTAATACAGCATGAGATTAAATTGATTCAGAGGGAAGTTTTATTCATTATGATGTTTCTTGTTTACTCCCCACTTGTGAGTAATGGCTTTTTTGGTGTGTCAACTGAAAACCCCATATGTTTGCCATGACCCTTCCTCCTTGGTGGGCTTGGAGTCCCATGGTATTTCTTAATGCTAGCTCAGATTCTCATTTTCTTAGCCATGGCTTTCTATTTACATTTTCAGTCTCTCAGGGCAATGCTTTAGAATTCGCAAATATCGCAGGAGGACTCAGAGTCAAATGTCAAGCATACCTCTTTGGATTTCCCTTTCCACAGGATGTTGGATCTTCAAGTCCTCATCACCCTGACAGCTTTCCAATGCTATCACACTGAGTTTTTACAAGTATCTTACCCATTATTTCTGGTTGCTCTTAGCAAAAAGATTGGTTTGATACAAGCTACTCTTCCATAATTGGAAGTAGAAATTCTACTCTCATGATCTAATTAATGATTTAGTTGGATCTAGATAACTAGATTGGAAAAAATTCCCAACAGCAAATCAAAAACTTTGCTGTTGAAATTTTTCACTCACTGCTACTGCTTTACTATGTTTTCTTTCTGAGAACTTTTCTTTTCCATTTATTTTTATGATCTCCTGTGTTTTGAAATTTCAAGATGATGTGCCTTAGACCTTTCTTCATCCTTTGTACTGGTCATTTAAAAACACTCTTTTAATCAGAAGATATGTTCTTCAACTTTAGGAACTTTTTAAATTATTCTTTATAATTTTTTCTAGGCCATTTTTATTGCTGATTCCTTTTTAAATTCTCTTATTTGGGTGTGGATTCACTCAGACTGATCCTTTCTTTATATTTCCTTTCCTATTCTACAACTCTGTCACTTTATCCTACTTTCTGAAAAAGTTCCTTAACTCTGTCATCTAAGATTTCTATTGACTTTTTCATTTTTGCAATCATATTTTATGCATGTTCTTTCTTGTTCTCTGAAAGATGCTTTTTATAGCATGCTTTTCTTGCCTTATGGAAATAAAATCTTTTATATTTCTGAGGATATTAATGATTTTTTAAATTCTAGTTTTTATCTCTGCATAATCTCAGATTTCTTCAAATTTTATTATTGCTATTTTTGTTCATATTGGCTTCTGTCTTTCAAGTTAAAGACTTTGTCTCAATGTGTGATGGTTTGCTCCTTGCCTGCCAGCTCACATTAAATAATCTGGCAAGAAAAAGATCACTGAGAGTCTATGAATATGACTGGAACTTGCTGACTAATGGTTTCACTATAAGGTGGTCTGTAGGGATTTCTCTCTGAAGATATTGAGATTCCTCAAAAAGACTTCCAGTTCCTTTCCTGCAGATTAATTTTGGCTTCTGGTTTCCTGAGGATCTCTTCTATTTAGAATATTTAGTACATCTCTGCCCCCGAGCTATGGTCAGATGCTGTTTGAAATTTTTCGGAAAGTGAACCCCCAGTTTTTTGCTAGCATGGGTGAGGACCAATAATGGGGAGAGAATCTGACAGTTAACTACTTCCTAAAGAATCTTCCAATTAGAACTGTTTTTTAATTCCTCTTAAACACAACTTCCAGCATGGTGCCCAATACCTTTGACCTCTAGTAAGAGGTTTTGCAAAGCAAATTAACTTGCTAGTGAGCTTCCCTCAGTGACAACTTAGACTTCAGATTTCTCAAGTTGGCTAATCCAGTCACCACTTGTTCACCTACTGTCCTGCTTTCTGTCTTGTTCATGCTTGTGCACTGACGGTCTTCATAAACTGTTGTTTTGGTGGAATTTCAGAAGGCAGCAGATAAAGGCATCCATTCAAATACCATCATTAACTCGATGCCACTGTTTGCTTTTAATAAGATACCATTCTGGGGATGCCTGGGTGGCTTAGTGGGTTGAGCATCCAACTTCGGCTCAGGTCATGATCTCACAGTTCACGAGTTCAAGTCCCATATCGGGCTCTGTGCTGACAGCTCAAAACCTGGAACCTGTTTCGGATTCTGTGTCTCCCTCTCTCTCTGCACCACCCCCCTCTCACTTGTGCTCTCTCTCTCAAAAATAAATAAACATTTAAAAAATTAAAAAATATATATACCACTTTGTACAATTTTACAAGGGCATGTGTTATTTTTTAATAAAAATATATTAGCAAGTAAATATTTTAAAATATAAATGTATAAATTTGCTGTCCCAGAGAATGGATGTGAGTATCAGAACTTTTTTTTTAAGTTAATATATTTATTTTGAGACAGAGATTCAGAGAGAGAGGGAGAAGAGAGAATCCCAAGAAGGCCCTACACTGTCAGTGCAGAGCCCAACACAGAGCCCCACAAACCAAACCATGAGATCATGACCTGAGAGGAAATCAAAAGTCAGATGCTTAACCAACTGAGCCACCAAGGCACCCCAAGAGCCAGAACTTTTGAGTACCAAAGACATGGCTGGTACTCAAGTGGGATTTTCTGGCATAAAACATGAAAGAGCTTTATGTTGTTTGATTTTTTAATTAACAAGCATTCATTCATGATGTAATTAAATTTGAAAATATATATACAAATATAGCAGGACATTTTGGCATGAATAAGATTGATGGTGGACTTGGATGAGCATTATTGATAGAACATATATTTGAAAGATGAAAAAAATGCTGGTATTGACACTTGTGAAAGACAAGTTCATATTTTGCTAGAACTTAATTATCCCAGAGAAAAATCTGTGTGTATATATAAATGCCTTTGTGTGGGTACACATAATTTTTAAGTTATATAAAAATCAAGTTAAGCAAGATCCATCCAAGACTCAAAGAACATAATACATGAATAATTTGAAGATTTTCTATTAAATGCCGGAAGTTTAAATTTATAAATTTAATGTCAGTCAAGTATTGATTACCAAGACTTCAAAACTCATAAATTTGTAAAACCTCATTCAAGAAAGGCTTGGCATCATAATCACTTTGGCTTTTGTCCCTTTTTTATAGGCACTTACTGATTATCAACATTGTACCAAGAAGTACAGTGGTATTAAGATACACAGAAGCCAATTCCTGATATGAGATTTCCTGATTCTACCTTGGAATTTGTTATTGTACCTTGAATGAAGTGGGCAGGCCTCTCAAGTGTATTTCTTTTCTTTCTTTCCTTCTTTCCTTTTTTTTTTTTTTTTTTTTTTAAGTAGGCTTCACACCTAGTGTGGAGTTGACCACAGGGCTTAAACTCACAAACCAGAGATCAAGACCCGAGCTAAGATCAAGAGTCAAGAGTCTAATGCTTAACCGAATCACCCAGGCTCCTGCTGCTGTTTCACTTTTAATAGGTAACAGCTAATTTCTCTGTCTGCTATTTCTCCAAGTTCAATTTCTTCTGCCTCAGCTATGCAGCACTTTTTAACTACTTGTGGTATTTCTTACGATTGTTTCCTCCGTCTGGTACTCTACTAATTTCTGTTCCTGCTTTCTATTCCTAAAAGTTCTATACTACAAGAGCTGCAGTGAGGCTGTTCAGAAACTCAAAGACAAGTCCAACTCTAAGACAAGTCCAACTTGGGGAGCTCTGCAGGGGCCACTTACCTACCTGTCTAAATTTTACCGTTCCTTGAAGAACTTTCCAATTTACTCAAATCCCCTTTTACTCAAATCCCCAATTTACTCAGATCCACTTACAACAGTTGCTACATGCAATCAGAACTACATAAGTGGTAGCCACTAGTATTTTACTTATTTTACAAATGGGAGATTGGCTCAGAGGGCTTTAAGTTACTTGGGTTCAAAGAGCTGGCATCATGTCAATTAATGACTACATCATTGTTTAAACAGTTGTCTATTTTTGGACACCTATTCTAATCCTCGATATTCTGAAAAATGCTTCAATAAACACCACTATATCTAAATAATCATGTTCATCCTAGTTCTCCCCACCACACATTCAGGATAAAATCCATAGAGTCATAGAGTATGCCCAAATTTAACATTTTGGTGTATGGCCAAAATATCTTTCAACTTCATCTCCTAGCAGCCATACATGAAGATGTTCATTCACTTCAACTCTTATTAACATTGGGTAATATTTACTTTTTATACCAGAATCCACCTACCCTCAATTTTAACACTGTTAAGACAATTTTGTTTTTTTTAAAGTAGTTTCTTCTTTGCCAATATTTGGCAAGAATTAAACAACATCAAAATCTCTGTTCATTTAGAAAATATAGATCAACATTCCAAACTATTGTCCTTGTTTCCCAGCACAGACTAAATTTTTTTTTGGAAAAGTACATCATACCCAACATATTGTGGTTGAAAGAACACTGGGTTGGCATCTACTATGTGTCATCTGGATAAGTATTTCCCTTTCTTCTCAATGTTCTCTCATGGGGCATGGTTATAAGTCGTTTACTTGGTCCCTTTCCTCTGAATATGTTAATTGGAAATGAAATTTAGGTTATTCTAGATACATCTTCAAGAAAAATAATGTTTGGACATCTTGTGTTTGTTTTTGATTTTCCCTAAAGAGTATGCTTTAACCCATTCTGTTTTAGCCATAGATACAATACTGTTTATCAGCCTCTGAAGATCTTTTCTCCCTGTCTGAGACTACAGCAGAAGCTGGAGTGGTGGTGGTCAAGGTGGAGAGACAGAAGAATAGGAAAACAGATTGATTTGGGGATTCTTTATTGAATGGGTGTTTGGAGACACCATGCTAAACAAGTAAGAATATTAAGAAGTATAAATTCTGCATGTCAACTATTCAAAGGTTTCTTAAGTCTTAGCGACTAAAAACAAATCTAAAGTTGAAAAATTAAATACCTGAGGGAGGAGTAAAGCCTAGACACTCCATAGCTAAACTGTCAGTTCCATGTCAATACCTCTGGTAATTGATTGAGAAAATGAAACGTCTATGAAGACAGCTATGACTTTCATCTCTGCTACAGGCAGGAACAGCAGAAACTTACTCAGTTGTGTTAGATACACACATGCATGAGAGAAGAGAGACAGTATGTTGGTACAAGTTTAATAACTAGATCTCTAAACAAAAGAAAGCCCTGATTTGTGGCATTTGCCAATTTCTGTAGTGTAAATGCTCCCGCCATGGCCAATTTCAACCTCCCAACAGGATGTCACTGACTGTGGTGTTGGGAAGAGGTTCATATAATCAACTTTCACAAGCCGGTGCAAGCCAGACCTAGCATGTCACTACGGAGCTTCAAAACAAATGGCAATCTACTATATCATCACAGGAGTCTGTAACCTCAGCTGCCTACATCACCACACATAGTAAACCTAATGTGTGTTGTCAAATGTAGAAAAATGCTTAACAAGGACATAGGAGTAAACTTTCATACTTGTTCTGTCCCTCAGCTTATATGGTCCATGCTACCCCTTGAGCTGCATCTAAAGTTTCCTCCTTGATCTGTGGAAAATAAATGAAAATGACCTTCTTGAGGCTGAAGAAAATAAATTATTAACCCCTAGGGCCACAGAAAATAAATAGGGAGGCTTTGTTCAAACTAAAGAAAATAAATTAAACATAAAAGATGCTATTTCAGGGACAAAGATTTATCATTTTTAAAGCTGGTTGAGGGCTAGACTAATATTGCAAAGTTCCAGAGAGTAGCCTCTACATGGCTTCCCTAAAAAACTCATTATAAACCAACTACAGCCATCCTCTGAATTGCAAAACGCCCAGGCAGTAGTCTGGTAGCTCATCCCTCTGCCTATTCTTCAAGAAAGAAATTGTCTTCTTTCTTTATGGAATATTATGCCCCTGTTCTTTTTCCTTCCTAAGTTGCATTGCATGTAAGTGGTAAATTGTCCTATTTCAGCTGAGAGACAACTCACCAAAGAACATATTCAAAGGCATCTTTCCAGCTTCTTAAACAGTCTCCTTTGAAAGTGTGGAGTGATCCACTCACTATCTTCCTATGGTTAACAATGATTTCACTGGCTGACTTGTGTCTCAAAGAGCTTAACTTTGAATTATTATTTGGTATGGCAGGATTCCTTGTTATACCTATAAGAACAATGAAATAATTGAATCTGAGGGAAAGAATACACATGAATTTGAAAAAGGGTGCATTTCGGTGTTAGTCCCTATTAAAGATTTCCTGTTTATTCTCTAGAAGATGCCACATAAATTAAACATAAGAAAAATTGAAGATAATCTTGCCATTTGCTCCCAAACTGAAAAGTATTTATAACTGAAAAAATTAAACCTTTTGTTTTCCAGTTTCTGTTATGAATAGGTTAATCCCAAGACATGCACTGAGCACCTACCATGTGATGGCAACTGTATTAGATCCTAAAGCAGTCTTTCTCATCTTTGTCTGCATATCAGAATAAATTGCATAGCATTTTTAAAATAACTGATATCTGAGCTCTCACCTCAGAGAATCAGATTCAATGCATCCAGAGTGGGACTCTAGTATATTTAAAATCCTCTGTGATATGCATCCAGGGTTCTGAGCATTATATTAGAAATGCCAGTGAGACTAAGATCTGGTTACTGCCCTCAAGTAGCTGCCATCTAAAAAGGGAGATGTCTTAGCTCAAGTGGCCATAACAAAATAATACAGATTATATCCACCAATTCTTATGTATATGAGGATGGTTGCACCTGAGTCCAAATATTGAGTACTATATTCGAAATACAGATTACTACTTTCAAATCTTTAAAATATCAAAAATGGCCTCAATATCACTGACTGTATTCCTTACATTGTGCCTTTTATTTCTGTGACTTAATTATCTCGTAATTGGAGGCTACACTTGTGGTGAGCAAAGCATAATGTCTAATCACTATGCTGTGCACATGAAACTAATGTAACACGGTGTGTCAGCTATACTCAAAAAATTAAAAATTTTTAAAAAGAAAATGCTAAAACATTAATTAAAAAGACCTCATTATTATGGAACATTATATTGTTGCTATGAAAATATATGCTTAGTAAATGATCATTTATTGGAAGATCACATTAATGAACAATCTCATCTAATACAAACATGACCAAGAACCCAATATTAGGCATATGTGTGCATGTATGTATACACAGACACACACTATAAGAGGTATCCTAAACTCCATATATTTACAGGGTATCCTAAACTCCATATATTTACAGAATGCCAAGTTCTTCATTCAGAACTCAATTAGTCTCACTTTGTATTCCTCAGCCAAAGGCAAATTAATGGGGGTAGAGGATACTAGTGTAAGATAAATTGTCAGCATAGATGATGTTAACAATCTACAGATGGGTAAGTAAGTGATGAGGCAGCAGAATGTTCAGATTCATACATAAATAACATGAAAACTGAAAACTGCCTCAGTTGGGACCATCTCACCAAAGGTTTGTAGATATTTCAAAAGTCCCTATGGGATTCAGTCTGTTAGTACACCATAGAGTATCCAGTGACAAATGCTGACTGTGCATAATCTGGAAAGTAAAAATTATATTCAATATTATTTAGTAAGGCAAGTTTTACAATACTTGGAAGCACAATTCTTTGAATTTTAAAAAGTTAATTTCTGTATTGGCATACTTAAGTTTCTTTCAGTCGTGTGAAATCCTAATTCAAGAATAACGTGGGTGGGGGATGGGCTAGATGGGTGATGGGGATCAAGGAGGGCACTTGTGATGAGCAATGGCTGTTGTATGTAAGCGATGAATCACTGAATTCTACTCCTGAAACCAATATTGCACTGTATGTTAACTAACTAGAATTTAAATAAAAATGTGAAAAGGTATTTTAAAAAATAACAGATAATTGCTTATAGAAAACAAGGTAAATACAATGTTCACATCTTGGTTAACAATACAAGCAATGTGTGCCATTGTGTTTTTGTTGTTGTTGTTGTTGTTCTGTAGGTATATTCAATTCTTGGGCTTTATGAAGAGTATAGTAGGATAATTTGATTCTAACTCTAAAACTCAAGCCCTTTCTGATATGCTAAAACAATTGTTTAAAATGTGTATGAGGGAATTCAACAAGATAGGAATACTTCTTTGATATAGGTTAAATTTCCCTGAAAAGATAAATAGGACTCCTATCTGCTAAATGGGCATAACACTTTTAATAAGTATTCCAACCTAGAGGCTTAAAAAGTACATGAATACATAAATACAAGCAACATCGTGAAAGGGACCCCAAATTTCTTTATTCCTCTATCAACAGGAATCGTAATCTTCCCTCTGCAAAAGGGTGAGCAACTCTTTGAAAAACTGGTCAGAGAAATCAGTTGTTAAAAGTATAAACGAAGACTTTAATCATGCATAGTCAGAAACCATATTTGAGGATCATGCATTTCCATGTGACCTAATTTTAGATGTCCTAAAAAGCTGTAGTTGTACTATTATTAAAGCTTTAAAGGGTTTTAAAATTTTCTGACTTAGCTGGAGATCAATAAAATTAATCAGACTTTTCCCAAGCAATTAGGTGTTGATAAGAGACTGTCATCCCATTCTATTTGTTGAGGCATCACTTGAATTTCATTTGGACTATTTGCTTTCTGCATACTTCTTTAAAATAAAAATTCTGTACTAGTTATAAAATTATAACCAGTTTTTATTCATATAAAACAACAACAAAAAAGAATAGTCATACCCATCACCCAGAATCAATAACTCTTAGCAAATCAGTGTAATTTAGGTTAGTTCTGATCATATTACATATATACAATTTTAAATACTGGGGTTTTATTTTCACTGAAAATATCTTAAATAATATTTCCCCATGAAGTCTTTTGTTAATATCATTTTAAATGCTGCATATCATTCTATCTAATATCCAATTTACTGAATTTATGTTGTTTCCAAATATACCACAAACTTCACAGCTCCTATGAGAAACATAAATAGTGTTAAATGAGGTATCAATAAAAGCTTTCAACTGATGTGGAGGCATTAGCTGATCAATCGATCACCGTGTATTTGTTTAGCATCTGTGTTGTGTCTCACGCTGAACTAGGAGTTATAAAGATGACTTGGTTCAGAAGTAGGAGGATGCAAGGTCAGTGGGAATGAGAGGGCAGGGCTGTGGTCCTAAGAAAGAACCCCCAACTGAGTCCTGGGTTGTCATCCCAACCACATCTCCCCAGTGCCCTGTAACTAACTCCAGGCAAGAGATCAAATTGCCCTGAGCCCATTTCCTCTACCTTTAAATGAGAATTAACTGACATAATCCACATAATCCTCTTAGCTATGTCCCTGACTCACAGAAAATGTTCACTAATTGCTAGTACTGTTTTCATAGTCACTTGCTATGTGATCTTGGTCAGATTCTGAGATTCATAGAGTGTAGGTTTCCTTAAAGCTCCCATAATGGCCACTAGAAAATGTGAGATAATTCCCAGGACAGGAAGGTAAGTGAAACTTTGTATCTTATAGCAAGAAAACACATGAATTAACACATTAACACATGGGACTGTCACTGTGGTACATACCCCCTTTATAGGTGTAGTTAGTTACTTATACTCTTGAATACCCCTGGGGAACGGATCATTTTAATACATGTTATGAGGTAAGGAAACTAAAGTTAGAAAGCTAAAGTAACTTCCCCAACCTTACTTAACTTGTGAGTAGCCAGCCAGGGTTCAAATCTAGTGGACTGACTTCACAGCACGTCCTGGGACTCTGTACTCCCTTGCTGTTAAAAAAGTTAAACAGGAAGGAAGGAATGAATGAAGAAAACAAAGAAATATTTTTATAAAACAGGAAGTACTTTTAATAGAAAGTTGCACTTAATTTATTCTATTTGCAACTTTAATATTCAAATAATATGTTTGCTTTATGATTAGGATTAATTTACTTAAAAAATGTATTAAGGGATACTATACATCAGTAACTGTGTTAGATGCTGGAGTTACAAATATTCCCACGATGTGTGAATATCATTATATTATATGGTAACATAAGGTTGCAAGTGAAATTAACGTCCCTATTCCGCTGACCTTGAAATAGGAAGATTGTTCTGGATTATCTGGATGGGCCCAATGTAATACCAACGGTTCTTTAAGGTGAAAGCAGAGACCTGTGAACAGGACAGAGTGGCAGGATATGAGAACGAAGTCTACTGGCCAGTAGGCTTTGATGATGGAAGGGGAGGCCACCAGCCAAAGAATGCAGGCAGCCTCTAGCAGCTGTGAGAGCCAAGCAAAAGGAATTCTCTCCTAGAACCTCAAGAAAGGAACAAAGCCCTGCTGACACCTTGATTTTAGCCCCGTGAGACCCATTTCAGATTTCTGACCTCCAGAACTGTCAGATATAAATGTGTTTTGTTGAGTCACTAAGTCTGTGGTCATCTGTAATAGCAGTAATAGAAAACGAACACAACAGCTTAAAAACTGTTGCTGAATTGGTATAGGGAGACTAAAACATCTGGGGGAGAACTCATGATCTGCACTCAAATTCCTTTGCATTTGTCTTGTTTCCCTTCGAAGACAGTAAATTTGTAAACTGTGAAAGACGCATTATTCATGTGCTTTATGCAAGAAGGAAAACAAGGCACTGCATTGAGTGTTACTATACTCAAAGAAAATGTATCGAAGGACAGGAAAATAAATGAAAACATATCCTTTTGATTAATATAAAACAACATTTCTATGTATACTTTTGTAAGATTCTCTACTTTGACCTCTGGATTAGCCAATCCCTCCCTCACCTATTTATTTAACAAACATCGGTGAGTAAACTACTCTGTGCCAGCCAGCGTAGAATGCCAGGTACACAGATGAACAGGGCATAACCCTGTCTGCTTCAGAAAACCAATGCTACAAATGTTTTAAAAATACCAGGGAAATTCGGGGGCGGCTGGGTGGTTCAGTCGGTTAAGCCTCTGACTCCAGCTCATGTCATGATCTCATGGTTCAAGAGTTCAAGCCCCCTGTTGGGTTCTGTGCTGACAACTCAGAGTCTGGAGCCTGCTTTGGATTCTGTGTCTCCCTCTCTCTCCACTAACACTCCCCCATTTGTGTTCTCTCTCTCTCTCTCTTTCTCCTCCTCCCTCCCTCTCTCTCAAATAAAAAAATAAAACATTGACAAAATACCAGAGATGGGGAGCTTAAGTGCTTAACCAGAAAAGAGAAATACTGTAGCATCCCATGCCTGCCACCCACTACTGAATGATGTTAACAATTTGTGCTGCAAGTGATTTATATCACAGGGAAAATTGTAATAGAGCTTTTTTCTTATGTTTCTTTCCAAAAATATTACCTGTGTTGTTTAAAATGCACACCATCACATTTGAAAACGGTATCACATGCTAACTGCAAAGAGAATAAAACTGTTTTGTTGGGCTTAGCACTTTCCAAAGCTCTGGGAGTTTATCATCAAAATAAAAACCCATTGTTCAGGGAGAAGTGAATAGCAAGAACATCAAGAATTGTAGAGAAGATTATTCATTTGCAGTCCTATTTGGCAGGATGTCAAATCTGTGAGCTTTGTTGTGCCCTGAATTGCTGAAGTCACAATGCTTGGTCTGGCCAATTTTCACCTCCTTGGCCTCTCTTCACCAGTTGGGCCAATTTACCATATTGGACCTGCCTCCAGGCTCTGCTAGCATTTTTAATGAGGATTTTGCCTCCTTCCCCCTTGCCTCTGAGATATCTTCACTATGCTTGAGTGGATTCAAGATCGTGTAGAAGTAATGGAATTAGGCTGTCAGCACAGCTCTGCTTAATATGTTTTTAGTCCGCTTTTGTTTGAGGGATTCATCTTTCTTAAATTCTTCAGCACCACCGAACAGAATAACATTAGCGTGCTCTTGTCATTATATCACTAGTTAGACATACCCTTCTTTTGCAGGAGAAAACTCAGAGCAATAGCACTCATTAGCTACTTACATTAAAGCCTTGACAAAACCCAGGTTGGAGTGTGAAAACTCATTTACACCTGCTGGAAGGGGATCATTAGCCAGCTGAATGATTAGAGCAACTGCATGCCCAGGACTGGGAAGGACAAGAGGGTCCCAGGGTTCGAAGTCTCAAAGCTTTTAATGCCAATGGTGTTGAGCACTTAAGAATTCTGATACCAGAATCAGAATTAGTTCTATGACAAGCCTAAAGTGACACAGCCCTGCATTACTTCAGGGATTTTTCTTCACCCTAAGAAGGGCAAGGTCAAGAACACGCTGTTGATTAGAAAGTGCCAAGTATGGTGATCGGCAAGCCCTTCTTAAATTTAGCATGCTTTGCTTCAATAGTCTTCATAGTATGGGGTTATTTTTTTTCTCTTTACTGTTTCTCTTTTGTCCCCCTGAGGAGTGGAGTTGGAAGATAATATGGCTATACTGTTTTGTTTTAATGGAATTAAGAGATGCACAATTAAAGAAAATTCACCACACAAAATTAGAGACCATCTAGTCCAATGCTCCAGGTAGGTAGTGGCCTGCAAGAAACTCATGCATCCTTGCCATTGAAACAGGAAGTGCACAGGCTGCTCCTCCACTGTTCCTCTCCTCTCCCTCTTTCGTCATTCAAATACCCATCTTCCCCTCTACAAACGTGCAGAGAGCAGATGTGCAAGTCCTGTGTCAATACTGTTCATCCAGGCAGTGTGATGCCAGTTTTCCCTTCTTACAGGTACTCACCCCCAACCTCTCCAAAGAACTCTTAAGTTTCTCCCACCATTTGTCTTTAAAGCAAGAAGGACCTATGCACTCCCATAAGTTTCCTGCTCTTCCTGTCTATCTTATACAACCCTAAAGCAGAAAAGGAGGAGATTGTGGGTTCTTACCAAAGCCTGATAGGCATGTATGGCCCCAGGTCCTGTGGCTCCTTCTTACTTCCCTACTTAGAATGTTGAGTAGTTAGTGCATCTTCACCCAAGTTTTGGACACCTGTTAGCATCCTGATGAAAGAGGTACATTCCACTTATCATTACTTCCATCAATCTGACTCTATAATATAAAGTCCTGCCCTCCTTGTTGGCCGGTTTAATAATACAATTTTCCTTCTGCCTCAGCAACAGCTCAGCTCAAATCTTGACTGAACAAAGTTGCTGAACAAGTGGGGGTGGGGGGAGGAGGGTGCTGAAAGCAGGAGAAGAGCTCCCTAGGGGGACTCTGGAAGAGCTAACTCCTTCCCCACCCCCAGCAAACATCTGCTCCTGACACTATTTCTCAGAAATCACAACAATCCCTGTTGAAGAAAAGGGAGGGAGGGAGGGTTTGCCAGGTCTGCATTTCCTTTGGTTGAATAGTCACCACTGAGCTAACTTTTAGAGAACAAAGGCAAAGGTTCCCTTCAAAGTGAAGTAGAAAAGTTACCTTCTCTGAAAAATATGCCTCCCACCCCCCACCAGAGTTTTTGGGTTGTCAACACAATCACTAAGATTTTGATAAAAGGGAAGTTGAGAGCTGAGGATTGAGGACAATTGAATTTATCAGCAAAATTTCTCTGAAGAAGTTTTGCCGAGGTGCTGCTTCTAACTCCGGCTGGGAACAACTACAGGTGCATGACAGACAAAGGAAGGAATGGGAGCCTGGGTGAACTTTATTTTGGTTATGAATATGAGTCTTCAAATGAAAAGCATATAGTTCACTTGTGTTAGAGGGGACAAAATATATTGAATCAGCCTTGCAAAGAGAGATTTCAACATTGCTTTAACATAATCAATGCTCTCCCCAAAGCTCAAAAAAAAAAAAAATTGTAAGCTGAATCCCAATGTTGTTACTATTTTTTTTTTATTTCTTTTCCCAAATAACTTTTTGCCCAGAGAAAAGAGGCCTTACAGAAAACACATGTGGTGATGCGTAGGACAGAAGAAAACCCTGTAACTCAGGAACTCTGATATTCTCTCTTGGCTTGGACTGTGGGTAAGTTAAAATAATGCTCTGAATAATTTCTAGAATTACCATACTATTCACACTTTATAAAACACTTTCCATCATATGATCTCACTTAGACCCTGGAAGGATCTCATAAAGTTTCTACTTGCTATCTCTAATTTTATAAATTAGAAAGCAAACACATTAAGTGTAAGGGTCCTGCTTAACGTCACATAGCCAGACAATGTTAAAGTTGGATCTCAAAACAAAGTTTCATGGTTCCATTTCCTCATACTGTCTTTTTCCCCTGAACTAGCTCCAAGAATTGTCCAATACCTTTCCTACCTATTTGACTTTATTTTGTAGTACTCTGACACAGAAACCCCACTTAAGTCAGGGTACTGACTTCACTATTCCCTCTACAGTGGCCAACTCAAGTGTTAGACCTTAAATAAATGTTTGTCTGATGAACGAATCCATATACCATTTATTGAGAAGATATTTCAAGTACCTTACCTGATGTTCTTACATCCACAATTTTGTCTGGTCCTTAAAACACATCTATAAGGTGTCACTCCCATTTTATAGGTGAGAATGCTAAGACTCAGAAAAGTTAATTTTCCCAGATCACTCAACTTGGATGTGTACTTGAACCTGCACTCTGTTGATCCTGTATCTCTCCTCTCCCCCCCACATCTTTCCTCACCCAATCTGCACTATCCAATACAAGAATCACTAGTGATGTGGGGCTAATGAACACGTGATATGTGACTAGTCCAAACTGAGATTTGCTAGTAACTATACAAAATGCATCAGATTTCAAAGACAATATGAAAAAATGAATGCAAAAAAGATTTTCATGTTGATCACGTTATAAATTATATTTTGGGTAAAGTTAAATATACCATTAAAATTTATTTCCTTTATCTCTTTTTATTTTTTGTTCATGGCTACTAAAAAATTTTAAATTACATAACCGGCTCACCTTTGTGACTTGGGTTGTATTTCTATTAGACGGTGTTGGTCTAAATATTCCCTATGATCTTTCAAGCCTCACCTTCTCAAATATTAAACCAAATAGCCCTTCTTTAAATTTCTAAGTCACTTGAGGGGCACCTGGGTGGCTCAGTTGGTTAAGCGTCTGACTTCAGCTCAGGTCATGATCTTGCAGTTTGTGAGTTCGAGCCCCACGTCAGGTTCTGTGCTGACAGCTTGGAGCCTGGAGCCTGCTTTGGATTCTGTGTCTCCTTCTATCTCTGCCCCTCCCCTACTTGTGCTATGTCTCTATCAAAAATAGATAAACGTAAAAATAAATTTAAAAAATTCATTTCTAAGTCAGTTGAAATAAATATATACCATGAAATGTAGTACTTCCTTAAATTCTTTCCTAACTCTTCTGTGGGGAAGGAGTCAAGGAACAAAAACATTTTCTAATCTGCTCCCTTAATATATGATTCAATTTTGGTATGAATTCAAGTTCTCATTCTTTTCCCTTATCCCTCCTCTCCTGCATCTCTAATAATAAGTGTCATTTTTAAAGTATCTACTATTATATTAGTATATGCTAGAATATGCTCCAATAATCAATGAGCCTAAAAGCTTAACAACAAAAGTTCATTTTTCACTGGTATAAAATCACTGGCAGGTATGGGCTTCTCCCTGAGTATTGGCTTATACTCCAGGTCACTTTGATTTCATGGTACCTCCATATGAGCACAGCTTTCACTATCACACTAAGAGAAAGAGCACATCAAATTAATACTTCCACTCAGAAGTGATATGTGTTACTCCCACAACATTTCACTGGCTATAGAAAGCCTTATGGCTAGGCTTAACTTCAAAGGAATGTGTAAGAACAATTCTATGTATTTCAAGTGAAGATAACGGAATATTAGTGAACAGTGGTAGTGTCTACCATAACACCTTGCTGAGTGTTACAGTAGGTGACCTTGTGCTATTTCTAATTCTTATAACAATATTCTAAAGTGTATACTAACACCATTAAACAGAGGAATAAGAGAGAGATTAAATAAGAGGAATAAGAGGGAGATTAAATAAGTTGCCCAAATTCACAGCAAATCAGTAGCTGAGTCAGGGTTTAGCCAGAACTCAAATCTTTCTGGTTATAAAACCTGAAAATTCCCAAATTTCTCCCTTATGCTTACTCTAAGAGAATCATTCATTTCTTTCATGGGTCCTTTTTAGCACTTGGTTCAAATTTATAACCTTTTATAATTCATTCTTTGTGATTATCTATGTGGCTGACTTTTCAGCTATACTGTGAGCTACTAAAGGGAGATGATTATCTACCTTCTATGCCTAAGAGTACACAGTACAGAGCTGTGGTTTAGGAAATGCTTTTTAATTGAATGACTCACTGATCCATTTTCCAGGGAATACTATGGAACCACTCAAATGTGTAAAGGTTATTCTATAGACCTTATGTAATTTAAAGTTCTATAAAAAGGGCATTTTTATATGATAGCCATAAGGGGAGAAGTTTTTACAGAGTAATCATGTTCTAGTTAAGGAAACAAAGGTAACTGAGAGAAGAGCTATCCAGGAAAAACAAGTCAATGTGATTCTCAAGTCGACCCAATCACAGTCAAACCCAGGGATCCAAAAACAAGCATCTAGCAAACCAAATCCAACCTCACTTGTTTGTTTAAATATTGACTATGCTGCCTTTGTGCTCCAATGGCAGAGATGAGTATTTCCAAAGTAACAACTATCTGGCCCCTTCCAGGAAAAAAAAGGGGGGGGGGAGAGGGGGAAGCCCCTGGTCAAACCAAAACTCTTTTCTTGAGAGTTAAACTGAATCAAAGCAATACGTGAATTCAAGGGTTTCATTACAGAAAGAACTTTTCAGTGCTCTCCCACCAAGGACAAAACAATATATTTGCAATAAAGAAAGGTGGTTTTACTGGCTCATTGTAACAAGAAGGAGCACTCCATGGGGAACTGTAAGGTGTATCTGAAAGAGTATTGGGGGAGGGGGTTGTAGCATCATACACGTGTTAGGTGATTTGGGGGAGGGTTTAAGACAATATAGTGGGTACTGCCAAAAAGTTGGGGAAAATTCTGACTAGGTATCTGCATTAGACAGAGTTCTCCCAAGAAATAAAACCAGTAGGAAATACATTATGTATACATACATAAAACATATCTATAGATGATAGGTAAAAATAGATATAAAGAGATTTATTATGAGGAATTGGCTGACAATGTTATGGGGGCCAAGAAATCCCACAATTTATTGTCTGCAAGCTAGAGACCCAGGAAAGCTGGTGGAATGATTACTTGTGAACGTAAAGTCCTGGTAACCAGTGAATCAATGGTGTAAATCCAAATCCAAGGGTAGGAAAGGATGAAATGAGATGAGAGGAGATGACCCAGCTCAACCAGTGAAGCAGGGAAAAAAGGACAAATTTCTCCTTCCTCTGACTTTTGTTATATTCATGCCCTCACCAGACTGGATGGTGTCCACCCACACTGGGGAGGTCAATCTGCTTTACAGTGCCCACCAATTCAGATGCTGGTCTCATCCATAAACATCTTCAGAGACATACGCAGAAATAATGTTTATTCTGGGCACTTGTGTCCAGTGAAGATGACACACAAAATTAACCATGACAGTATTTTAACACTTTTTATCTAAAAGGGAAGAGGAATGGAGCAGGGTTAAACCACACAGAAGCAGCAGTCACTCCTATTAGCTGTGGGATGGAGATGTTTGATCGTTGCTTGGTTTGGACAGTGTTCTTGTTTTTATGCCTCAAATTACAGAGTGGTATTGTTTTGACTTGTTCCATCATGGTCACAGAGTGACCGTGTCTGATACTGAGCTCTGTGAAATTATTTATGTTCATTAGAAGAACACCATGACCCAGCTAAGAGTAATCAAAGGACTAATTTTTTTCTCTCTCAGCACCTTGCCATAAGCTCCTCACAGGAACACAACAAAAGCGACCCCTCCCCCCTTTAAATTAGGTAGAGACCTTAGTGTGTTACAAAGAGTACAAGGTTTACAAGCAGACAGATCAGAGTTTAAAATACAAGCTCCAACATTTTCAACTACGTCATTTCTGAAAAATCTTAGAATAACATTGTTTTTCTTATAAACTTTATAAAGCTTAAATAAATAGGCCTACTTTTCCTATATGTAAAACAATGAAGTTGTTATAAGGATTATGTAAAATAATGTTTGTATTAACACAAAGTATAGTGTCTGTCACACAGGAAGGATTTGATAAATGATAGCTACTGTTAATACCAAATAATGATGGGCATCTCTTGCATCAAATATTTCATTTTAATGAACATGAACAATAAAGCAACAAGTATGATACTGTTGATAGGTAACAAATTTACCATTTTTTGTGGTAGACTATTCAGTGACCTAGAAAAAATATTGCAAAATAGCATTAAATGCATCCTCCCAATTTTCATGAATAAACTATCTTCAGATATTAGCAAAGTTAACTATTTTTATATACCAATAAGTGATTTATATTTCTCCTTCTATATGTTGAATATTCATATTTGGCCATTTTTATAGGTTGTTGAATATTTTTTGTACATTACCACGTCCAAAATAAATAACATCACCTTTCTTTTAAAAAGGTCTCTGCACGGCTATACTGACAAGGAGGAGAATCACATTATCTGGCTATTTGGCTTTCACTTTACAATTCATGTCATCATGTTGAAAAATGTTATGAAAATGAAATAAAATTATAATTTAAAAAAAGATTTTATAGGACTAAAAGGAGCTAATTTTGACTGAGTTACAGAATTGAGGTAGGTTGAGCCAACAAAAGGGGAATACTATGGGCCATCTGGTTCTCACCGAATTGTTCTTAGAGCTGACAAATATGTTACGAGCCATTAACAACTCTTTAGTTGGCCATACATAAATTACCACCCTAATTAGTTGGTTCAGTTTTGATATGGTGGTTTACAAGGCACCAGACAGAAAAGACCAGCTCCTGCCTGACTTTAGAATGAGCTCATGTTAAAATGTTGGCAATAGGGCAGATACATGTCAATTATACGTTCTAGTAATATCAGAAGAATGTGGTATGAATTCCATATGGTGGACAAATAGGCCAAAGAGTTTTGGGTGACATCAGAGCACATGGAAACCTACTGGAATCTTGGTATTTTACCAAGTGCTCAATAACAGATGGGATGTAAAAAAACAAACAAACAACAACAACAACAAAAAACACATGTTTAGTTTTAATGGTTGCCATGGGACACAGTTAATATCTATTTTAATACAATGAACTGTAGCTAAGAGTTAAAAAAATAAAATGTGAAACATTACAAGTAAAGTTGTCTACCCAAGTTCAGAGACTTCACAGGACAGACATCTTTAGGGATTTAAAATTTGAGGTAAAAATTAACATAGTACTAGGAATTTGGAATTCCTGGGAGAATAAATAAGAAAGAAAATATTTTTCCCCAAAAAAGAACACTTGTGTTCAATTCTGGGGCACAAGATTGAAACAGCAAATTTTCTTATGTAAGGCTATGAGAGCAAAGGCATAATTGAACATATCCAAAATTTTGTGACAAGAACTAAATTATATATAGGGCTATATTTATAGGACTAAAGCACAAAATAGGCAATGATCACTGGGAAAGACTAGTCAGAGGAATGGATGCTATTGAGACCCCACCAAAATCCCCTTTACCAGCTGGTGCACCCCAAGCCTTGCTGTAAATGCTGGCTGATGACTTTTTATAGCTCCCCTCCTCTCTGGAGGTTTACCTTTGTCCAAAGGTGAACTGCCTTCTTGATACATTCTGCATATACCTACAAATCTTGGCCAATCACTGACTGGGTACTAGCAAAAGGCTATTCTCCTTGCCTCATGATGGAACATACTCTTGGATACAATTTGTGCTCCAGATTTTCCCCAGGGATCAAACGGAAACTAGTCTCCAGCTGATACCACATTCCTGCTGAAATCATTTTGCCCCTTGGCTTTCTCTACTCTCTTATTCCCCTTCTCCTGTGAACACTCCTTCAATAATTCCTTTGTACAGGAATTCTTCTCTCAGATGCTGTTTCTCAATAGCATTTTTTGTGGTCCAACAGACCAAGTTAAGTGTTAAGGTATATGCATCTTTTCCATCTGATAATAAATTCAGTTACAGGGATGGAAATATATTTTTTCCATCAACATTTTCCCCTTCACCATGCACAAAGGAAAAAATGCCTGTAGTGCATTCAAAGTCATTCATTTCTTTATATATGCTTGGTCCTCTGTTCCCCACGGTGTCTCAGTTATAGAACGTCTACTTAGTTCTTTGTATTTAATTTGCCTTTTTGACCCAGGCTTATGAATTTAATCTCAAGTAGATGATGATTTTTATGTTCAGAAGGTCATGCATGCCTACACTTATGAAGAGGCTTCCTTATAATCCAAGAGCTCTGGATTTCTAGGACACTAAGTAAGTGAATAAGGGCATCACGAAATTATACTTTAGGTGTAGTCTGAAGTCCTAAATAATTGATGAGAGAAAGTTCTGTTGACACTCTCAGAGGCTGCTCTAAGCAGTTGCTGTTTGCTTCCCACCCCCCCACCCCCCGCCTGTGACTCCAGTTCTCTGTCCCCTTTCAAAGGGGAGAAGAGACTTCAGCAAATCATTTAAGTCTGAATCCCTACTACATGCTTGAGTCCCTAGTTGAACATCTTGACTTGTTAATTCAAATTATGCATGAACATCCTAGGGGCAGGAAACTCACCCAAAATAATCCTCTCCATCCCAAAAGTATATTTTAAACTAGAGAATTCTAGAGACTAATAAATCTAAATTCTTCATTTGATGAGGAAGTTGGAAGATCAGAGATGGGGAATTCCTTCAGTGCTATACAGATACTATTTATGATTTTTCATATGGTGCCACCAATGTATCTTTTCCTGGAGTTTCAGCTTTTTGTCCTTGTTCTATCTTACTCAAAACAAAAAACAAACAAACAAACAAAAACTGACAATCTAATTGCAGCAGATGACTAGCTAGAAACCTGGTAGCCAAACTCATTAATACTATAAGCTCTTAGACTGTATATGCAAACTTTGGCTATGCAGATTAAGAATATCTGCCCAATTTATTAGAAAAGCTTCCCATGTTGTGAAGCTCCACTTCTGCTTTACTACAATGCTTAATAATTAACTTGCCTCACCTGATACATTATAAAGTAGCCAGACAAAATGATCTCAGAGCTTAAATTCCAATCTGTATTTGATGTTATTTCTCAAGAGATTCTAGTATAAGCTGTGAATCTTGCAGTTTTAAGGTCAAATATGGAATTTCTAATCCCCTCTAATGCAGCTAAGGAAACAGCATCCCAAGGACACTTCACATATTTTAATGCACAGCCCTTAAAATACATTTATTCATTCATTGAACAAATATTAATGAGTACTTATTAGGTATCAAGCACTGTGCTGAGTCCTGGGATTTAGGAATAAAAGTATTCCCAATGTAGGAGGAGGATTTATGAGTAAATAGTTACAATACTCATTGTGCATGTAGGCTTTTATGGATGCATGTACGGGGTCCCAGGGCACTCCCATCTCAAGACAATCCCTGGAACTGAAGAGCGTTATGTATGTATACCTGTGAGTGGTAGGTTCAAAAAAAAAGTAATTGCATTGACAATTTGCTAAGTGAAAAGGGGGAAATCAATAAAGCTGTGTAAGTGGGTTTCAAAGAGAAGAGAGACTTGAACCAAGACTCAAAAAATAGACAGGAATATGCTCACTGTACAATATGCCAAAAGGATCAAGCACTCCAGGCATGGGAATGGCATGCAAATAGGTTTAGAGGTGTAAAACAGCAAGACAAGTTCAAGACCTACAGACTGTTTTGTTCCCCACCCCCCCCAACTGAAGTATATGAAGTATAAGAAAGAAGGAATCAAATGGAGGAACTACTTCCACTGCTGGGAAATTTTGTCTTTTAAACAAGAAGGAAGCTAGTGAAGAATTTTAAAAACATGATAGGTTTAGGTTCCATGCATATATCTACACACATATATACACAGATGTGCACATATGCATACATATTGTAAGTATGTGTATATATATATATATACACTATAAATGTATACTTACATATACATACATGTATGTATTATATATATTTCAAATATATATTTCATAGCATCATCATCATAACTATGCTTTAGAGTGTTTGGGAAGAAAGTGTGAATTTTTTAACAGACTGTGTTTGAATAATTGGTTAATCAAGTAGGAAAGGAAGAAACTTGGATTCCCATTAATATTTAAACAAAAATACATCCCAGATAAAAACATAAGTAGGAAAAGCAAAAATTTTAAATGTCCAAAGAATATGTAGGAGAACACATTTAAGATCTCAGGAAAAAAAATTATTTTTTAAGAAAAAAGACTGATTTGAGTACATTACAATAACAAACTTCAGTTCAAAAACACTAAAAATTAAACCAAAAGATAATGCAGAGTCTGTGCAATATAGCTGAGATACAGGTAACTGACAAAGAAATAGTATCCAGGATGCCTGGATGGCTTAGTCGGGTAAGTGTCCAACCATCTCTTCATTTCAGCACAGGTCATGATCTCACAGTTAGTGGGATCGAGCTCCATGTCAGGCTCTGCCTGGACAGCACAGATTTTCTCTCTGTCTCTCTCAATGTAAACAAGCAAACAAACAAACAAACAAACAAACAAACATAAAAGAATAAGCTAGTATCCAGAATTATAAAGAAATATGAATCAGTAAGAAGACAATCCAAGAGACAAATGGGCAAAGGATTAGACAATTCACAGAATAGGACGCCTAAATGACCAATAAACATTTAAAGAGACTCTCATCTTCACCAGTAATTTGGCAAATGCAAATGAAAACCACAATGAAATACATCTCATACCCATTCTAATGGACAAAATTTTAAAAGTTGAACAATTGCCTCACACATGGAATGAATGCTCACTTGGAGTGAAAGTTGGTACAACTACCATCAAGGACAAGTTGGTCACATTAGTAAAGCTGAAGGTATATGTGTCCCCTTACCCAGCAACACTTGTGGGTACAGTCCCTAAGAAATTTTCAAACATAGAATAAAGGCTTGGCAGCAAATAGTAGCCTTATTTGTATCAGCAAACAGATCAGAGGACAACAGATAAATTGTGGTGTCCTAAGCACTGTAACACAGTTAAAACAAATGAACTGAAAATGCATTTAACTACATGGATAAATCTCAAAAACCTAATGTTGTATAAAATAAGTACGCTATAAAATGATACATATATGTGATACCAATTATGTAGTTTTAAAACATGCATATCATTAAAGTGTAGGATAAAGATGTAATGGTTTGCAAAAACATGCATAGAAATGATAAATATCAAGATTCATATCAGCTAAGTAATTACAGTATTATCAGTAATAATTATACCCTTTTTTTTGAGAGCTGAATCAGTGTCAGGCGCTGCTTCATGTGATTTACAGATATTTAATTCTATCATTAAATCACTATAGCAACTTTACAAGATATACACCATTATTTCAAGTTTATAGATAAGGAAATTGAGGCACAGAGACATTAAGTAATTTGTCCTTGTTATATAGCTAGGAAATGAGAATGCTGGAATTTTAACCCTGCTCTTAACCAGAACATGATATATTTACCTCTGGACAGAGGGAGGAGAAAGGGATCCAGGAAGGCATACAGAAGCCTTCGGTGAAAACACTTCATTTCATTTGAAATCCAGAAGAAAGTACAGTGAAATGTTAAGACTTGATAAAACTAAATAGAAGAATACAAATATTCATTGTATTATTCTCTTTAACTATGTATTTATATTAGGAGGAGGAGGAGATGATGATGATGATAATGGTACAGAAGGGAAGGAAGGATGAGAAGGAGGAGGAAATAAAGACCACCCTGGCAGCAGGGTAAGAGATGAGCTGGAAGAAGGAAAGGAGCAAGTGAGAGATTCTTTTCTAGGCAACAGATTACAAATGTAATCAAGATGTTTACTACCACTTGGGGATAGTGTACCTAAAATGACTCAAACCACTGTATTCATGAAAAATCTAAATAATATGCACTACAGTTTATAAAATACTGTCTCTCTATATATTACCATTTAAGCATTCGCCATAACCCTGTAAAGCACACAATATTATTATCCCCCCAGAAACCTGAGGCGGAAAGAAGCCTAACAACTTGTCCGATAGACCTGCGGTTACCATGTGTTGGGATTAGGACTTAAGACTCCTGCCCATGGACTTGAGAACTCCTCTGCCTCTCAAACATGAATAGTTCACAGTCTCACAGTATCCATGGCTACACTAAATTAACCGAATGACTTTAAAAATGTATGGTCCTTATATGGTTCTTAGTAACAGTTGTCTTCTTCAAATATAAAACCTTCATCTCAGACATCATTTTCTGTAATCCATATCTTCAGTACTTTGTGCTTGCAGAAATATCAATATTAATTCCAGCTTTAAAGTGGGAGCTAAATAGGAGGTTTCATTTCATTCTCATATGCTATAAAGTTTTGACTTTAAAGTTGACATAATTACCAAATACTCAGTTCCCCTTTTGCCAGATTCTGTCATTCCTGACAATCTGAAAGTATAGGTAATATTTTTTAAAGTTTTTTTTTTTTTACATGTTTATTTTTGAGAGAGAGAGCAAGTAAGGTGAGAAGCAGAGAGGGAGACACAGAATTTGAAACAGGCTCCAGGCTTTGAGCTGTCAGCACAGAGCCCAACACGGGGCTGGAACTCACAAACTGTGAGATCATGACTTGAGCTGAAGTCAGACACTTAACTGAGTGAGCCACCCAGGCAACCCTGAAATATAGGTAATAATATTCTGCTTCGGAATACAAGTAAAGAAAGAACTGGAGGAGGGGAAAAGTCTAAATGATAAATGTTTGCTTCGCTCTGGGTCACTGAAGGTGATGATGTTTCCACTGTGAATATACTGATTGTTTATAGCCTCTCCATTGTGGGGAGAAGCTTGCCCAGGTTCAAGTACGCTTTCTTTTTGAAAGTGGCCCAGGCTGCAATTTGGCATCACTGAAAAAAGTGACAGATTCCTGCACTACAGTAACTTTCTTGGAGCAGAGCCAATAGATTTGTACATAAAAAATTCTGCACAATGACTTTGCTTTACGGAAAGGCTGCCCTTTGAAATAGATTACATTTGAATGTCTTGATATCTTACATATTTCAAGAAAATGCAAAATGTGATTAGACTGATCAAAATTTAGTTAATTCCTAAATTTTCCACAGCTACTGAATTAGACTGAAACAAGCCACACCTGTGCACATTTTGCACAGTCTGATTATTTTTAGGAGCCACTGCTTTATGCTCCATCTGCCAGAAGATGGCCACAAGCACCACCACCCCCTCACTGTTCATACCACAGCAAACCAGAAACAACGTTCATTCATTTTACTGAGAGGAAGGCAACTCTCAACTTGTCAAAACTGGAATTATGGAATTATTTAAAAAATTTTTTATGTTTATTTTTGAGACAGAGAGACAGAGCGTGAGTGGGGGAGAGGCAGAGCAAGAGGGAGCCATAGAATCCAAAGCAGGCTTCACGCCCTGAGCTGTCAACGCGGGGCTCAGACTCACAGATTACAAGATCACGACCTGAGCCGAAGTCGGATGCTTAACCGACTGAGCCACCCAGGTGACTCTGGAATTATTATTATTATTTTTTTTATTTTTTTTTAATTTTTTTTTCAACGTTTATTTATTTTTGGGACAGAGAGAGACAGAGCATGAACGGGGGAGGGGCAGAGAGAGAGGGAGACACAGAATGGGAAACAGGCTCCAGGCTCTGAGCCATCAGCCCAGAGCCTGACGCGGGGCTCGAACTCACGGACCGCGAGATCGTGACCTGGCTGACGTCGGACGCTTAACCGACTGCGCCACCCAGGCGCCCCTGAAATAAATTTTAAATATGTACTCAACAGAACCTGGAAACTAATTAGATACCAGAATTATAGGGTATGAAGGAAACTAACACTGGTTAAGTGGCTATATTTCAACTTTTTTTTAAACCAAGTACTTCAAAAAATATCGTCTGATTAATTTGATCTTAAAGCTGGGATAATTAGTTGTAGTTAACAGATAATGAACCTGAAGTTTATGAAGTCAGACAACATCAGAGTGATGGAGCCAGATTTTTATTCAAGTCAACCAAGACCGTAGGTCTTACCACCTGATCTTTCCAATTCACTAAGTGGTCTTCCAAGGTGATTTCCAGTTTTAAGAATTCATGCAATAGACTGGCAAGCATGTGTCTGGAGTAAACCTGCTGGGTTCATATCTCAGGTCCATCATTTAATACATGTGCTATTTAGGGTATATATATATATATCACTTCAACTTAAATGTAATTTGTAGAGTAGGGACAAAAATAGTCCCTACCTCAAGGGTATGAACTAACCACTTATAACAGTGTCTGGAAAAGAGCATGACTTTATTAAGTGCTCACTGTTCTTGTTACTACTACTATTCATACTTTAAGAAAAGAATGGCAGTACTATAGGCAGGGAGAAGTTAGGGTTAGATGAATTCGATGTTAGATATGATGAGACTGTGATACTGGCAATGCATCTATTTTAGATTTTCCACCAAATTAGGGAGGAGTCTCTAGTGAGCTAGACAAAATTCACATTCTTTTAGTTACATTGAAAAAAAGTTTTCAGATTTTAACCTTTTAAATTGACATGCCTTTTTATTCCCTATTGAATACAATGCAGAAAGCTTCATCATTCCCTATTAAACATAATGTAAAAACTGTATTTTTTTTTACACATTGCTGTGACCTCCTGACTGAAACTGAATACTTCTACAACCCTGAACTACCTACATTCTAAACTGGAGGCTCAACAAAAGGATATTCCCACAGCCTTCATCTGAGACTCGGCAGGAATTTCTAGGTCATGTGCTCCAAAAGTTGATATAGTTGCCTTTATAATCTTTTCAGGGGGGAAAAAAGCATCTTTAGATAAAACCTAATCCTATTAGACCGTTGATAAACCAATATATTACGAACAGCAAGGTCTCAAAACAAAATAATTTCAGCCAGGTAATTTACCTTACATTTACCCCTGCAGTGCAAACATGCAAATATCATGCAAATAAAAGGGTTATATCAATATTTTTACTATCTTGTTCAGGAACCAAGGACCTAATTTCAATATCCACCATTCCAGTAAAAAAAATCAAGGGGTTAGGGAGATGTCACATGACTGGTATCAGGCATAAGAGAGGGACTTGAACCCAACAGTCTTCTGTAACAGTAGTAATGGAAATTTCCAAGAACCTGAAATGCAGGAGTATAGTCTACACAAAAGGACTACTATCAATATAGAGTGCTTGAAATATCTGATATTTGCTGAAATATCTGATATTTGCGAGGACAAGAGCAAGAGAAGAATACTTGAAGAATACTCAGCTAGACTGTAGAAGAAAGAAAGGAGTCCACAGAAGGAGACATTGAAATGATAAAATAATGGAGCATGTTGGTTGTAAGAGGTGAAGGTGGCAAAAACTTCAAGGACGCTGCAGAGATGTCCAGGAAAATGAAAATTAAAAAAAAAAAAGGTTAATAAATGTAATAAGTGTGTAAATAAGAAGTCTATAAAATGGCCTTCTTTAGAGGAGTTTTAATAGAAAAGTGGGAATACAAACTACTTTTCAGGAGCTTAATAGGAATAAAGAAAATAAGGCAGCAAAAAATGTGCCTCTTTTTTAAGAGGACTGGCAATATAGCCAAGGAAAATACCACAGAATTGTCGATGCAATAAAAGACAAATGTACCTAGATTTGTAAACACACAAATATTCCCCTGCCAAGTTAGTTTCATATGTAGCCAATATTGATTTCATTAAACTGGTCTCAGAATTTTCCAAAAAGTGAATTAGTTAAGTGCTAATTAATGAGTTTTTAAAAGTTTGTATTTTTAGGCTCACAATCCAGATTTCTATTTTATTTAGGCAATCTCAAAGAATCCTGTAACATAATGTTTTACAGAATAAGAAAATAACAATAATTATATAGATATTGATTTTTAAACAAAGTATCAAAAAATGGTATTTTTCAAATAATACTTGGTATTGCTGAGTCCTAAATTAGCTGCTAGAAAAGTCATTGCAAACTGAAGTTTTATAAATGTAATCATAATTTATATGAAGAAAGTTTATTTAAAGCAAGTCTATTTTTCTAGCTCCATGAAAACTTAACATTAATTTTAAACAAATTTATATTTTCTCATGCATATTTAGAAGCAACCAGCTGCTGGTATCTACCCAACATTTACAAATGCAACTTGAATGTTCCTTAAACAGCTGGACCATGTCAGCAACACAAAAACTAACCTACTCTGACCTCTTGTACTCCTCTTTCTCTCCAGCCACTAGGACAATAGCTTTTTCTCCTTGGGTTATGTTTTCAGGAGAGAGAAGTCCAACAACAAATTTGTTTCAAACCTTTCTCATACATTTTGTTAGTGTTACCTTGCAACGTTTTTCTCCTTAGAATCCCTAGGCACTTCCATGAAGCCAGACCAGAATTGGTTCTTTCATAAGTGGTTGCAAAGATAAGTGCCAACTGTGGCTAGGCATATTAAACAACTCAGAGGTGGCAAACTATGCCTTCAGACTTGTTTTTGTAAGTAAAATTTTATCGGAACACAGCCACACTCATTCACCTATGAATTATCTATTGCTATTTTCCTGCTACAACAGCAGAGCTGAGTAGATGAGACAGTGACCATATGGTCCTCAAAGCCAAAAATATTTACTACTTGACCCCTGAAGTTTATGAGCTAGCCAGATGTAAACAATAGCAAATGGCAGGGACTGTGATGAACCAATAAAAGTGCACTACATCTGAAGCACCTAACAGTTATTACTACATAGTAAAAAGCAGACCCAGCTTCACCAAATTCAGTACTTCTAAAAAGCCAGAAATTCAGATTTTATATGAAATTTCAATTTTTTAAATGTTACCTACTAATCCAATTTTTTAAAGAATTATTTAAGTTAGCACTGTAAACCAAACAAAATTAATCTACTGCCTAGATCTACCTTCTACAGACTCTGAAATAATCCTTAATAGCTGTGTGGTATTCCGTAAATTTCTCCGTGTGTCTCAATGTCTCATTTGCAAGCTGTTTACTGCCAACTCTCCAAAAATACCAACAAAATAAATCCTGCTGATAAGCAGAGCTGGGATTTTTGCTTACCTTCAGTAAAGGAAGCAAAGACAGAATCTTAGTTCTGTCTAGAAGTGTAAATGGGGGAAAGACAAGACATTTACAAGATTCGGGTCTGCCTTCCCTTGTGAGGACTGATGTGGATGGTGCAATTATGTGATAAAACAGTTTAGAATTGGTAGACCCAGCCAGGGCAGGTTTTGGAAACAAGTCTTAAAGAGTAGAAGTTGTTTGATAAACCTAGTTGAACTACCTGTCCTTCTCAAGAGTGATTATTTACTCTGATAAGAGCTTGATGAATAAATAGTCTATTATTTGGTTAATGGATTTATAGTAAGTTCCTGAAGCAAACAATAAAGTTATTTTCATCTTTATCTTCCTAGGCAAAATTCTCCTGGGTTAGTAAAATCCTATTACTATACAGTTAGCTCTGTCCTTGCAGATGGCTTCTGTTCTCAGATGCCCCTGTAGTTACTCTTTGGGCTAAACTGAATAATACACCATTAAATAGAGAACAAGAGTAAGTGAAATTTCATTGCTATGTGAATTGTCATGACTGCACATGAAGTTTCAGTAGATGGCCATTTCAACTTCTAAGAAGTATTAGATTTTCCCATACTCATGTGTTGGATCATTGGGTGAGACAGTGACTGGGGGACAGCATTATGCTTCAGCGTTTAAGACTGGAGATCAGAGAATGGAGCATAGCAAACAAATACTAAGAGAAGGATTATGGTCAGACTCTGTATGTAGTACAGTTCTCAACCAGCAGACAAGAATGCTCAAGTATGCCAAGAGTATATCCTGGCCCCAGTTTGAAGAAACCACAGCCCAGAAATGGGGTTATTAGCCATATTCCATAATTATATGTGTGATTTCTCTAGTATTTGCTTCTTGGGGCATTTTCATGATATTAAAGATCCCAGAGAGGTCCCAAGAGATATAAGCATAATATTCTTCCTTTAAAATAGCATATGTTCCTCCATGAGAGGCTAAATTATTTCCAATGAGGTTCTGTTCTAAACTACCATCTGTCAAATTTGATGAACCTCTCTAGTGAGGAGGTTTATAGTCTTGGGAGCATTGTCTTGTTCATCACCTACTCTTTAAAACTTGTACATAGAAGTCCCCCACATTTTGGGCCATTTATAAAGCATGAAGTAATAAAAAAGCTTGATGGCAGAAGAAAGCTATCCAAAATTCTCCTTTGCTGACTGGTATTTCAGTCTTCAAAATAAGGCTCTTGGGGCACCTGGGTGGCTCAGTAGGTTGGGCGTCCGACTTCGGCTCAGGTCATGATCTCGCGGTTTGTGAGTTCAAGCCCCACGATGGGCTCTGGGCTGACAGCTCAGAGCCTGGAGCCTGCTTTGGATTCTGTGTCTCCTTCTCTCTCTGGCCCTCCTCCACTTGTGCTCTGTCTCTCTCTGTCTCTCAAAAATGAATAAATGTAAAAAAAAAAAATTAAAAAAAACAAAAACAAAATAAGGCTCAGCTTACTCCCCCCACCCTACCCCAGCCTTTTTGAATTAAGAATCTAATTATCTCCTCTTCAGCAAAGGGCAACTGAAGGATCAAAAAGAAACCTGGATGCAAACCATGAAAGAGAGAAAGAGAAGAAAGGTTCAGGGAAAAACTACCAAAAAAAAAACCAAAACAAAACAAAACACAAAACAAGTAGCAAAATGTCAATAAATACATGTCTGTCAATAATTACTTTGAATTTAAATGTATTAAAGGCTCCAATCAAAAGACATAGGGTGACAGACCGGGGAAAAAAACAAGACCCATCTATATGTTGCCTACAAGAGATTCATTTCAGTCCTAAAGACACCTGTAGGTTGAAAGTGAAAGGATGGAATAACATTTATCACACAAATGGATGTCAAAAGAAAGTCAGAGTAGCCATACTTATATCAGACAAAATAGACTTTAAAACAAAGACTGTAACAAGAAACAAATAAGGAAACTAATAATAATAAAAGAAACAATCCCACAAGAAGATCTAACAATTGTACATTGTAAAGGAAAACTCCCAAATACATTCTGTAAGGGCAGCATTACCCTGATACCAAAACCAGATAAAGATGCTACTAAAAGAGAGAACTACAGGCCAGCATCTCTGATGAATGTAGAATCAAAAACCCTCAACAAAATACTAGCAAACCAAATCCAACAATACATTAAAAAAATCATCACCATGATCAGGTGGGATTTATTCCCAGGATGCAAGCGTGGTTCAATATTTGCAAAACAATCAATGTGATACATCACATCAACAAGAGAAAGGATAAAAACCATATGCTCAGTTCAACAGATGTGGAAAAAGCATTTGACAAAGTATAATATCCATTTATGATAAAAAAAAAAAACAACTCAACAAACTAGGATTAGAAGGAACACAGCTCAACATAATAACGACCATATATGAAAAACCCACAGCAAGCATCATACTCAGTAGTAAAAACTGACAGCTTTCCCACTAAGATCAGGAACAAGATAAGGATATCCACTCTCACCACTTTTCTTCAACGCAGTACTGAAAGTCCTTACCACAGCGATCAGACAACAAAATAATAAAAGGCTCCCAAATTGGTATAGAAGAAGTAAAACATTCACTATTTGCAAATGACATGATACTTGATATAAAAAACTTTAAAGACTTCACCAAACAAGTACTAGAACTGATAAATGAACTCAGTAAAATCGCAAGATTCTAAATCAATGCACAGAAATCTGTTGCATTTCTATACACTAGTAATAAAGCAGCACAAAGAGAAAATAAGAAAATAATCTCATTTACAACTGCACCAAGAAGAATAAAATACCGAGGAATAAATTTAACCAGAGGTGAAAAGCCTCTGAAAATGATAAAACAATGAAATAAATTGCAGATGACACAAAGAAATTAAAGACATTCCATGATCATGGATTAGAAAAAAAATTGTTAAAATGTCTATACTACTCAAAGCAATCTATATACTTAATACAATCCTTATAAAAATACCACCAACATTTTTCAATAAAACTATAATAAACAACCCCTAAAATTTGAATGGGACCATAAAAGATCCCAAGTGGCCAAAAAAATCTTGAAAAAAGAAAAATAAAACTAGAGGTATCACAATTCCAGACTTCCAAGTTATATTATAAAGCTTGAGTTACCAAACCAGTATGGTACTGGCACAAAAACAGACACATAGATCAATAGAACAGAATAGAAAACCCAGAAATAAACCCAAAATTATGTGGTCAATTAATCTTTGACAAAAGAGGAAAGAATATGCAACGGGAAAAAGACAGTTTCTTCAACAAACAGTGTCGGTAAGACTGGAGAGCTACGTATAAAAGAATGAAACTGGACCACTTACTTATACCACACACAAAAATAAACTCAAAATGGATTAAGGACCTAAATGTAAGACCCAAAACCATAAAAGTCTTAGAAGAAAGCACAGGCAGCCATTTCTCTGACATCAGCTATGGCAACATTTTTCTAGATAGGTCTTCTGAGGCAAGGGAAAAATAAAAGCAAAAATAAACTATTGTGACTACATCAAAATAAAAAGTTTCTGCACAGTGAAGGAAACATCAACAAAACTAAAAGATAATCTAGTGAATGGAAGAAGATATTTGCAAATGACATATCCTGATAAAGGGTTAGTATCAAAAATATATAAAAACCTTATATAACTCAACACCCCAAAACCAAATAATCCAATTAAAAGTGAGCAGGAGATATAAACAGACATTTCTCCAAAGACGAAATACAGACGGCCAATGGACACATGAAAAGATGCTCAATATCATTCATCATCAGGGAAATGCAAATCAAAACTACAATGCGGTATCACTTCACACCTGTCAGAATGGCTAAAATAAAAAAACACAAGGAATATCAGGAGCTGGTGAGGTTGTGGAGAAAAAGGAACCTTCTCGCTGTTGGTGGGAATCCAAACTGATGTGTCCATTGTGAAAAACAGTAGGAAGGGTCCTCAAAACATTTAAAATAGAACTACCCTATGATCCAGTAATTGCACTACTGGGTATTTACCCAAAGAATACAAAAGCACTATTTCTAAACGATATATATAACTCTATGTTTATTGCAGTATTATCTATAATAGACAAATTACGGAAGCAGCCCAAGTGTCCAATGGTAGATGAATGGATAAAGAAGATGCAGCACATATATATACACATGCAATATTACTCAGCTGTAAAAAAAAAAAAAAAAAAAAAGAACGAAATGGTGCCATTTACAACAACATGGATGGAGCTAGAGAATACATTGCTAAGTGGAATAAGTCAGAGAAAGACAAATACCAATTGATATAACTCATATGTGAAATTTAAGAAACAAAACAAACTAGCCAAGAGAAAGGGAAAGAGACAGAGAAACTAAGAAACAAACTCTTAACTAGAAAGAACTGAGGGTTACCAGAGGGGAAGTGGGTGGAGGATGGGTGAAATAGGTGAAGGGGATTAAGAGCACACTTATCATGATGAGTACTGGGTGATGATAGAACTGTTAAATCACTGTATCATATACCTGAAACTAATATAACACTGGATGTTAACAATACTGGAATTGAAATAAAAAACTAAGAAAAAAAAAGCACCTGGGTAATATTAGAGACTATCCTGAAGGCAGATATTTAGTTTCTAAGGTTACAAAACCATTTTTGTTTGCAGGTAATTATAGCCAGTTGACTTCTGTGCCACAATCGAATGCCATCTAAGGTCAACTAAGAAGCTATTTCTCACCAAAATATACATATAAGGCTGCCAAATAGTTTTGCATGAAGTTTATCATGAAGAGATTAGATAAATCTAAATCAAAAGAACTTGGAGTTGAATTTAACCAATATGTCTGACTCCTGAGGTCCATGGAAGTAACCTCCAAAATAGGTAACTTCTATTTCCTAATTCTTTTCCAAGTCCTACGCTTGCAAAAGTTCAAAAAAAGTACAAAGTTCAAAAAAGGTACAAAAGCTATCTTCCATGACAGGCCCCGTGTTGTTGGTAGAAACAGGGACCTCTTTCTGTAGGCATGAAAATTTTAGATTTCTAAATTTTACATCTCTGTCTGGTCTGTTGTGTATGCAATCTAAAAAGCCACGTAATGGCCAAGTCCAGTGATTCAGGAAACCAACAGATTCATATCAAGAAAGTGATAGAAAAGGAAGGAAGCTAAATGGCTCCCAAAGGAAAATGTATACAAACCCAAGTGCGGGTTAATTTCATTCTTTTATCAACAGAGAATTAAAATGTAGTCGGGTATTATACTGACAGCAAACGACTAAAGATGCAAAAACCAACATTAAGAATAGGAGCCTTATAGATAATATAACTGAAACTGTTCTCATTAAAGCAGAACAACTTGGAGTCCACATTATCATCGGATTTTGTCCCATGAATTTGGGTTGGAAGATTCAGTCTATCCTTATTACTTGAAGATTTCATTTTTGCAAATCTGCCTATTCACTAACATTTATTTGTAACTTCTAAATCAACATCCACAGTGCTTTTGTGGTCACTGGGGGCATGACCAGTGCAGTTTTCCAATATGCACCTTCCCAGCTGTGGTTGCGCAAGATGACACTCTGCCTTCCTGTTTCAACTCGCGTACTGTAAACAATGGTCTTTCTTGTGTTCTATTCAGTGCCATTTTTGTTTTTGTTTGCATTTTTGTGCTTTTTGTTGGCAAATCTGCTATTTAAGATGGCACAGTGCTCAAGGGCTAGAGTTCCTAAATCCAAGAAGGTTTTACATGTGCCTTATGAAGAAAATGCATACATTAGATAAGACAGATGTCAGAGCACTGCTGACCTCGAGTTCAATGTTTATGAATCAACAATATACATTAAATAAGGTTTACTGACATAGAAACACATACAAAACCAATTTATGCATTGATAAATTGACAAAAGTAGGATCAGAGACTGGCAGGAACTTAATCCTATATTTCAATATTGGAGCAATGGTTTAGTATCAATTAATTCAGTACTTACGGCAACTTTATAGAACTTAATTACCACAAAGTATGAAAATCTACTATATAAACATCACATACCACCATCTATTTGTTCAAAAGGTCACAGATAAAAGTTGTCTTCCTTCAAAGACTGATTCTTAGAAATATGCTTGGGACTTCTGACTCAAAGGAAATCAAATAGATAAACACAGTATCATTTGTTTAAAGTCTTTCCATTGCTGGAAAACTTTTAGTCAACAACAATTTATAATGCTATTTAAACCTCAAGGTACATCAACTATTTGGATAGGATTTTTGCTGTACTTAATCCACAAGATTTATAAAAATGATACCACTGTTTATTTATTACCATGATTCCTTCTCCTCAAAAGTCTATCCTCTCCAGCATCTGTTTGTTGCCTGCCTTAATGAACAAGAAAATCTATCCAATTCATTTTGATATGCTCCTTCATAAATTGAAATACCAACTTTCCTAAAATCCCATTATGTTCCCTTCCAAACAATAATAGACATATGTGAAATTCAATATTTCTACTATTTGCAAATCCTTTATTTTTTAATTAAGACTTACTAAATTATGCTAGGCATTGTCAGAATGGTTAAACTGAGTTTATTTTTCTACTAAGAGGCAGTAATTTTTAATAAAACTTGCATTCTGCTAAATTTAATGGAACCCTTTCATTCCTGTTTCCTTAATAGTTAGTAGCACTTGGCATCACTGATCACTCCCAGATTTTTAAAAAATATTTTCAATGCATTGCTTTTACCATAAAGCTAATATATGCTATTATATGGAAATGCAAGTACCTTCGAAATATAGAAGATAAAAATAAAATTCCTATTAACTACTCCATTTTCATTCCTCAGAGGAAATGCATGCATGGTGAAGTTTTGAGAATGAATATATCCACTTCATCTATCAATAAGCAAAAAGCATGTGTTTGTGTATATGTTCATGTAAGTTTACACTTCCCTTGGATGGGAATCCTCCTATAAAGTTGTGTTTCCTTGATATATACTTCTAATTCCTTTCCAAACTTGTACATTAAAAAACTGTCTTCTTTTTTGTAATAAATATCCTCACCTTTGTACTAAATATCCCTCTGAATGAATGTGCCATGATTCAATGGTTATTGTCTATATATCCCGTAAGACCACAACCTTAGGGTAAAAATGTTCTTATTTTCCAGTGAATCACTAGCCATCATTGCCCATCTTGATAGGAAATCTCTATCTCCCTCTTGAAGTTTCCCCACTGAAATATCTAAGAATCCAGGTAGGTTTATTTAGAAATATGTTTTCCCTTAAGATGCCAAGTGCAGGTAAACTAAAGAGTACAATCAGCCCCCTCCAGGCATTGTTTTTGCTTCGTCAGCATGCCACTTTTGTCAAAAGCTGGTCCAACTGATGTGTATCTACCAGTTGTACAACACTTGCTCAGGCTCCAAGTAAAACCTCAAAACTGGGTTCCACATTTATATTTACCTCAGTTGTTCCCAAATCAGGGCTACTCTGGTCTGATTACTGGGTCATCTTAGGGTTTTTAGTCTCAGCTCCTTGGTTTACTGGAAGCAGACTTAAAGAGACTCTAGTCTAGACCCTGGTGTCACCCTGACCTCTGCTCTAGACCCTTTCTCAAAGTTATACCCACACTGAGCTGGACTGTCATCTCCAGCCAGAATTTACATGAATCTGATGCCATCAGCAAGCTCTAATATATCTATGCTTCAAAAGGAAAAAATTTGGGATCTCAGTATAATTGGGGTCCTCCCACGAGGTTACATGACTGCTATGGAAATGTACCCAGCTTCTTCCCATAAAGCAGTCTTCAGGATGGAGTAGTTAGGGAACCTTTGCCAATTTATAAGTCTTGCTGGGGTGCCTGGGTGGCTCAGTCAGTTAAGGGTCTGACTTCGGCTCCAGTCATGATCTTGTGATTCTTGAGTTCGAACCCCACATTGGGCTCTGTACTGACAGCTCAGAGCCTGGAGCCTGCTTCAGGTTCTGTGTCTCCTTCTCTCTGCGCCCCTCCCCCGCTGGTGCTCTGTCTCTGCCTCTCTCAAAAATAAACAAACATTAAAGAAAATTAAAAAAAAAAAAAAGATTAAAAAAAAAGAGTCCTGCTACAGATTTATTCAGGGGTAAAGAGTATTTGCTTAATATGGGTAACCAAGGGGGAGGGTCCTCCTCTTAAGTGTTTCAAGAAGACGTTAAAAAAAGCATATTTCAAAAGTCCATCTGCCATTTCCATTAGATAAGAACAAGAAATGAGATATGAATAGTGGCAAAGAAGAAGTGAAACTTTTATTTGCAGCTGATAAAACCAAGGAGAATTTATTTAAAACAATTTAGAAACAAGCCACATGGAATGACCACATGGAAGAACAAGGAAGTATTCTAGTTGATACTTCCAGCTTATTTCTCAGCCAGGAATCAGTGCCAGCCTCCAGTCATACAATGAACCGTCCCAGACACTGTAGCTTAAAATAAGCCTCCAGATGAATGCAGTACCAAATGACATCACTTCAAGCAGAAGAACTACACAGCTGATCCCAGTCAGCCTACATAATCATAAAAGATAACTGAATGGATGATCTCACTCATATGTGGAATTCAAGAAACAAAACAAATAAGCAAAGGAGAAAATAAAAAAGAAACCAAGGAAGGGACTCTTAACTATAAAGAACAAACTGATGGTTACCAAAGGGGAATTGGGTGAGGGAATGGGTCAAATAAGTGATGGTGATAAAGGTATACACTTATCATGATTTAAAAAAATCAATTCTTTAAAAGATAACTGAATGGCTATTTTAAACCATTAAATTTTGGATTGGTTTGTAATATAAAAATAAATTATCAAAACAATCATGTTTACAGAAATAGAGTATAAGTATTTAAGAAAGTATTCAACATAATATTGGAAGTCCTAGCCAGAACAATTAGGAAATAAAATAAATTTAAAGTATCCAAATTTTTAAGGAAAAAGTAAAATTATCTGTTTGCAGATATTTTATATGAAAGCAACCATCAAGACTCCACACAAGTAAACAAACAAAAACTGTTAGAATAAACTCAGCAAAGCTTTATGATACAAAAGCAAACACAAAAATCAGAGGCATTTTCATACACTAACAACGACCAATCCAAAAAGGAAATTAAGAAACCAATTCTATTTATAACAATAACAAAAATAATAAAATACTTATGAAGAAGCTAAACCAAGAATGTAAGACTTATATATTGAAAATTACAAAATACTGCTGAAAGTAGATAAGACAGAAATAAATGGGAAGACATCCCATGTTCATGGAGTGGAATACATTATTATTAAGATACCAATATTACCCATAGCAATCTATAGATTCAATGTAATCTCTATCAAAATCCCCAATTTTGTTTTCTTTTTTGCTGGAAAAGAAAAATCCATCCTAAAATCCATATGAAATTCCAAATAGCCCAAACAATCTTGAAAAAGAACAAAGTTAGGGGTTTCATGCTTCCTGATTTCAAAACTTAATTCAAAGCTAAAATAATCAAAACAAGTTTGGTAATGACATAAAGACAGACATACAGACCAATGGTATAAAGTAGAAATCTCAAAAAATACCTTATACATAGTCAAATGCCTTTTCCAATGGCTATCAAGATCATACAAAAATTAAGTTGGATCCCTACCTTACACCATACACAAAAATTAGCTCTAAATGGATCAGAGACCTAAATATAAGAGCCCAAACTAAAAATTCTCAGAAGAAAACATAGGAGAAAAGCTTCATGATATTGTATTTGGTGATGACTTCTAAATATAGCACCAAAAGCACAGGCAACAAAAGAAAAAATAGATAAATTAGACTACATCAAACTTTAAAAATTCTGTGCAGCAAAGGACACAATCAACAGAGTGAAAAAAGAAACTATGGGATGGGAGGAACTATTTGCAAATCTGGTAAGGGGTCAATATCCAGAATATACAAAGAACTCCTACAGCCTAACAACACAAATCAAACGATTTTATTTTTTTTAACTTTGTTTTAAATGTTTGTCTATTTTTCAGAAAGAGAGAGAGAGAGAGAACACAGAACATGAGTTGGAGAAGGGAAGACAGAAAGGGAGACATGGAATCCAAAGCAGGCCCCAGGCTCTGAGCTGTCAGCAGACAGCTCGACATGGGGCTCAAACCCACAAACCATGAGATCATGACCTAAGCCAAAGTCAGATGCTTAACCAACTGAGCCACCCAGGCACCCCAAAAATCAAACAATTTAAAAACGGACAAAAGATATGAATAGTCCAGAAGAGAGTAATATTTTTAAAGTGCTGAAAGAAAAAAAAAAACAAAAAACCAACAACAACCTGCCCATGACGAAACCTATACTCAGCAAAATTATCCATGAAAAGTGAAGGGGAAATTATAAAGCATCTCTAAGTAAACAAAAGCTGAGAGAAGTCATCACTAGTGGACTAGAGAAGTCATCACTAGGATAAATACTAATAGAAGTCCTCTAGGCTGAAATAAAAGAACACTACACAGTAACTCAAACTCACATGAAGAAATAAAGAACTCCAGTAAAGGTAACTTTACAAGTAAATATAAAAGCCAGTATTATTATACTTCATATTCACAACTCCTCCTTTTATTTCCTACATGATTTAAAAGACAAATGTGCAAAATAATTGTCTAGATTAATAAGCATACAATGTATAAAGATGTAATTTGTGATAATAAACAGTATTAAAAGAGGAATAGCTGTAAATTTTTTTTTTAATTTTTTTTTCAACTTTTTTTATTTATTTTTGGGACAGAGAGAGAGACAGAGCATGAACAGGGGAGGGGCAGAGAGAGAGGGAGACACAGAATCGGAAACAGGCTCCAGGCTCTGAGCTATCAGCCCAGAGCCTGACGCGGGGCTCGAACTCACAGACCGCGAGATCGTGACCTGGCTGAAGTCGGACGCTTAACCGACTGCACCACCCAGGCGCCCCCGCTGTAAATTTTTTATATGCTATTGAAGCAAAGATAGTATCAATTCAAAAAAAAATTGTTATAAATTTAGTATGTTACATGCAACCACTGAGAGAATAACTAAAAAATGTACATAGGAGAATGAATCAAAGTGGAACACACAAAGTATCAATTAAACACAAAAGGAGACAGCAATGGAGGAAATGAAAGTCCAGTAAGCTATGACATACTGGAAACAAATATCAAAATGGCAGAAGTGTGTCCTTCCTGTAATTAAAAGCAAATGAATTAAATCCTCCAATCAAATGTCAGATTAGTAGGATGGATTTAAGAAAAAAAAAAATCATCCAATTACATGTTGTTTTTAAGAGACTCATTTTAGATCCAATGATGCAAGTAGATTGAAAGTAAAAGTATGGAAAAAGCTATTCCAAGCAAACTCTAAACAAGACAGCTGGGTGACTGGCTATGCTAATATCAGACAAATTAGACTTTAAGTCAAAAATCATTATGAAAGACAAAGAAGGACATTATATACTGAAGGACATTACATTACATTCAGTTCATTAAGAAGACAGAATAATTATAAACATAAGTCCCAAACAACAGGGCTCCAAAATATATGAAGCAAACATGACAGAACTGAAGGAAGAAATACAGTTTTACATTAAAAGATGGAGAGTTCATTACCCCTTTCCAAAAATGGAAAGATTGTAAGAAAGACCAAAGATCAATAAGAAAATAGAGTACTAGAACAACATTATAAACCAACTACACCTCACAGACCTATGTAGACTACTCCACCCAATAGTAGCAGAATGTATATTCTTCTCAAGGGCAAAATGTTTGAAAAGTTCTGTGTAAGATTTTTAAAAATTTTCTTAGTAAGTGTTGCTATTTACGACCAATTAGGCTGAGACTTGCCATTAATAACAACTGGTAATGAAGTTTTGGAAGCTGCTTTTATCTACCATGTCTTCTAACTACTTTGGAAGCTACTTTTCTGCAATAAAAAGAAGCAAACTCTCTTAGGTCAGTTTATAACAGGTCAGACAGTAGTTTATCTATCTTTCCATGCAAATAATCAGATTTTAGATTTAGTTATTTGTTTTTTCCTCTTCTTTTTTGTTTTCTATCTCATTTACTTCTTTTTCTTTATTTCCTCTTTCAGTTTTCCTTAAGTTTAAAAATAATTTCCCAACTCAGGTTTTAGTTAATACTTAATTCTTTTTAGAATACTTAGTAACACAACAAATGCCTAAGCAATGAATTTCTCTGAGTACAATTTTAACAACATATATTGTGATATATGTTTTATTATTTTTACTTTTGAGAGTATTTTAATTCACATTTTAACTGAATGTCACTTAGTTTATTTTGTGTGCCTTCTATTTCTAAGTAGTTGTTTTTGCATTGCTTTTTCTATTTTTATTAGTAATTTCTAGTTTCAATACCCTCAGCTTGGAGAAAGTGACCTTTATGATGACAACTTTTGGAAATTATTATGTATTTTAGGATATAGATGTCTATGTATATCCTAAAGAGAACAATGAGTTACATATGCATATATGTATACAGAGAGAAATATGCATGATCTTTCAAAACAGCAAAATACTTGTGTATGTGTGCTTCTGTATGCACTCACACACTCTGGGGTTGATTAAATTGGAAGGGCAATTGTCTGTTAGCAAGTCAGTCTGGAATATAGATATATATGATAAACTTATTTATCCTCCTTAATTGTATTTGTTTTTATTTTTATTTTTGTCTGTGTTTGTCTTTGTTTTATGTCACTGCTGAGAGATAGGTCTATGTCAATTTCTCTATTTTCTTTCTTCTGTTTTTGCTTTATGTAGTGTGATGGTATTTTAGTAGCTATATAAAGACTTATGACACTCCTATGTTCCTTGTGGATTATATCTTTTTTCCATCAGAAAGTGCCCCAGTTTGTCTCCTTTCAAGCTATACCTTGCATTCAGTCTTGTTTGAAGCTAACATTTCAATCCCTGATTATCTCTGACCACATTTGGCTTTTATCTTTTTAATGTCAACTCTTGTGAATATGGGGCAGTTCACACTTGTCTTTGTGATCATGACCCTCAATTCTCCACACTACCACACAAAGATACACAGGTGCATCCGATTTGAGCAGCTATTCAGCTATTTGACAGTAAACAAATGAGTTTATAATGTCAGAAAAGAAAATGAAAAACAAACACTAGAGAGTGGTTATCACTGTCCTTGGGAAAAGTGAAACTCCAGGATAAAAAGTAAAACTCAATATTGTGCCCTCTGACCAACATTTCTCAACTCCTCCGGATAAACCCCCCTTTCACATGCCTGCATCCTACCTCAGGATACTTCTTTCCACTGCAACTCTGAGAAACCCCACATTCTTTCCTCCTTTCATTTTTGCCTCCCTACACAATCTGATCCACTTTATTTTCCATGCCATCTACATGCGTATGGTCCCCAAATGTATCTCTCCAGACCCCAAGTGGCCTCTGAGCTCTAGACTCATCGATGTGAATTCTTGTTTCCCAGTCCTCAAATCTGTTTCCCTTCTGTCTTCCTCATTTCAGCAACTGGCCCAGAAACCTAAGATTCACTCCTCACTTCTACTGAATCACCAAATCCAGACAGGCCCACTCCTAAAGAGCTCAAAACCCACCCACCTCTTTACTTTGCTACTGCCATTCCCTTTGGGAAATCATTAATCTTTTCCGAGGCAATTAAAGGGATCTTTTTAAATGCAAATCTTGTCATGCCTACCATTTCCCCTCGCCCCACTACACACACACACACACACACACACACACACACACACACACACACACA
>NW_024412420.1:6984886-7027802 GCF_014898765.1 Herpailurus yagouaroundi | reverse complement strand
ACACACACACACACACACACACACACACACACACACACACACACACACATGTGCTTAAAATTATTCAATGGTTTTGGATCAAATAACATGGTTCGTTGATTTCTGGTAACTCCTCCAGTTTCATCTGATATACTATTTTATGCAGTTACCCTGGACATTTCTGTGATCTGGAATAAGGGAAGTTCTCTCCTGCCTCAGGAAAAATGCTGCAAGTTTCTCTTCCTTTCTCTCCAGCCTCTGCTCTTCATTCCTTGAAACTTCAGTAAAATTTAATTTTTCAAGGAAGTCTTCATAGACCAACCTAGATGGCACCCATCATTGTGTGTCTTTCTTATCCTTTAAGCTCCAAGAAGACAGAGAGAAACCCTGACCTGGACATTACTATGTTCCCAGCACCTGTCACACTTCCTGGGATGTAACAGGTCATAATAAATACTTACTAACTACACAGATTGTACATATACTTATGTATTGTTTCTATTTTAAAATTAATGAAAAGGTTATTTACCCCAACACACAGAAACCCATTTGCTCACATCATGAAAATAATCTCATCTACTCTAAATTGGAGAATTACTACAAATGTCAGAAGCACCTATAATTATAAGCTCTTTTTTCCTTGGCTCCTTCTTTTCTATCAAACAATCTGATAGACTCCTAGAATGCTGGCAAGTAATTGTGTCATGTTGTCTAATGATTTCTAACGATTTCACACTTATGCATGTTTCTGGTTGACATGCTTTGGGTCTTACAAGAGATCTGCACCCTTCACAGCTGTATAAAATTAAACATATTTTTAAATAGACACCTTAATGACAAATAGCTTTTTCAAAGAGACAGAGTTATACTTTAAACAATTTTAATGGGTATACAAATTAAATAGCAACATTTCCACCCATTTTTATCTAGAAGTTAAAAAAGAAGCTGATATTTAGATGATGTATAAAAGAGCAAACTCCGCTGATGGATTTTTTTTTATTCTTATTAAGTGAAGGAAGTGCACAAAAATGTGAGATGAGCTTATTTATAGAAATGTCAAAAATAACTTTCAACACATGCTGAAAACCCTTTTCTTTGCAACTACTTGAGCTGGCTTTATACTGTGGTTTGACACTTTCCCCTGAAGCTTTCTCTATTTTGGATATAAAGGGAGTAGAAGAGAATTAGATATTCTTTTTAAAAAATAGATAGCATATAAAGTTTTTGTCACTGGCCATGTCTGTGGACTTAATTTAAAGGTTTAATACTCTTCAATAGTTTCCAAGCTTTCCAGAATTCTAGGAATGTGAATTGAGAATGTCTATGTAAAATAATGTTGCCAAACTCTAGCACTCAACTAGGCTAAAAATGGCAAAGTCACTAAATAACAAAAACTAAGTTTATTTTTAAAGTATAAGCACTTTAATATTTGTTAGGTTTGAGAATTCTAGGAGACTAAGCTGCCATCTTCACCTAGCCAAAAATCCTTTGCTGATAATAGCTGTGGCTTTCAAATAAGTCTCTCAATCTTAGAATTCTACAGACCTATTCCAACAGCTGGCACAGGTGAAGAGGGGTCAGGACTTCAATACATGAATTTCAGGGGCCACATTCAATCTATAACATGTATCTTCATAGGGATAGTTGGATATACAAATCTGATGTCTGGAGGAAAGGTATGAACTAGAAATACAAATTTAGGAGTCATGCATATGTAGATAATATTAAAAGCCAAAAAATAAGTGAAATTAAGTGGTAAGTATAGAAAGAAAAAGAAGTTGGGAATGCAAACTGGTATAGCCACTCTGGAAAACAGTATGGAGTTTCCTCAAAAAATTAAAAATAGAACTACCCTACAACCCAGCAACTGCACTACTAGGTATTTACTTAAAGGATACAAAAATACTGATTTGAAGGGGCACATGCACCCCAAGGTTTATAGCATTGCTATCGACAATAGCCAAAGTATGGAAAGAGTCCAAATGTCCATCGACAGATGAATGGATAAAGAAGATGTGGTATACATACATATATATACATACACACACACACACACACACACACACACATAATGGAGTATTACTCAGCAGTCAAAAAGAATGAAATCTTGCCTTTTGCAACAATGTGGATGGAACTAGAGTTCATTATGCTAGGCAAAAGAAGTCAGAGAAAAACAAATATATGATTTCACTCATGTAGAATTTAAGATATAAAACAGATGAACACAAGGGAAGGAAGCAAAAAATATATAAAAACAGAGGGAGACAAACCATAAGACACTCTTAAATATAGAGAACAAACTGAGGGGTGTTGTGGGGTGTTGGGTGGGGGGGAAGGGCTAAAGAGGTAAGAGGGATTAAGGAAGACACCAGTTGGGATGAGCACTGGGTGTGATATGTAAGTGATGAATCACTAACTTCTATTCCTGAAAAAAATCTATATATTTTGATTAAAAAATAAAAAAAAGGTTTACCTGAAATACTGGTTTTGTATATTAAAGAAAGGAGAAAATAAAAATTAAACATAAAGTTGTAAAACCATTTAAAAAAGAAAAAGATCCTTTTTGCCCACGTTAATCTAATTATTCTGTAAAAAAGCAACAACTCCTGAATAATGGAGAACTTTTCTACTAGTATTAGTCTGTTATTTAGATAGCTAGAATCAAATAGACAAGTTTTTAAAATACTTTTTTTTTTCCGACTGAATTTTTCACTCTGAATAAAGCATAAAATAAAGAAAAAGAAAAGAAAAAGAAGAGATCTGAAGATTATAGCTCTGGACACTATAATAGAGAACAAAGAAATTAACTGAAACTGGTAAGGGAGACTAAAAAGGAATGGCCAAAGGGTGTGCAGAACTACGTAGAGAAATTGTCCTTGACTAGGAATGTGGAGTAGTCATCTGCCAGGACAGAAGAGGCAGAGGATATGACGCAGGTGGCTGAGCTGTGGTGGTGGAAGCTTCGTCATTTCTCTTCTGAATACTTCTATTTTCTCAGTCAAGTATGATACAAGGTCTTTAGCTGAGAGTAAGAATGTATCAAAAGCTCTGGGGGGATTTGAGGAGAGAATGAATAAAAGGTGTTTCAGGCAGCAGGGGACTGAATAGATCAAGGAAAAATAGTCTGACAGATAGGCAGCATTAAGTGCCCACATGAGATCACAATCATGAATTTCAAGACCATTAGAATGGGTGTGTGCTTCCTCCAGATGGGTTCCACCCTGTTCAGGGGCAGAGTACATGGAGACTTGAGGTTCATGAGGTTTAGGACGGGAGCGACTACAATGTTTGGGTAAGAATATGCCTTGCATATGTGAGTACTGAAGCAGGGTGAGAGATGGTGAAGAGACAGATGACTCATGGATTTTAGGCATAAGTAAAGGTTGTTAGGGATGGGGCACTAGAGGGGATGAGCTAACAAGATAGTAGGTGATAACAGAGGAGTGTAATGTTTAAAGTAAGGTACAAAGGGATCTCTATTATTGGTACTGACAAGGCTAGCAAATGGTTATAGAAAGGACTGGTTTAGAGCACCAGAGAAGAATCCAGAAACTGAGAAGTGAGGATCTTAATCGTTCCTTACAACGTTGCTGTTGTGGAGACAACAAGGACCAGTACATGACTGTGGGAATTAGTGGGACAGTGTCAAAGACCAGGTCACTGTGGTCATGAGACCTGGTCTTGAGGTTTGAGAAAGGGTCCTTTGTGGATTTGACAGTAACTCCGGTTGCTTGTGGAGGATGCATAATGAGGTGAAGAGGAGATCCATTGAAAAGGCAAGGAGAGTATGGCAACAGTCCAGGAAAACTATGAGAACTACCTGATCTGAGATGGTTTCCATGAAGGTTATGGCAAGTAGTCAGATTTGGATATCGTGCCAGATATAGTCCTTTTACCTCTCCTGATGGGCCTCCACCATTTGCCTCTTTGATGACAGACTTGTTTGAACTGCCTCTACTCATTACACCCTAGTAGCGGGTTGAAAGGGGAGAGGAGGTGATGTTGAGCTATCTATTCCCCCTGGTTCCCTCCCTGGCCAACTACTGCATCCATCCACCAAAAGTGCTTCTAAAGCCCCCTCCCCCAAACATCTCCTCCTAGGTGCCAGGAACTGTTCCTTCCCTGCCTCTTCAATGCTGGGGTTGGTGTTCATCCCAAGGTGGTGCACTGTCTCTGTGGTTCACAAACAACCTGCCCACACCCTTGTAAAAAAGCCTTTTTATTAAATACTCCCTCAAAACATTCTGATCTAAATGCCCTGTGTCCTTGGAAGACCACAACTGATATACATATTTAGCACAGAAAGCCACAGGATTTAGTGATAGATTTGAATGGAGTATGAGAGAAAGAAATCAAGCAAATACCCACCTACCTAGTACTTTACCTGCATTTTCATAAAGAAAGGGGTCTACTATCATATAATAACTATCAAATTATCTTCTATGATCTTTAAAATTATGTATATTTATATATTATATACATAGAATTTTTAAAAATTGTGATGATTAGAATCTCATATACTAGAAAAGCAATTAAACTTGATACACTGGAAGCTAAAAAAACACAGGGTCCCCAAAAATGTTATGAAGTGTCACTGAGGCAATATTTTTATGAATATTAGCCCACTTAGCTGGAGAATTAAAGCATAGAAATAAATTCAACTCTCCAAAAATTATTATCATACTGAAGCTATTAATAACACTTGCAGGGGTGCCTGGGTGGCTCAGTCTGTTAAACGTCTGACTTCAGCTCAGGTCATGATCTCACAGTTCTTGAGACCAGTGCTGCATCTGGCTCTGTGCTGACATCTCAGAACCTGGAGCCTGCTTTGGATTCTGTGTCTCCCTCTCTCTCTGCACCTCCCCCACTCGTACTCTGTCTCTCCCTCTCTCTCAAAAGTAAATAAACATTAAAAAAAAAAAAAACTTGCAAAGGATGGCATTTACACTAAATGCAAACATGCTGAGTGCAAGGGATGATCAGGTTAACCATAAGCAGAATTAAGAATTAAACTGAGAAATCTTTAGAAGAATGTGATCTAGTTTTTGGAAATGGTGAACAGTATAAAAGGGTAGAAATGAAAGTGAGGAACTAGTGTCTCTATGAATATAAAAATTAATGGTGATTCCTAGAAGGCTCCATAAACCTTCAAAATAAAACCAACTAATGGAAAGGAGAGGAAATCTATGAACATAGAACATACTGCATATGTTCACAGGGCATGAGTTCTGTTTCCCATCCAACGAGAATCCTATAACTTTTCAAATTTATTACTTAATATCTTTAAACTTTCAATGCATCCTTAATAATGTTCATGCTATTTAATTCAGAACTATTTTGAGAACTAAAAGATAGAGGGCTTTTATAGTACTGAGAAAGTTCAAACAAGTCAGACTGTGTCTTCTATGCGTGTAACTATTACTAAAATTATTTCTACAGTTTGCGTTTATACATCTTTTCAGGGTGTCATCATTTCCTGGGACACATCTCTGTTGAGCATCCTGAGCCAACAGTTTGGTGGAATCACTTATCAATCAAAACTTAACTCTTACATTCTTCATAGCATAGATTTGCCCTTCTTATATTCCCCTAGGACATCTCTACACGTCCCAGGGGACAAAACAGACTCTGGTGATGAGGCAGAAAAGGGATTATGAGAAGGATGGTAGGTAGCCCACATGACGGTCAAGAGGACTGGAGAATCCAATTCCTAGCTAAGCTGCAAGAATAAAGGCTGAAACCTTACTGCAGAACTGGCTCCACTGCCCTTGTCTCCCCCCGGTTCCAGATGCTACAGTTTGCACTGCCAGCTGGGAACAGAATTTACTATCAACACAACTGCTAACAGCATCAATGCCACTTCTGTGCCAAGAACTTGACCTTACACCCACTACCTCTGTAAAAGTTGTGTCCCTCTCCCCACTCACACAAAACAAATTCTGTATGGAGAGCAGGTTGCTCATTTCCAAACAGAAGAACAGGGCAGCGTATTATTCCGCTGTCTGCCATATAGTTGACCATGGTATAGCTAAATATCACAGACTGTGTGTCCTAAACAAAAGAAACTTATTTTCCCACAGTTCTGGAGACTAGACAGATCAAGAATCTGCCAAGGTTCAGTTTCTGCTGAGAGCGTTCTCCTGGCTTCTTGTATGTGGCTTCCTTTTACTCTGTGCTCAAATGCCCTTTCTACATACTTGCAGAAAGCAGGAGGGAGAAGACAGGACACTTAGGTTGGTGAGAAACGCAGGTGAATTTTCTTCCTCATAATAAAAGTTTTTTGCCAAAAAATTTAGAAAGGATTTTGCAAGCAGTGTTGAATGGCAAGATGTAATGGGGTCCTTTTATATTCCATATAAATCTTTTTTCAAGTGATTTTTCTTAATTAGAAAATATGTGAACTCAGGCATAAAACACATGCAATATTTTTTTAACGTAGATCTCAAAGCTCAATTTTGATTTCTCCATTTTCAAAGTTCCAGATGAAAGAAATTCATCAGTGCAATGAATAAAACTTTAAATTATCACCTGAAACCAGAAAAAGAACACAGCTATGTGTCTGAAAATTTATACGTTTCAGCAGGAAGTAATTTGTCCCAGAGCAAAGTGACAACCCTAAAGCTGGCATTCATGGACTGTGCCATTCAGGAAATGTGCCAGTGCATACTGCCTGCAGTAAAGAGGAACTAACACAGTGTTCCAGGGATCATCCTTCAGCTTTCTCACTGGATCACTGTGAACTGCTCTCTCTTGAAAATGAACCAATAGCAAACCACTGGACATCTGAAACGACCCAGGAGTTCAAGCACAGACCACTGTGAGGACGGAGAGCAATGGCACCTTGTAGAACAGATCCTGTGGGAAACTGACACACCCACCTCGTGTTTCCATACCAGAGACAGATGGCAAATGTTAGCCGATAATTCAATTGACAAGTATCGCAGTGTGTGTGATTTGCTTAATTTTCTGTGCCTGGCATATTTCAAACATGAAATCAAAACATGTTGATTGTATTTTTTCCAGTATTCCCAGGGGCAAAACAAAACTATCCTAATTTAGTTGAGGCCACTTTTAACCTTTCTATTTCAGATCACAGCAGGAAATAAAATAAGAGCTGAGCTTTTCTACCCTTTTGGCATAATGGAAATTGTGAAACCATTTCAATCTCATTTTTATCAGTTAGATTGGTAACCTCTATTAACTTTTCCAGTTTTCTGTAATCTACGCTTCTAGTCTCCATCCTACCCACCCTTCATAAAGGGGCTACACAACCTCGGGGCATGTACCTGGAAGCAAATAAAGGTGTTTGCCTGCTCAAAGTGAGTGGTGGTGAAGGACTGAAGGGTGTTGCTGAGAAGTCACTTTGCATTCTCTGGGGCCTGAGCTTCCCTACCACCAGATATCCAATTTTTTTTTAAATATATGAAATTTATTGTCAAATTGGTTTCCATACAACACCCAGTGCTCATCCCAAAAGATGCCTTCTTCAATACCCATCCCAGATATCCAAATTAACGTGACTGTATTTTAATATGGATGAAGACATGGCTGCCATTAGACAACACAAACTCACCTGAGCCAAAGAGCTTAATCTAATTCCTAAATCTTTCCCCATGTGGGTTTCGGCGGTTTTTGACTCTAGAGTTTGGCAGTGGTTGTTTTGTTTTCCAATCTCTATGCTACGTCCTTGCTACTCAAAGTATGGACCAAGAACTAGAAGCTTTGGCATCACTCAGGAGCTCGTTAAAATGCAGGCAGGATCTGGGGTCTCAATCAAGACTAATAAATCAGAATCTGTGTTTTTAACGTTTATTTATTATTGAGAGACAGAGCATGAGCATGGGAGGGTCAGACAGAGGTAGAGAAACAGAATCCAAAGCAAGTTCCAGGCTCTGAGCTGTCAGCACAGAGCCCGACACAGGGCTCAAACTCATGAACCGAGAAATCATGACCTGAGCCGAAGTTGGTCAGTCAACCAACTGAGCCACCCAGGCACCCCAATCAGAACCTGTTTTTAAATAGATCTTCAGGTGATTCTATGTTCATTATAATCTGAGGAGTACTAGGCCAACAAACCTGTGTGCAAAGCTTACAAAGCACTTGTGAATAACACAACATTAGCTGAAAATACAACTGTGGCTGAAACATGAGTTAACATAAGAGCAAACTGTCAAATTAAAGTGACTCACACAGGTAATCCATCCATCAGTCAGTAAAAGACTACATTTAGCATTTTGGGTTTTGGAACAAATATTCTGTTATAAATTTGAATAATTCTGTTTTGGTCTTTACTTAGCTAAGACTCAATAAGCAACATCTAGTTTCTACCTTCCCTTATACAATGTAGCCTGAGAGATAAGGGTTGGGCTGGTTATAAAACGCATTATACCAGGGGCGCCCGGGTGGCTCAGTCGGTTAAGTGTCCGACTTCGGCTCAGCGCATGATCTCACAGTTCGTGAGTTCGAGCCCCGCGTCGGGCTCTGTGCTGACAGCTCAGAGCCTGGAGCCTGCTTCACATTCTGTGTCTCCCTCTCTCTCTGCCCCTTCCCTGCTCATGCTCTGTCTCTCTCTGTCTCAAAAATAAATAAACATTAAAAAAAATAAATAATAAAACGCATTATACCCAATGGAGTACTACATGGCAATGAGAAAGAATGAAATATGGCCCTTTGTAGCAACGTGGATGGAACTGGAGAGTGTGATGCTAAGTGAAATAAGCCATACAGAGAAAGACAGATACCATATGGTTTCACTCTTATGTGGATCCTGAGAAACTTAACAGAAAACCATGGGGGAGGGGAAGGAAAAAAAAAAAAGAGGTTAGAGTGGGAGAGAACCAAAGCATAAGAGACTCTTAAAAACTGAGAACAAACTGAGGGTTGATGGGGGGTGGGAGGGAGGGGAGGGGAGGGGAGGTGATGGGTATTGAGGAGGGCACCTTTTGGGATGAGCACTGGGTGTTGTATGGAAACCAATTTGACAATAAATGTCATATATTAAAAAAAAAAAACACATTATACCTATTCCCATCAGCCAAGAATCACTGAGGGCCTACTGTGTTCAAGACATTATGCTTGGCTCTGTGGTACTCCAGCTGCACAAAGCTCCTGAATTGCAAGGGGGAGGGCCTAACCAATACTTAAAATCAGCAGCATCTACCCAACACCAAAGACCTGATCCAGAACTGAAAACTGAATTAAAAAGTATAGTTATCTTGCCTGTCCTTTAGAAATCATCTAGATGGTGGGAAATATTCCAAAACTGATTATCTAGATTAAAAATAAATAAATAAAAACCAAAATGAAAAAAAAATGACAGCATCCAACTGCTCCAATATGAAGTGTAACCTAGCAAAAACTTAAACAAACAAAAAAAAAGAACGGCTATTCTCTATTAAGACATGCTTGAGCACTACTTGAGTAGAGTAATAAATTTATTTATTCCTTCTCTTTATAAGGGGCATCGTGGATGAATGTACTGAAATTATTGTTGTTCATTATTCAGTAAAATGGAGGAGCAAGAAGTACAACAATTATGTTAAAATGTAAACACTTGCTTATAAATTTGTTACATTTTGTTCATTCTTTTAACAAACAACCATGACATATTAAGTTCCTTCTTTATCAATCACTAGATATATAACTGTGTAAGCCTGGGTTCTCCAAAAGAAAAGCCTGCATCCATAGCTTATATTTCACTCTAGGATTGGGATGTGCACTGCTGAATTGAGGAAGGAGAGAAAAGGGTTTGAAGAGAAGAAAGAAAATAAACAAGGAGCCATTACTAAGTTGCTCTGTCATCAAGTGCAAGAGATTCCTTGGTCTGGTGGGACCATCTTCCAAGCGCTCATAAGAAATTCTGCATTGCAGGACTGTCCTCTCAGCCTTTTATCCACTTGCTCCCATCCTCCAATAGCCAAACTTTTGTTCTGTGCACACTAGCCGCCCCATAGCTCCAGGTTACACACATGTGGAGAGAGCAGCCCCTGACCCCTGCATCTCTTCATTCCACGGCAACATGGGACCCCTAGCAGAAAGACAGGTGCTGTCAGTCTGTGCCTGCTCAAAGCTGGGTAATGCCCACACAGACCGGGTCACTGTGGCTACAGCTATAGCTCAAATAGGAATTCCTTTCTTTATCCTTCCATTCATACTCCAGGCTGTGCTCTCAGCACGGGATACAAAGATTAAAAGGCACAGTTCCTGCCCTAAAAGAACTGCAATGTAGTAGGGAAACAAACAGAAAAAATACTAATGTTACAGGGGTCTAGTACCAAAGTGGGAAATAATACAAATAAAAGAAATCGCTAAGTCTGTCTGCTGGAATCAAGATATTTACTGCACAAAAATGTAATGGAGTAAGGATTCACCATACATAGTGTCTGGAGGGAAACTCTTTAGTCTGAATTTGTGAGATGGACTGTGGCATGTGCAGGGCAAATGGGAGCTTCATATATGTTAAGGGGGAGGGTGGGTGATAAGGCTAAGCAGGTTCACGCAGACCAGATTATCACTGACATTTTATGTCCTATGAAGGTGAAATTTATGCTAAAGGTAATGGAGAGCCATTTAAAAAAAATAATTGAGCAGGAATAGAGTTGATGAAATGTACATGTTAGAAAGATGATTTTTAACTGAAGTGTGAAGCATAGACTTGGAATGAAACCAGAATTTAAGTAGACCAGAAAAAAAAAAAAAGACTAATAAAAGTCTCGAGCATCTATTCTCTCTGCTTTACATGATTGTTGAAAGGCTTAAATGAGACCAAAGATGTGATGCCAGAGGTAAGTATAATCAGGGGGCGCCTGGGTGGCTCAGTCGGTTGGGCGGCTGACTTCGGCTCAGGTCATGATCTCGCGGTCTGTGAGTTCGAGCCCCGCGTCAGGCTCTGTGCTGACAGCTCAGAGCCTGGAGCCTGTTTCAGATTCTGTGTCTCCCTCTCTCTGACCCTCCTCTGTTCATGCTCTGTCTCTCCCTGTCTCAAAAATTTAAAAAAAAAAAAAAAAAAGAAAAAAATTTCAGACAAAAGTGATAGGAAATAACAAGATGGTTACAATGTTGCTTTTGTTTCTGTTGTCCTTTTTCCAAACAGGATCTATACCTGCTGGTCCCTTACTTCCAGAGATTCTGACCAAACACTGAGGTGGGCCATATTTTGAAAGAGCTCCCCCAATGGACTCTGATAAACACAGATCTAGTTCTTTGAAGATAAGACATTTATTACAAACCCCGACAGGGCAAAGTCAACTTTGGATTTTTCTTCTCAGAATCAACTAATGATTTCTCCTAGCGATCATCTAATGTGCAGTCATCTACTTATTACCGATGTAGGGTGAGATCCTTGAAGTCTAACACGTGAGGTCACCATAAGCCTGGATGCACTCGGCCCAGGGTTCAACAAGAAAAGATGACACAAGGTTCACTTGCAAAACATGCCTCTTTCCTCTGGAGTCCAGTTAGAAGTATTCTGCCCAAGTTTTTCAGCAGTTGTGGCATAAAATCTTTTAGGTCTGCTGAGGGATAATGTCATTTTCCTCAAACCAGATGGATTCTATTCCTGAGAGACATGTATAATTTTATTTTCGTCAAAGGTCTAGAGGAATCAAGAAAATGGCAGGATAACAGCAATTAGTGTTCCCATTTCCACTCAGGTATGTTCATACATCTAAGAGGAATCAGAGGCACATTGTGCTAGCAGTCCTGATGGACTTCTACCTGACTTGATTTCACTGGACTGTTTTTTTTAATTCAGGGACTCCATTTTGATTTTCCACCCTTCTCTGGATAGGCTCCCATAGGTTTAGAGCTTAAACAAGAAAGCATCAGTTTCCAAATGGAAACTTGGCAATTCAAACTTAAGTGAGGCAAAATGTAGAGATAAACAAGCATTAAAAATTTTTTTTTCTAAAGATTCAAAATAAGGGGTATATTGAAATCTATAGGATCTTGGTCAATTTCAGCAAAGATATGCATAAATGAAACACCAGAAAATGCACATTTCATAAACATAGGATAACATATGGTGCAGCTCCATAATAATTTCAAGTCTTTTGTTTTAATAAATCTTCATCAAATTCTGCATATCTCTTGGGAAGGTAGAGATTTATACAGAGCTCTGAGCTGGGCAGAACCTCTCTAACAAGAACTCAGTAGAAAGGTATTAGCTGAGGGTGATTTACACACCCATTTGATACATACAAAGTAACTTCCACATCTCTGACAATCATGCCCATCTGCAAAAGCCACTATTAGTCAAGACCAAATGAAAATTTTGGTTAAAATGGTTCTGAAATACACCTACCTTTATATTCCTATTTCGTATCTACTTTTACAACGAATTTCAACTAAACAAGAAAACTCGGGAGTAATCAGAAGCTGAAAGAGAGATATTGTTGGGTGACAGGAAAATACTAGCCTGGAAGTTAGACTATCTAGTCTTGGTTGTTCCAGTCTTCGTTGTCTAGAAGACACAAGTTGTGGCTGTACTGGAGAGTTGTCATGTCTAGGCAATCTTCACAGGTAAAAATTTCCACCTATAGGCAGAGAAACATTAAATCTCTCTCTCTCTTTTTTTTTTTTTTTTTTTTTTTTTACATTTTCTCTACATGAAACTTAATTTTGATCTTAACCTCTTCTCTCATTGGACTGATGGGAGGCAATCTCAGGCAATCCTTAGTTACACCTAAGCTATGCCACAGCTCAGGGATCAGTAACAGCAGTTCCAAGAAATGTGTTATTGGTTGGCTGTCCAGCCTAGCCGCGTTCTGAGAAATTATCCCTGTTGTATAAGCCATTCAGTTCTGAGCATCTCATATTGTGACCTACTCCTGAAACATAGTTTTTTTGTTTGTGTTTTGTTGCAAAGTTGCTTGGGTTCTCACCCCCTCTGCAGTCTCCCTGAGGCTCTGGGCTCTCCTTAAGTCCCCACAACTTCACACACTGTTCTCTTCAGCCTGTGAAAATCTTCTTCAAAGCTGATGTGCACAAAACTGCAAGTTTAATTTCTTGGAATTGCTTAGATTTTGCTCTTGAATTTCCATGTTGGTAAAAAAGGAAAAATCATGTTAAACTCATTAAGAGTAATTCAGTTTTCTCCATTCTGTATCTATCGACTAAAATGTTCATTCAGGGGTGCCTGGGTGGCTCAGTCAGTTAAGCATCTGACTTCAGCTCAGGTCATGATCTCACAGTCTGTGAGTTTGAGACCCACGTTGGGCTCTGTGCTGACAGCTCCAAGCCTGGAGCCTGCTTCCAATTCTATGTCTGCTTCTCTCTCTGCCTGTCTCCCGCTTGCACTCTGTCTCTCTCTCAGAAATAAGTAAACATTAAAAAAAATTAATTAAAATGTTCATTCAAAGTTCAAATTTCCTGTCAGGGCCATTTTTATTTTCTCAAGGACTGTCTTCTGCCTTTTTCTTCTCAATGTAGCAGTGAGAGATTTATCTATAACCTGGCATTTTGTGGGGAGCTCACTTCCCTATGTGCTGCCCCCTTAGTTCTTGCCGACCTTCTCTGAGACATTTCAAACCGTGCCTGGTCACTAGGCATCTAATGCTAGTGTCCACTCAGGTGTGGCTGGTCCCAGCTCATCATCTGAACATCTGCTGGCTCCAGCTGTTAAAACCCACAGCACCTGCCAAAACCTGCAGAACTGAGGTTCCCAAATTTGGCTTCTCTGTGTCAACTCTAGGCTTCTACCAAGCCACTAATTTCCTGTTAGTTTCCACAACCCCTTGGAGGTCTGGGCATTCTGGCTGTGTTCTTCACACCTTGCTGGAAAGTACAGAGCTCTGTGAAGCTGCTTTCAGGTCCACGCATTTAGGCACCTTCTTGAACCAGAACCAGATTACCATAAAGGAAAACATTTCTGGAAGGATGTTAAAAATATTCTCCCTGTTAGAGTAATAATATGAAAATATCACCCAGCCATATACTTAACTTATTTGAACCTCAGTCTCCTCCTTTATACGAGGAGAAGCTTGTATACATCTACTCTGAACTCTCTTCCATTTCTAATATCCTCTATTCATAAGTTCTGTGCCCAGGTGGGGCCTAGGAGGAAGTCCAACAAACGGATATGTCAGGAAAAGGCCCACATGGAAACAGACAGCAGGTTGAAACAGAGAATAGAGGGGCGCCTGGGTGGCGCAGTCAGTTAAGCGTCCGACTTCAGCCAGGTCACAATCTCATGGTCCGTGAGTTCGAGCCCCGTGTCTGGCTTTGGGCTGATGGCTCAGAGCCTGGAGCCTGTTTCCGATTCTGTGTCTCCCTCTCTCTCTGCCCCTCCTCCATTCATGCTCTGTCTCTCTCTGTCCCCCAAAAAATAAATAAACGTTGAAAAAAAAAATTAAAAAAAAAAAAAAAGAAACAGAGAATAGCAATTGGTGTTGGGAACAATGAAAACTAACAAAAGTTACCGTAGAAATTGTTGGCAGGGAAGGTATCAGGTAAAATACACGTAGATACTACCTCGAAACCTACTAAGATTAACTGTTGGATCAAGAGGGCATGTTAGGTGGTAGCAAGAGCTCAAAAACCAGGCCAGCGTTTAGATAAATGATGTAAGTAGCTGGGGAAGCAGAAGAAATGGAGAATAGACAGGCAGGGTGCCCGTCTTACAAAGAATAGTGTAAGTGACAGGTCACAACGTCAGGAGTTAGACATAGTAAACAAGACAGAAGTAAAGCTTTCAAAACCAGGACACATGATCAGAGCTGGAGTAAAACAGCAAGAGTAACCAGAATCTGAATCCCAAAAGGTTAGGTTAAATCTCCTTAAATCCCTCCTGCTTAGGAATTAGTTCAAAAGACTTTGACAGACTGCCATCAGGAAGCAAGGTCAAGTACCACAGCTGTGAGAACAAGCTTGCAGAGTCTGGAAAAGAAGCAGAATAAGACTTAATTTGAAATATGTTTAGGGGATTCCATTATGAACTCCAATACAAGAGATTTTTAAAGACTTGTGGCCTTTTTAAAACTAAGAAATATCGGCCAAGGCATCTAAGAGACTGTATTGTTTTATGTCACAATTATAATCCACATATGTGTAGAATAAACAGTATAAATTTCTGTTTTAAAAATTTACTCCTCTGCATTGCATTTTTACTTTATAACCTTTTAAAATTACAATTTAACACACATACAGAAGAGCGCATAAATCACAAGTGAATTATTGCAACGGGAACACACCTATGTAATCCTTACCCAGATCAAGAACAGCACATGCTCAGCAAATCAGAAGCTCTCCTCATGCATTATCCTAATCATCTTAAATGTGGTTTTGAAAGTGTGTTTTGGGAAAGACACTTGTTCCCTTTAAGAATCAGAAGGAAATGTGAAAATGCTTGAAGAGTGCAGAAATCAGTGAAGAAACCAACTGAAGGACCATTCCAGATGAACTGTTATATCAAATCCAACTTTCCAAAGGTAAATAGCTGGAGGCAGAGTGATTTGAGGTGGAAGGATGGTAATCTCTTAATAGGAAAGCGCCATTCAGTCATACTTTCTCTGCAGAACAAAGAAACAAAGGTGTTATTGAGAAATGGACTTAGGTTTGTTAAAAATGTCTACTGTAAACTTTAGAACCACCATTAAAAAAATTGTTAAAGAAGTATAACTGACACCCTAAGAGAGAACAGACATAAGATAAAATCATATAAAATGTTTAAAACCAGAAAAGTGGGGGGGGAGCAACAGAAACAAACAATAGATACAATGAAGACAAAACAGTTATGGTAGATATTAATTCAACTGTATCAAAAACCTCTTCAAATGTAAATACTCAAAACACACCAATTAAAAGAGACAGACTGAATTTTTTAAAAAGATCAATATGTTATCAATAAGAAATCTATTCTCTTATAGTGACTCACATACATTAAATGAAAAATGTTGGAGAAAGATTTACCACGCAAACACTACCAAAAGATGAGTGATTGCTTACTAAGCAGACTTTAGAACAAGGAAAATCATCATAGAGTAAAAAACGGGTATTATATGATAAAGAGGTCAATTCTCCAAGCAGACATAACAAACATAAGTGGGCATCTTTGTAACGATAGAGTCCCAAAATAAGTAATAGAAGTGAAAAATAGAAAAATTCACTACTATAGTTGGAGACTTCAACACCACTGTATCAATCAGTATTTGACAGATCAATTAGGCAAGAAATGAGTGTAGTCTGCAAGACCAAGGGGGAAAAAAAGGATCTGTACCTAGTATAAAAGCATTATTCCAGTTGATAAACTTGGTTCTCATGGAGGTATGGATTAGCAATTCTGAAAAAACTATACACATACACTTGAATTAAACAACAAAGCAAATGGATGGCAGATGGAATCCGATTAATCAGTGTTGGAGTGGGGATTACAGATAAACAAGGGGAAAAGGCAAGAATAATCCACATGTTAATGATTTGGAGATTGAGACATCAATACAAACTCATATTTAGTTTCATATAGATACGGGTGACTACATATAAAGATATTTATAGATTGTGCATATATACCAGTTAGTATATATACATATATATTTCCTTTCCTTGTAAACTAATAGGACCTAAAAACTATGACTCCCTGGTAGCAACAAGAACACCTAGAATTCGGATCTTGATTTCTTTTTTTTTCTTTAAAAGTTTAATTTTTGAGAGACAGAGAGTGTGAGTGGGGCAGACAGAGAGGGAGACAAAAAATCTGAAACAGGCTTCAGGCTCTGTGCTATCAGCACAGAGCCCAATGCGGGGCTTGAACCCATGAACCACAAGATCATGACCTGAGCCGAAGTCAGAAGCTTAACTGACTGAGCCACCCAGGCACCCTTCCAGATCTTGCTTTCTAATGCCATCTCCAAAGAAAATAAACCAAGACTCTTTAGAGAAGGACTTGATTCTAGCGCTGGAGCAGAAAATATACAAAATGAGCCTGGAGCATCTTGTAGTGCCAAAATGTAAAGTAGTATTGAATTAAACACATGCACGTGCGCACGCACACACGCGTGCAGATGCAGTGATAGGAATTATGTCAAAGGGACACAAGAGCCAACAGAAAGAGTGCTCAATTGCTAAAGCAGAATAATTTGAGCATCAAAGTACTAAATAATAAAGCAGTATTGGATTCTGACATAAAATATAAGTACCCATCAACCCATACTGAATGATTGAATATATAAATAATGGAGGACCACAGACAAATCTTCCATGCCAGAGACATTCCACATAATTTATGCACACACATATAATTCTTTACAAAGATGAAGCATAGGGCGCCTGGGTGGCTCAGTTGGTTAAGTGTCTGACTTCGGCTCAGGTCATGATCTCACGGTTCGTGAGTTCGAGCCCCACGTCGGGCTCTGTGCTGACCGCTCAGAGCCTGGAGGCTGCTTCAGATTCTGTGTCTCCCTCTCTCCGCCCCTCCCCTGCTCACGCTCTGTCTCTGTCTCTCAATAATCAATAAATGTTAGGAAAAAAATTTAATTAAAAAAAGAAAAAGATGAAGCATAACTTTCCATTACTTCAGTGGGGGCTTTGTACACTGAGTGCTTCCTAAGAGTACAGTATAGAAAAGGGTGAGGGGAGAATAACTTTACAGTGGAGACACTTGTTACAAAATGCAACCTCATGCAGGCTTGATCAAGGTTAACCTCAGCAGGCTAAGCTACATAGATAGTATGTCCCCTTGATATGATGTGATGAGAATGGCACATTACCTCTGTGATTATTCCTCCCCAAAACTCATAATGCCAATCTAATCATGAGAAAAACATCAAATTCCAACTAAGGGACCTTCTACAAACCATCTGACTACTTCTCAAAACCCAAGGTTATCAAAACTAAGGAAAATTTGAAAAGTATGACAGCCAAGAAGAGCCTGAGGAGAAATGACAATTAAATAGAATATGGTTTTCTGGATGGGTTCCTGGAATAGAAAATTAGGTAAAAACTGAGGAAATCTGAATAAAATATGGACTCCAGATAATAATAATGTATCAACACTGGTTCATTAATTGTAATAAATGTACCATATGAACGTAAGATATAAATATAAAGCAAAGTGGCTGTGGAACATACGGAAACTGTCTATACTATTATCACAATTTTTCTGCAACTCTAGACTATCTGAAAATAAAAAGTTTAAACAACTTTAAGCCTCTTTCTTTAGTGATAAAGAAAAGCATCCTCAGACTTTAAAATGAAAATCCCAACTCCACTCCTTCTACCCATCAAGATTTGAGAAAATCTCACCATTTAATCTTAGCCTGAACACGAGGTTACAGACTTCAAAAGATTGTTGGAAAGTCCATGTTGTGGGTGCTGAGGATGAAGCAAGTTGATGTACCCTGCGTGGCTTATATGACAATAGGACTACATGGTAATTGGGATCCCATGCCTAAATAATTGACTGCCATGGTGTGGGTGCTTCAAACATGTTAGCTAGAGGAAAAACAAATACATGTATTCACAGCATCATTCCAATAATCCAGGGAAAAAAAATAAATTCATTCCTAACAAATAGCAACCAGCCCCTCTGTCATAAAGCTAGAAATTAATCTTAATGTGTAATGAAGTAGACTACAGATCTTAAAGGGAAAAAAAAGTGTGTGTGTGTGTGTGTGTGTGTGTGTGTGTGTGTGTGTATTTGTGCTACTTAAAGAGTAAACCTAATAGGTGGTCAACATTAATAAAACTATTAGTTTAGTAGAGAGAGTCAGTTAATGGAGTCAGTTAGTTGCTATAGTATTGTCATTAAAATTAACTGACAAGACTCTGTAGAGGATGTTGTCAGCATCCTGTTTTGGCAGCCATCAGCGTTGGTTCTACTCCTGGGCATAGCTGGAGCCCCACCTGTTCTTAACAAATAGGTACAAGCAAGAATTTAAATGCTTCTGACCCATAGGCCAGTATTTTTCTGCACGTATTTGGCTAATCATCAGCAAGGAAGCTGGAGGCCCTAAAACTTTCACAGAAAGGAAAATTTAAAATTTCCACTTAAATATGATAAAGAGAAAGCAAGACATGGATTAAAAAAGTATCTCAATTTCATCTTCATTCGATTTTTGTTTAATTATAGCCCTAGGGACACCAAGGTGGCTCAGTCAGTGAAGAGCCTGACTTTGGCTCAGGTTATGATCTCATGGTTCATGGGTTTGAACTCCATATCAGGCTCTGTGCTGATAGCTCAGAGCCTGGAGCCTGCTTCAAATTCTATGTCTCCCTATCTTTACAGTCTCCCTCTCTCTCTGCCCTCCTCCTCTCGTGCTCTCTCTCTTAAAAATAAACAAACATTAAAAACTCTACTGTTGGTGACAGGTAATGATTTGTTAATTAAAAAGACTTAAAGTCCTTACAAGTATTTTCTATTCTTGTAGGTGTTCTAAAAATTGTTCATTTTTAAAAAATGAAACTACGGTGTTTTTATTTTGTTTGTTTTGGTTTTTTGTGTTATTTATTTGTTTGTCTGTTTGTTTGTTTAGACCAGCAGCTAATAACTGATTTAATCCAGCTAACCAGCAGACATGACTTACTAACTTATACAAAATTATTACTTTTCTTGGATCAAAAAATTTGAAGTAAAAGCATTATAGAACTTGTAAATATAGATGGCTACCATACACCATAATATATATTTTAAATCCAATGTCTGACACACATAGGAACACAATATTATTGAATTAATTTGTGTCATTTGTAGATTTGCACCTTTTATTAAATTTTACAAGTACATAAACCTCTTGTGAAAAAGAAAAAAGATAAAACCATATCCTGCATGAGGATATGGTTTTCTCAGTTTGCACGTATCAAGTAATGGCAAATATTACACTATACAGTCTATGTGCTGTCATGCGAATACACTCTCTGAACAGGAGCCACAAACAGGTCTCCAGGGGCTGAGCAGGGAAACGTGTGTCAAGCAGCAAGGGTACCAGGCAAAAGGGAACGCACACATACATACATCCTCATTGGTGTCATGGGGTATAAACGTAAATTAAACTTCAGTAGAGACAAATGTATAAGTAGAGGGCACATAATCATAAATTCCTATTATTCCAAAAGACAGTCTCTTCAGCAAGTGGTGCTGCGAAAACTGGACAGCAACATGCAGAAGAATGAACCTGGACCACTTTCTTACACCAGACACAAAAATAAACTCAAAATGGATGAAAGATCTAAATGTAAGACAGGAAGCCATCACAATCCTCGAGGAGAAAGCTGGCAAAAACCTCTTTGATCTTGGCCGCAGCAACTTCTTACTCAACATGTCTCTGGAGACAAGGAAAACAAAAGCAAAAATTAACTATTGAGACCTCATCAAAATAAAAAGCTTCCGCACAGCAAAGAAAACAATCAGCAAAACTAAAAGGCAACTGACAGAATGGGAGAAGATATTTGCAAATGACATATCAGATAAAGGGTCAGTATCCAAAATCTATAAAGAACTTATCAAACTTAACACCCAAGAAACAATCCAGTGAAGAAATGGGCAAAAGACATGAATAGACATTTCTCCAAGGAAGACACCCAGATGGCCAAACGACACATGAAAAACTGCTCAACATCATTCATTATCAGGGAAATACAATCAAAACCACAATGAGATACCACCTTACACCTGTCAGAATGGCTAACATTAACAACTGAGGCAATGACAGATGTTGGCGAGGATGCAGAGAAAGAGGATCTCTTTTGCATTGTTGGTGGCAATGCAAGCTGGTGCAGCCACTCTGGAAAACAGTATGGAGGTTCCTCAAAAAACTAAAAATAGAACTATGACCCAGGAATTGCACTATTAGGCATTTATCCAAGGGATATAGGTGTGCTGTTTCAAAGGGACACATGCACCCCCATGTTTATAGCAGCACTATCAACAATAGCCAAAGTATGGAAAGAGCCCAAATGTCCATCGATAGATGAATGGATAAAGGGATAAAGAAGATGTGGGGTGTGTGTGTGTGTGTGTGTGTGTGTGTGTGTGTGTGTAGTGGAGTATTACTTGGCAACCAAAAAGAATGAAATCTTGCCATTTGCAGCTACGTGCATGGAACTGGAGGGTATTATGCTAAGCGAAATTAGTCAAACAAAGACAAAAATCATATGACTTCACTCATGAAGACTTTAAGAGACAAAACAGATGAACATAAGGGAAGGGAAACAAAAATAATATAAAAACAGGGAGGGGGACAAAACAGGAAAGACTCATAAATATGGAGAACTGAGGGTTGCTGGAGGGGTTGTGGGGAGGGGGATAGGATAAATGGGTAAGGGGCACTAAGGAATCTACTCCTGAAATCATTGTTGCACTATATGCTAACTAATTTGGATATAAATTTTAAAAAGTTAATTAAAAAATCTACAAAAATGTTGAAACAGTATAATAAATACCCGTAAGCTGTTCAAAAATAAATAAATAAATAAATAAATAAAGCTGCTTATATGAGGGAAAAAAAAAAAGTTCCTATTACTCCAAAAAGAGGAGAGCTTGAGGTGGCATTGCTGGACTCTATGCACAATGTAAATACTTTGGCGGGGGGAGGGGGGGTGTGCACAGGGAGGGAGCTCTGCATTTCTAATGCTCCACATCCGTGGTTTTCAAAATGTGGTCAACCATTGCTCTGTTCCCACCCCTACCATGAACCAGCAACATCATTATCAACTGGAAACTTGTAAGAAATGCAAATTCTTGGACACATTCCAAATCTATTGATTTGATTTCCCTTGAGACTTCCTATTTGACCTATGGAATATTTAGAACTATGCTTTTTTAATTTCCAGATGTTTAGGGTTTTCCTGTTATCTTTCTGGTATAGATTTCCAATTTGATTCCATTATTGTAAAAGAGCATTTAAAAAAAATATTTCACTTCTTTAACTTTATTAAGGCTTTTTTTTTTAATGGCCCAGGACATGGTCTATCTTGGTAAAATGTTCCATGAGTACTTGAAAAGAATGTGTATTCTGATTTTATTGGATAGCATTGCTATAAATGCTAATTAGATCCTGTTGTTGGTTGAGCTCTTCTAGATCCCTGATTTTCTGTCAAATGTTTCTACCAGTGATTGACATAGGGATATTGAAGTCCTCAACTATAATTGTAGATTTGTGTATTTTTCCTTTGTTCTGTCATTTTGGCTTCATGAATTTTAAAATTCTGTTGTTTGGTATTCATATTTAAAATTATTGTATCCTCTTATTAAACTGAACTTTTGTTATTACTTGATGTCCCTCTTTATCCCAATAATTTTCTCTGCTCTGAAATCTACTTTGCAGTACATTATATGGTCATTCTAGTTTTCTTTTGACTAGTGTTTGCATTGTGTATCTTTTTACATTCTTTTATGTTCAACCTGCCTACATCATTGCATTCGAAGTCAGTTTCTTAAAATTATAACTGGGTCATGCTCAAAACAAAAACAAAAACAGTTTTACCAATCTCTGCCCTCTCCCGTCTGCTACGGAGTCCATCCAGTGAATTTTTATTTCATGTATTATATTTTCAGTTTTAAAATTCCCACCTTAGAAGTGAACATTTCCCACCCCCCTCCCCGGGCGCCCCCCCACCCCAGTTTCAGCCATGTCTTCAGATAACAATCCCAGGTAGCCTCTGGAGTGAACCTTATGAAATATCACTAATCTAAACCATTCCTGGATTCCTGACTTGGAATCTGTGAGAGAATAAATGTTTATTGTTTTAAGGCACCAAGCTTTGGTGGAACTTGACATGTATAAATAGATAATAAATACACCCTTTATGCTGTCTATGCCAGAGTTTATGGAGACAGATATATTCACACAGGAAGACAACAGGAACTATTTCATTGTACCACTTTCATCAAATGGATTAGTCTTGAGGAATAGTATCCCCAAATTGTACGCAAATAATATCAACATCAACCTAAAGTTTTTGTCTTTTTTTTGATAGAAGAAGTCTACAACCCCAACATATCTGTTAGAAATTAGGTATATGCTAAGAACTTAAATTCCTTTCTGCCATGAACAGATACTTTTATCTGTTTCAGGTCCCTGTCCACTTGGAAAATTACCAAACTGTTTCAACAAAGAAACAAATCCCAAATAGCCGAAGCTCTTTTCAGACCGAGCTTTTAACCCCAAATCATCAATGGACACCTGAGACTGAAAACAGGAGGACTTAGTTGACTGGACAGTTACAATAACACAGCCATATCACAAATAATTACTGTTGCTCTTCTATCACAGCCCACCTGTCCATGCAGAGAAAATTAATAACAAAATAGCCAAATGTGCAGGCCAAAAAAAAAAAAATCTGTTTTGAGAAACCTCTGAGGAATCTGGAAATCAGGATTTCTAGTTTGAAGTGTCTGAAAGCACCTGTTCCTTGTATAAACCATCCAGATGTAAGATGATGTTATAGTTTATCCTGGGACTAAAAAGATAATATCTGATCATTCTATGTCTATGAAGTCTTGGTTATGCTTCTGTCATTCAAAGTCATACAAAGAAAATATAATTTGTGTGTATCCATGCGCTGCTTAGACAGATGGAAGCACAGCAGGTAGTAAATACTGGCATTCTCTTCCATGAATACCTTCAAAAGAAAGGTCAAAGATAAGATACTAAGAAAAGTGAATGCAGATTAGGCAGAACATCTGTTTAAATAGGATAACAGAGGAAATATTCATTGTTTTTTCATGTAGAATTTTCACTTCTAAGTTATCAATGAGCATCTGGTTAATTCTCCATTCCTTGCAGCCTACCACATTAGCTTTCTGATTAAAATTAATAGCTTGATAAAGTACAATTACCCACAAGGAATAATTTGTGCCTTCCCTTTTTTTTTTTATTAGAAATCGCTAATCTTGTAGGCATAATGGAATATTGTCTTTAGAGATGGCCTAACTCAGTTTGAGAAACAAAGGCATTTTAAGAAAAGCAATCTTTGAAATATCAAGCTATTCTTATAAATTCTCAATGGCAAATTAAAATTTCCATAGACTGAGTCCTAATTTTTTATAAACTCTACTTCTGGTTTACAAAAGAGGAGACTACCGGGGCGCCTGGGTGGCGCAGTCGGTTAAGCGTCCGACTTCAGCCAGGTCACGATCTCGCGGTCTGTGAGTTCGAGCCCCGCGTCAGGCTCTGGGCTGATGGCTCAGAGCCTGGAGCCTGTTTCCGATTCTGTGTCTCCCTCTCTCTCTGCCCCTCCCCCGTTCATGCTCTGTCTCTCTCTGTCCCACAAATAAATAAACGTTGAAAAAAAAATTAAAAAAAAAAAAAAAAGAGGAGACTATTGGGGCATCTGTTAAGCATCCAACTTTGGCTCAGGTCATGATTTTGCGGTTTGTGGGTTTGAGCCCCATGTTGTACTCTGTTCAGACAGCTCGGAGCCTAGAGCCCGCTTCAGATTCTGTCTTCCTCTCTCTCTAACCCTCCCCCACTCATTCTCTCTCTCTCTCTCTCTCTCTCTCTCAAAAATAAAATAAAACATTAAAAATTTTTAATTAAAAAAAAACAGGAGACTTTTTTTACGAAATAAAGAAACCAACATGATTTTATCTTAGTTTATACCCTGCTTCATCTCCTATGCAATATTTCTCTTCCTTCCTCATTTCACCTCCCTAGCATTCATGACACAAAACAATCTTGTTTCTTTCACCTTTATTACGTTCCTTCTTTTCTTCACATGCAATCTCCTCCATTTAAGCACTTTCTTCCATATAGCAGTTCCACAGATTCTGATTTAGCTATTTCATGTGTGGCCCAGACCCAGGCTTACTTTATCCACATATTTTATGATTTTCATTGTATTCTGGACATTGTATATAAAAGCACAGTGATAACAGAACATTTTGTTTTGTTCCTTCTCTATGTCTGAAGGCTATGGCAGAAGGCTGAGCATTCCCATCACTAAACACTTGAGTTTGGGGAAGGGATGCAGTTTTAATCAGTCTGAGCTCACCCCATTAGCCCAACCTCCAACTTCCTGCAACAGTATCAAAAATCAATCCTTTTGATCTTGACAGAATTTGAAATGGAAGTGGGATTGGGCCACATTTTTAGATAGTTTTGGTTCATCATTTAATCCAAATCCAAAAGAGTTATAGAATCTAAATAATGTGAGAATGTGCACATTTCTGTTAAAAAAAAAAAATCTGCCTTCTAGACCTTCCTCCACACATTCTTGGCAAAAATTGAGGTGGGAGGAGGGTATAGCAAAGGAATCCAATGTTTAGAATGAGTCTGATTATGTACAGATTCCAGTGTATTCCACTACACTACTGTTTAAAGTCTCACCTGGTTTTTCCTCATCCCTGCAAAATTTTATGTTATGTCAGATCACCTGGAGATACCCAAACCAGGCACCTTCTCCACTCATGTCTAAGAGACTGCTTGCTCACTTGCTCTCTCTCTCACACACACAGGAATTCAGTTCATCAAGGCTTCCTTGTTTACTTCATAGCCTGATTGAAAAGCACAATTTCTGTGTTATTTGTTTTGTTTCTTGTTTCATCTGGTATTGAAAAGCCACTCCTTCCAGAGATGCTCATTTATCAACTCATGGACCTTAATTTGAGAAATCTGCTAGGAAATGGCCTGGCACCATGGGCCACTTCTAGGGAAATCTGCTTTAGAGTCATAACTAGGAGTTTTATAATCCCTATAATAAGCCTGAGGCATGCAGATAAGCCAAGTAACAAAAATGTACTCAAACCATAAAGATATTAGAATTATCAGCCACTAAAATCTCTTATAAAACATTCCCTCTTTATTTGGGTAGACTTTACCTTCAGTTTTATTATTACTTATCCAGAGCCCAGCCCTCTTTGATTTCAAATATTAAAGGGTGCCTGAGTGGCTCAATCAGTTAAGCGTCCAACTTCGGCTCAGGTCATGATCTCGCAGTTCTGAGTTCGAGCCCTGCATCGGGCTCAGAGCCTGGAGCCTGCTTCAGATTCTGTGTCTCCCTCTCTCTCTTCTCCTTCTCCCACTCATACTCTGTCTCTCTCTCTCTCTCAAAAATAATAAAATAACATTTTTTAAAAATTAATAAAAAGGCTTGTCTTCAAAAAGTGCACATTAATGACATCTATTTTCCCTCTCAAAGTTAAATGGATACTTTAAAAATTAATAAATTCTGTCTCTAATATATTCAATAAGGAGTAGGCATTGGGGCACTTAGTATTTACTCAGTAAATATTTTTAATGAATGAATGCTTTGTTACTCTGGCTTCTCCCATTTGTCTTTTTTTCTCTTTCCTTACTTACCAGTATCATCTCCCCAAATCCTAGCCAGAATAATCTTCTTATTCATTTCAACTTTCTATTAAAAAAAACCTTTAATAGCTCCCCTCCACACACTGAATTAAGTTGAATTCTCAATTCAACCATTAAGGTTTTCCAGAACAAACTTATTTCTTTGCATATATCTTGCATTCCAATCAAACTAAGAGTAGTCTCTGGATTTTCTGAACATGTTCTTTGCTTTTCCATCTCTGCTTGATTATGTGTGCTCCAGATAAAATTCTCTTTTTTCTCATTGCACTCTATACCTATCAAAATCCTTCAGTACCCATCTCAAATGCTATCATCACCTTGACATGCAGCCTGATCCATGAAGTTGGACAGGATTCTTTTCTCCTTAATCTTCCCACAGCATATGTCTGTACCTCTCTAAAATATTTGCTTATCTCTGTACCATAGTAGTAAATTGTTTCTGAAACTAGCGTAAGATCCTTGAGAGCAGGGGCTATGCTAGCTTGTATCTACATCCCACATCACTATATTCCCACCAGTAACAATCACACTGCATCATGCCTACTATGTTTTATACAAATGTTGCTTTAAAATATGAGAATTTTAGGGGCGCCAGGGTGGCTCAGTTGGTTAAGCAGCCGACTTCAGCTCAGGTCATGACCTCACCGTTTGTGAGTTCAAGCCCCGCATCAGGCTCTGTGCTGACAGCTCAGAGCCTGGAGCCTGCTTTGGATTCTGTATCTCCCTCTCTCTCTGTCCCTCCCCTGCTCGTGCTCTGTCTCTCTCTCAAAAATAAAAAATAAATAAACATTAAAAAAAATTTTTTTAATAAAATATGAGAATTTTATACATGGAAAGGTATAGGTCACCATGAACTTCTGTATTCCCACCTAGTTCATTTCATAGACAAAATACATGAGGCTCCAGAAAGTGTAATGAATCGAATTAAATTTCATCAAACTTAAACAAAATCAAATATAGACTACTAAAATGATTCTTAAATGATTTCATGTTGGATAAAACTAAGCATGGTGGATAAGACTAAGCATGACTAATATGCCCCACAAATTTTGATTGTTTTCCACGCAATAAATTTACCATAGCAGAATGTTCCACTTTAATTTTACTCTGAATTAAATACTAGTCCTAACAGAGCCAATCAAGACTTATCTTTATTCATTTTAATGGGTCGAGTGGGGTAAAAATGCAGTTTATAGAGCATTGATGTGGCTAAGACAGTTCAGGACATGCATTATTACCCAATGATGCATCCTGCAGTAATAAGAACTTTTATATATTCTTATTCTAGGCCTTTTGAACAGTATTAAAAACACTAATCAATTCATTAAAATTAATGCAAAATTTTAATTCTGAACATATTGTGTAATATTTTGACCTGTGTAACAGCTGCTTCCTTACAAGCAATCAGATGGTATTGTTAATACCATGAAACTTTGCATTAACATGCCTTTGTGTGCACGGTTCCTTTAAAGGCACAGCAGTGCTTCTGTGCTGGGTCCTCAAGAGAAATCCAATGTGTGAAAAGGACTGGAGGAATGGTAAGTAGCCATAAACAAAAGGGTGTGTGTGTACATATATATACATATATACACACACACACACACACATATATATGACATATGTATAGTCTCACCTGTGACATATGAATCCATATAAGCTTGCTTCAGAAGTAGAAAGCATGGGGTGCCTGGGTAGCTCAGTCATTTAAGCGTCTGACTTCGGCTCAGGTCATGACGTCATGATGTCATGGTTCATGGGTTCAAGCCCCACGTCAGGCTCTGTGCTGACAGCTCAGAGCCTGGAGCCTGCTTCTCTGATTCTGTGTGTCTCTCTCTCTCTGCCCCTCTCCCGCTTGTGCTCTCTTTCTCTCTCTCTCAAAAATAAACATTAAAAAAAAAAAAGTAGAAAGCCCTATGAACAAACATATAAATGATTCACCTTCCACTCTATTTTGTATTCAGTTTCAGCTGCTCTAAAGCTGTTCTTTAATTTTATAGAGCAGACTGGAATTCATCAGAGACAACGAAGGCCAGCAGTGAAAAAAGTCAATACCCCTCTAGGTACCTGTTCCCTTGTCACCTCCAACTTCTCCTGTGTGCCACTACACTGTCCTTCTAACAAGTAGAGTAGCATGTGAGGCATGTGTTTACATGTGTATCTGAGAGCAGATGTTGCCTCGTGGAATCAGAGGAGTTTGGACTAATTCGTTTGCCTATGAAGTCAAAGGAAATCTCTAGCCTCAAACTTACAAGCAGTTATTCATATGGAATCACAATCAACCTTCTGGAGCGTGGGTAGAAACTTCTTTTAAACCAGGGCTCTCAATATAAGGGAAAGCTTGAAATATATATAAATATCTGTATTGTTGTTAGCCTGGCAATTATGCATGGGTACACACATAATTAGTGTTCAGAAAGAATTCTGAGAAAAATAAGAAGTTACATTTAGTCCTGGTAAATAACCAATATTTATTTGTTCCCCAAATAGAAAAAAAAATTCAACACTGATTTTTCATGTTCAGGGAAATTTTTAACTATCCATTATTTGACTTTACAAATATTGTTTGGTATGGTGTAAATTAAAAGATCAATAGTCAGAACACACACAGCTCCACGGACATGGCCACACTTAATGATGGGAAGGAGGAGGAGGAGTGAACAATGGACCTGGGCTTGCACATCAAGTAACACTGGAAAAAAGCCAGGGAGTTTGTCCTGGAAGTCAAATAAAGAAAATTCTTCAATTTAAATACTGCCAAGGAGAGGCCAATTGTATTATCACAATTGAAATATATATTGACCATTGGATATAACACTGAAGTCTTCAGAAGTCTTAACATGAGAAATCTGAGTGCAGTGAACTGAGAAACTATAGGAAAGTGAGGCATGGCAAGCAGAGTAGGGGATCAGGGCAGGAGCTGAAGAGATACACAGAATTAAGAAAGGGCCTGGTTAAGAAGCAAGATATTCAAGTATGACTGTGTGGTGTATTAGTCATCTATTGTTGCATAGCAAATTATCTCAAAGTTTAGTAGCTTAAAGCAATACATTTATTCCCACAATGTTTCTATGAGATAGGAAACTGGGAGCAGTTTATCTGGGTAGTTCTGGCTCAGAGGTTGCAGTAAAAATGTTGGCTATGATTACAGTCATCTGAAGGTTTGACTGGTACAGAGGATCTGCTTCCAGCTTACATGCACTGCTGTTGACCAGACGTATGAGTTCCTTACTGGGTGACATATGGTAAGAATGACAGCAAGCTTCCTCCAGAGTGAATGAAGAAAGAGACAGAAAGAAACCTCAGTGTCCTTTATAACCTAATTTTAGAACTAACATATTATCACTTGGGCTACTGATCATACAAACTCTTGTACAATGTAGAAAGAGACTACACTAAGGTCTGAATACCAGGAGACAAGAATCAAAGGGGGATCATCTTAGAGGCTACCTATCACAAAAAATGAAGTAAGTGCATTTTGGCAGGGGGCGGGGAGGGGGGTGAGGATTCAGGAAAAAAAGGGAATGAATAAGTGCAGGATTAAAGTCCTTGAATGAGAAAGAATGTCATCTAGTACATAAGTGGAAGGATCAGTCTTACATACAGCAGGCAGCCAATGAAAGTGTAGCCATCTTAACAGGGAAGAGAAAAAATACATTAGATGAGAGAGAGAGAGAGAGAGAGAGAGAGAGAGAGAGAGAGAGCCCCCCCAAACAGTAGGATAGCAGAGAATCAAGGTCCTTAAGCATAGCAAAGTTTCAATTAGGATAAGAAAACCCATGAAGTATTCATACCACAGACTGAGGGTCTAATGTATCTTACTGATGGGTTCCAGGTGACTCTGTGGACTAAAGGAAGGGTGGAGGATTAGATCAGACTGGAGATAAACAGAGTAATAGTTTAGATGGGAGTCTTGGACTGCTGAGGTAATGGAAACTACAATGATGAAATCAAACCTGATGACCCCTTAAGGTAAGTAGAAAGTCAAATTATAACCTTTCTTGGGATTAGGCAATTTACAGAAGTGAGGCAGAGAAGTAGACAGCATATCCCAATGAAGAATAAAGTAATGTGGCACTCTTATATCTTACTAAGAATAGTACTGAGCCTGTAAAGTGTAATCAACATGCTCGGTAATTCTGAATGTATATCGGAAACTTGGTTAACAATTTAGTCTCAGATATAGACTAAATATGTACCTACATGTTTGTTTTTTTTTAATTCATTGAAACTCTCTGGATTTATCATTGGACCTTGATTTGATGATGGAACTTTCCTACTTTGTAATTTGTGAAGTAGGAGAACTCAGTAGAAACCAACCTGATATGTCTTTGGTCAGATTTCCTCTAAGAAATAGAAAACAAGGAAAAACAAACCTCAATTGTCTTAAAGATCTAAAAGGATGGAAATATGATTAACTTTTCATGCATTAAAATGGAATTTTCAGGGTGCCTAGCTGGCTCAGTCGGTAGAACAACAGACTCTTGATTTCGGGTCAGGTCATGATCTCACAATTCGTGAATTCCAGCCCCACATCGGGCTCTGTGCTGATAGTGCTTGGGATTCTCTCTCTGCCCCTCCCCCACTTGTGCTCTCACTCTCTCTCTCTCTCTCTCAAATAAAAATAAACTTATTAACAAAATTTATTTATTAAATTTTATTAATTTATTAAAAATTTCAAGAAATAACATCAGAGCATAAAACCAAGTGTGGAGGCCTTCTAAGTGTGGGTCCCCACATGACTAGACAGGTCACACACCCAGAAGTTGGCCCTATCTGAGCTTCTTGTAAGAGTCAAGGTCTCAAAACTTAAGATTGAGGAACTGCTCCAAATTGAAGGTGAAAGAGACACGACATCTAAGTGCAATGCATTATTCTGCACCATATCCTTTTTCCAGAAAAGACATTATTAAGACTAATGGCAAAATTTGAAAAAAACATTTGAGAATGTGATGGTAGCAATGTATCAATGTTAAATTCCTCATTTTTATGATTGTATTTTAGTTCTATAGAAAAATGTCCTTGTTTGTAGGAAATACATGTTCAAGTATTTGGAAGTGATAGCAATTTGCTCTCAAATGGTTTGGAGAAAAAGGAAGTTCTTTAAACTATACTTGCAACTCTTCTATAAATTTGAGATTATTCCAAAAAGTGATTAGATTTTTGGATAAAGTGCTCTGTGGACCCATCCCTAAGTCTGACTTCCCACTGGACCCACATGAAAACAAAAACAAAAACAAAACAAAACACAACCAATTAGGTCATACATGATCATGAAGTTGCTGCAAGCCCTTTTGTAAAATTACCAAAAGTCTTCATATAAGAAAAGCATAGATCCGATGACAAAGAAACACTATGGTCTCATTTCCCAGCTACTTCAATGTCTAGGTTCAAAAGTCTCTGAAATCATACCACATCCTCACAAAGTGAATGTTTCATTGAAAGGCTGTCATCCCTTCCTCCACAACCCATACCTCAAAAACAGTGATTTAGTTAAACCTTCTGGGCTCACTGTAGCAAATGTTATGGGGTTTACTGAGTATCTGACAGAGTCAAGGCCAATAAGACCAAACCATTGTTTGGGACACCATGCCCCTCATTCTTTCGGTTGCTAATTTTCGCTCACTCTCTCTTTCTCTCATTTTCTCTCTCTCTCTCACTTTCTCACATACACACACACACCATAAGAGAACAAAATGACAATAAAAGTGAAATCAGAGAGAGTATAATCCAGACATGATGACAGAGACTTCTTTTTTCCCTGTTCTTCCACTATTAAATACCATTATAATCCCTGGAAATAAAGCCAGAGGTGATTAAAGGAGAACTCTGAAAGGTGGTTAGAGGAAGACAAACTTGTTTGCCAGGACTAAAGGAACAACACAGCGAAAGGTATTCTTAAGACACCCTACACCCTACTTACAATCCAGCAGGAAAAAGCAACCAGGCCTGCTATTTCCCGGTCACAGACTAGCAACAGAAGGCAGCCCAGGTAGGCTTGTTCCTCTTCTGGGATCAAATGGGAGTCTCTGGACAACACCTGGAGAGCGTGCATCACTGACGATGAACTTCCTTTTGTCCACAGACCCTTTTCCAACTAAGAGATAGTGAGGTGGCACAGCCTAGGGAAGTTCCTTCTGCCCTCCTCAGGCAACACCAGCAGGAAACAACAGAGTAGAAAAACACAGGGTATAGACTCTGAATATTAAACTCTTATTGGAAACACACCCCATAAAAGTTAGCCAAGACATGCATGCTAAACCTTAAACAGGATGACTGCCTGCTAAAGTAGAAGATTTAAATAAAACCTAGAGTGTCCTAATGTAATAGGCAAAGTGTCCAGGATATAGATTAAAAACTCATCATACCACGAATCAGGAAAATCACAACTTGACACAGAAAAGACAATCAACTGATGCCAAGGCCAAGATAAATCAGATGTCAGAATGATGTGCCCAGAATTATAAAGCAGCTATCATAAAAAATGCTTCAACAATCAATTATAAATTCTCTTGAAGCAAATTTAAAAAACAGCAAATCTCAGTGAAAAAAAAACAGGAACAAAAGGAAATTATACAACTAAAAAATAAAATAACAAATTTTTTAAAAACACAGGGAATGGACTAAGTAGTAGAGATGACAGAGGGTAGAATCCATAATCTGAAGATACATCAAAAAAATAGACCCAATCATAACAGAGAGAAAATGGGAGGGTGGGGAGGAGGAGTACAGCCTCAGAAACCTTTAGGACAGTAACATTTGGAAATATCCAGTATGTGTGTCATTGGAATCCCAGAAGGGGCTACAGGGTAGGGCTGAAAGAACATTTGAATAAATAAGCTTTGATACCTCATCCCTCTATTTCCAGGAAATAATTGGTTTAAAAACAATCAAGTCTCCTTAACTCCTATAAACATCCAAGAAACAGAGAGATCTGGGTTGGTTTCGTTTCTTGGTTCTGCACTAGCTCACGGCGTGATTATTAGGTAAGTCACCTTATAACCATGGTTTTTGAGATTTCCACTTCTTCATGTTTAAAATGAGAGGGGGGCTAAGGGAGACAATCCCTAGGGTACCATCTAACCCTCCGAATCAATGGTAGTTTTTCATTTTGTCAATAGTTTCCAGAGCCCTGAAGGGTGTATGTCCCTGAATCCTTCCTATTCAGTTCTTGGCTTCCCTTTGTCTATAGACTCAGAGCTGATAAAATGTTAGGTCTCTAAGATCTGGGTTACATCTGGACTATTTCAAATCCATACCTATCAACATCTTGACATTTGTAATCAGCAGTTAAGCATTCCCATAACCTCATGGATGTGGGGTAGAGGGGCACAAAAAACTGCCAGATGCCTACTGGGGAGTTTTGTGCATATAATGTCAGGACTCACCTACATTAGATTTGCTAGAAAACTATAGAAAATCACTTAGCCTCTCCCTGCTTCATTTAAACACTGACGAATAGGACAACATTGGGAAGCATTCTAGGTCCTTGGTTAAATGAAAATCCACTTGGCACTGAAGACCATTATTAGCCCATTTGTGAAGCCCTTCATCTCTCTGTCTATAAGAGAGCTTCTGCCTGCACTGGATTTCAGCATGTCTACAAGCTGCCAATGCCCTGCATTAAGTATTTCCTGTCATCTGTGCTTGTTAGAGATTAGTTTGCAGACATTTTGCAAAAAGCATGCATAATACATACTGCTGAATACAATATTTATCATAAAACAGCTCCAGTGATTGAAAAGCATTACCCAACAGCATCCTCCATTGTGTGACTTGCCTTTCCGTCAATGTACCCTAAGTAGGCAGTATGTCCCTAACTGTTGAGTCATATCTAGTCTAACTCCAAAGCCAAGACTGGAATTGGCTCAATTTCACAAGAGCATCATGGTGTTGTCTGAACATATTTGTATGGTATGTGCTGAGGAAAAACTGAGGATGCCATATAATTTATTTTTCCCCATCAAAGAAAACTTATTTTTCCCCTGCTGCCCATTTCAATTGAAAGTCAACTCCTTTCTTATGGTCATGAGTTAGAATTAGGGGAAGAGATATACTTAGTTACAAGGAACATTAAGCAGCACCTCATTTTCCTTTTCCTAATATACATGCTCCTGGATAATAAGATTTTGAACAAATTACTCTATTTCATGAGTGCCATGAATTCTGGCAGGGTTTACTCTGACAGCTATTTTAACAGCACCGTTAACTCTAAACTCTGTCAGACCAAGCTTGTCTCCCCTCTACTAATGACATTCTTGCCAAGAGTCAAAGTAGGTTTTAGCAGGAGGGGAGGAGATGCTGGAACCAAGCCAGCCATGGAAGCTGGAGGGACCTCACATAAAAGATGGAGTTATCTGCTGGCCAGTGTTCCTCACCTCTCTCCACTCTCCCACAGGAAAGACATTTCAGGCCTGTGTGTCAACAAGCAAATGCCTCTTTTCTTGTTCTGCTCAACACACAAAATGGCAAGTATATACTAATCCTTTTATGGACTTGGACTTATAGTCATAATTTTTTTGAGTTTTTTAGTGTAGGGCATTCAGTTCTTTCCTGTGTTACCTCTCTGTTGAGGCCAGCAGGTAACAGGAACAGTATCATATTGGAGAAATATTCTGATTCCCAAATGGAAAATAAAACTTCAAGATAGATTAGAAAGAAGGCATGAGGCAGTTAACAGTGGCGAAGCAGGATGAACACCTCAGGAGTGAATGTAAGACAAAACTCTCCTTCCTAAAACATGAGTAGAAAGTGACTCTAAGAAAAAAGGGAGGAAGAGCCTTGGAATGTATCTATTTTTCCTCAAAAGTGTTTTGTAAACTGCCTGTGCCCCTCCCCAGACTATAAACAACATTTATGAGAATATTTCTACATCAGTTCACAGATACCTACTTCATCTTGTTTGACGTTTGGATAACAGTAAGAATTCCTTCCCCCCCGTAACTTATTTAATCACCTGTTTAGGGGCATTTAGGCTATTTCTAGTCTTCACTGTTATAAACAATCCTACACATAATTACTTAGTTCCTCAAAATTAATGTGTAAATAACAGAAGTAAAACTGACCAGTGGAAGGATTTGCACATATAGTGCCAAAAACATTGAATACTTACGACTGGTCCTGAAAAAAAAAATGTGTATACAGAGTGTTTACCTCCCAACATCTATGTCAACACTGAGCATTAATAATTTTTAATTTTTAGTCTTAATCTTTACTTTTAAAACATAAGATACTTTTAAAACACTTCATAATTTAATATTTCTTTGATAATAAAGAGTAAACATTTTACCCCATGTTTCTTGGTCAGTAGCATTTTTGTGTGTGGATGTATGAGATACTTTTTTTCTAACCAATTTTGCCATTAAGGTATTAATATTTTTCTTAGTGATTTACAAGCATTTTTACTTACTAAGGATAGTAATGTTACCTATACAGTTATTTTTTCCAATTTGCCAATTATCTTTTTAATCTTGTTATGATGATTTTGCCATGCAGGCTTTAAAAAATTATATAGTAAGATTTGCAATCTATTCTTTGATGGTTTCTGATTTTTGGCCTTCTCCAACTAAAATTATAGATAGCCCTTAACCTTCCCATGCTTAATTTTCACAAGGTGGGGTGTCTATATTACAGTGCTCTTCTCCAACTGTCCTACCAATGATGAACACCAACATTCAGACATTCAATGTTTATGACAATTATTTTTCCAAATTAACTAATGTAGGCAATTGTCAAAATCCTTGACCAAAAAGTAACGTATTAATTTGACTGAAACAGAATTACATTTATATATTAACATAGAGAGAATTGGTATTTTTAAAACATTTTTTACGTTTACTTATTTATATTGAGAGAGAAAGTGCAAGTCAAGGAGAAACAGAGAGAGAGAGAGAGAGAGAGAAGAGAGACAAAATCCCAAGCAGGCCTGCACTGCCAGTGCAGAGCCTGATGTGGGGCTTGAACCCATGAGCTGTGAGATCATGAACTAAGCCGAAGTCAGACACTTAACTGACTCCTCCACCCAAGCATCCCCCATCTTTTTTAAACATTTTCCTTTTTTTAAGTTTATTTATTTATTTTGAGAGAGAAAGTGCAAGTCAGGGAGGGGCAGAGAGAGAGAATCCCAAGTAGGCTCCACAGGGAGAATTGGTATTTTTAAAAGTACTGGTCTTCCCATCTGGAAATACAGTACTTTTCTTAATCTGTTCATTTCTTCTTTCAGCACTAGTGGTAGCCAGCCTCCAACATGGTCTCTGGTGATACATATCTCCTGTTGTTAGTGCCCTAGGGCAGTCCTCTTCTACATTTTATCTGGGTTGTTCTGAGCGATTCCAGAATTCCAGATTTGAGTAGAAGTCACAATACAGAATTCCAAAAACTTTGTTCCTACTGTCTCTTGGATTACTCATTCTGGAGGGAGCCAGTCAGCATGTTGTGATGATACTCCAGTAGCTCTTAGAAGAGAGGTCTGGTTAATGAGGAACTGTGGCCTCCTGTTGACAGTCAATACCAACTTGCCAGCCATGTAAGTGAGCCATCTTGGAATCCAATCCTTTAACCCCAGTCAAGCCTTTAGAAAACTATGACCCTAGCCAACATCTTAACTGCAACCTCTCAAGAAATCCCAAGCCAGAAACATCCAACTGAGCTTCTCCCAAACCCCTGACCCTCAGAAACTGTGTTAGATAATTAACGATTGTTACAGAATTAGTTGTTAAAATTTGGTGTAATTTTTTATAACAGTTATAGACAGCTAGAATGGTCCTTTAGTTTTATAGTTTCTTCATAATGTCTCCTATCTATTTTAGTAAATTCATCCCTTGGCATTTGACTGTTGTTGTTTAAAATATCCTGAAGAGATAAAATGTATCTGTCATGTCATTTACAAAAATCACTCTAATATACATTTCAGATACTATATTTGTTGTAATGCTAATATAGATTTCAGATACTCTATTTATTGAGGACAGAGGAGCTGGGTCTCCTCGATGTCATGAGGATAAACAGTGAAGACATAGAACACTCTATTATAGATTCTTAGTAGTGTCCACCATTTTAATAAAGGTAGATAATGGAATAAATAAGCTCAAATCAAAAGGAATGAACAAAGTATATTCACTGCAACATCTTTCTCAATCCCCAGTTCACTTTTTTCCTGCCACTATGCCACATTCCATATAAAGCAGCTGGGGCATTTGCTGAAAGAGTTGAGAACTGCAAACCTAGAAAGGGAGGGTTTCCCATGGGGTCTTATCCAGTGTTTTGTTTTAACTTCCTCACAATAGGTTCTTTAAAGTTTTATTTATTTAAGTAATCTCTACACCCCACATGGGCCTCAACTGAACTCATGACCCAGAGATCAAGAGTCACATGCTCTTCCAACTGAGCCAGCCAGGTGCCCCAACTTCAAGACAGTTTTCTAATGTCTAAAAAATACATAACACCCGTTCATTAGTATCAAAAGGTCCTGCCACAAGACCAGGCATTCCTGGCATCTTGGTGACAAGGGTAGAATACAGAACTGACTATATGGGCTTTTCCCAATATCCTAAGCAATCCTAAGATCCTTGCTCAGACAAGTCTGTCACAGAAGAAAATTCTAGAAGCACTCTGTATCTGTCAGAGTGTCCAGTCAGGAGACAGAAACTACATGAGCAATTTGCCAAGAAAAAAAAAATAAATAAAGAACTATTATCCAGTGAAAAGAGACTAACTATTAAAGGGGGTAAAGAGAACTCTAAACAATAGCAAATATAGGGAACTACAACCTCTAGGGCTGAGAGAAAATACTCAAGATAGAAACAAACTGGGAAAGAGCCTCCCTCCCCAGGGCTGAGATTCAGATCTCATTGAATAGGGTAAGGCTGTGGCCCATTGGTTTAGGAAGACTGAGGTGTCAATGGTGGACGTTAGCAAGGAGGGAAGGGCTGCTGGGGTACTCCCTGGGAAGCCACCCACTGCGGTCGTGGTGGTGGTAGTGACATTCGTTGGGAAGCTGCCACCATTATGGGAGTAATGCCCTGCTATAGGAGTAAGAAAAACACTAGAATCAAGAAAAACTGGGTCCTCTTGCAGTGGTCCTCCAGCGCCCTCTACTGGCAAGGGCTAGCTAGCATTATTCCAGCCGGCAACGGAGAAAGTTTCTACTCCTCAATTCTAGAAATATGAAGGACAAAGAAAAGTGGATTTGGTACATACATACAATGGAACATTATTCAGCCATAAAAAGAATGAAATCTTGCCATTTGCAAAAACGTGAAGCTAGAGAGTATTATGCTAATTGAAATAAGTTAGAGAAAGACAAATACCTTATGATTTCATTCATATGTGGAATTTAACAAAACAAATGAGCAAAGAGAAAAAAAGAGAGGCAAACCAAGAAACAGACTCTTAACTGTAGAGAACTGATGGTTACCAGAAAAGGGGGGGTGGGGGAGGAACGGGTGGATGAGTGAAATAAGTGACAGGGATTAAGAAGTGTACTTACTTGCTGTGATGAGTACTAGGTCATGTATGGAAGTGTTCAATCATTGTATTGTACACCTGAAGCTAATATTACACTGTATGTTAATTAAGTTTAACTTAAAAACTTTTTAAAAAGTGGATCTGGAACTGTGAGGCCATAAGTTGATGACTGGTATACACTCTAAAGCACAATAAAATACAGAATGTTAAGGATCATTAAAATTTTTTTTAGAAAAGAAGAGAAATCATAGTGTAGCTGGCCTCAGATTTCACCTTAAAATTGGAAATTCAACACAGCTCATCCAAACTCTCCATCATAATCCTCCTCCAAGAGCCTTCTCTACACTAGTATTTTCCTTTTATGGACAAGGTATCTAGTAAGTCAAAGAATGTTCACAGTATATTTCCTTTTCCAGCCGTCAGTCACGTTCTCTGACTGAGAGAGAGGCAATGAAGTTCAGGATTCCTGCGAGACCACAATTCTCTGAAAATAAAGACTCTCCTGAAATACCAAATTATTTTTATCACAATTTCTATTTTCCTTTCATCTCATTTCATTATGTGAAATTAAATACATCAGCATGGATGCAATAAAAAGAGAAATAATAATGAATTTCTGACCCATGGGGAGCGACCATGAGCCCATCACCTTCATTCTGCAGTTATTATCATGCAGGGGGGAAGAAAAAAACACAGCAATCTCTACTCTTGCTTGGAAAAAGCACTCAAGATATATATTGCACCTGGAGGATATAAGTCTATGATCAGACCTGCTTTGGGCAACAAATTCTTGCTTCTTTCTTACTTCTGTTGGCGTCTTCAGCATAATAAGCAATTTAATCAGCTCAGCTTCATGAGAATGCTTCAGATATTTGCATTTTAGCACTACTTGTCTTCCTTTTTCCTTATTAAAATTGGCATCTACCATGTTATGACACAAACTGCAGAGCCAAGCACCCTGGGCCAATGACAGCACAAATACAGCTGTTTGCTCTACATCCTAAGCTTTGGTCTCTGCCACTTGTCCTTGAGACCTGCATTTTTCCAGATATAGAAAATCGATGCTGCCTCTGCCCTACCCAAAACAAATCTGCAGAGAGATGTATTTTATTATTGTTAATGAAACTGCTTAAATAAGAGTTCTTCAGCAAAAAAAAAAAATATCTCTCTTGCATGTTAAAGCACTGACAAGGCAGGGAAAAGGTGAGAACATTACAAATAATTGCAGCAGTGATGTGACACTTGCAGAATTTATGTTACTATGTTTGTACACTGTATTCTACAGACAGTGAGAAAGTGTGCATATCAATAAATTAGATACTAGGTTGGAAGCACCACTAAAAAAACATCAGGTTGCAGTATATTTGCAAAATGAAATCAAACAATCAAAGGGGCTTAGTTTTCAAGCAGCCATCTCCCTTAGCAACTAGCTTCTAGATATATCAATTCAGAATTACTATTAAAATGCTAACTTATTGATTTTTTAAATCTCATACGTAAAGTGTGGGAGAGACCTCCTTGTGTACATAAAATCCATTTTCCCACACAGTCCACCTTGCGTCAATGGGTGGCCATTGAATAATTCTCATTAAAGGAATGGGGAGGGGGTGATTTATATCACTTTCCTCACAAAGCTTTTTGGAAATGGGTGTGGCTCTTTACCACTCTATTTCTCCTTCCATCAGCCGAATGCAAAAGAGACAATGGTCATAGGACCTGAAGAACCAGAGAACTGGAAGGAGCCTGGGTCCCTGAGTCACAAGAAGGTCAGACTCTCACTGACCAAACCTATTATATTTTCTTCATGAGTCAGACAAACTTTTATTGGGTTTGAGCCATTATAGATTTTGAGGTCTCTGAGTATTATATATTTATTTATATATTACCAAAAGAGAAGAATCATTTTTAGGTCAATTAAAACGTCTGGGAATCTGATCTCTTCTCAAATGATATTTTATCCTAGTCATCTATTCTTTCTAGCCCTAATTTTATCCACCAAGAGTGTAAATTTATTAGACATGCCCACAGAAACATCTTCAAAAACACTTAAAGTGCAATTTTTAAAGTATGGCCAAAAAGTTGTTTTATCAATCAATATTGCATGTTTTGAGGCAGTCTGGGGATGCACCAGATGACAGAGAATTTTTATTACATTTGGGCTTTTGGCATGTACCAGCACTTTCCCACTGACATTTATTCAAAGTGACCAGTGACCTACAAAGCCACCAAAATATCCGTCAAAGCAACTGAATCATGTTCCAAATCACAAACACTTTATGGCAACATGAATGATGCTTTTCAAAACTCAGTATTTTCCATATTGTGTTTCATGCTCAATACATATTTATTGAACTTAATTGGTCAGATAGGAAAAGGCATCCATTTCTCTTAACTTAGATTCGATTGACTAAAATCATCATTCCAAATATGCTTGGTGGTTTTGATAATGGATTTCACATTCTTTTCTATACCTAATGCCACTCAACTTGGTTTTCAAGGTATAGGTATAAGTAATTACCTTATAGCTTTCCTAGTGTCAAATCCAATGACTTTTCTCTAACCTCATTTCCTCTTTTTTATTTGCTTTAATTTTGTTTTTGAACCTGCAGAACACCTCTTTCCAAAATTGTATTTCCTCCTGGTTGTAGCAATTCTATGTAATAGTAGCACACCTCCCACTACATCTACTTATTTTTCTCTTTTGGTCACTGTTCCTCTTTCTTTTCTTACAGGCTTTTCTGTGAAGCTATTTTTCTCTCTCCCACTCTTTAATCCATGGGCTGATGATGCCCAAATTTTTGTATCTAGTTATGCCAATTTTCCTGAGATCTCAAATGTCTGTTGTCAATCACTTAAAGAACGCACATTTTCCTCACCTTCTCTTCCATTTCTACATGCCAACATCTTTTTTCCTCAATATGGATATCTATTCCCTTATATACCTGTTCGTATTAGTCTGTGACATCAAATTCTGCCAGTTTTGAAGCCTTTGAATAATCACTGAATTAGCTGCCTTCATTTTCCATTTAATTTTTGGCCAAGTCTTTTCAGTGTTCCCTGCAAAGTGCCTATTGAATTCTCTTTTATTGCTGTGAGCAGCATCTTTACAGATGCTCAATCCTCAAGTGTGGGCTTGATAATCTTATCTGAAGTGACTATAACTCCATAGGTCCTCCAGCCCCAACTCAAAACAGAGGTTACCAGTGGTTCTCAAATCTGGCTACATGTTGAAATCCCTGGGGAGCTCTTAAGAACAGACCAATGTCAGGGCTGAGCACTAGCATTTTTATTTCTCCCAGATGATTATAATATACAGACAAAACTAAGAGCCACTGAAGTATTCCATTTCTAGGCTATGTTAATTCTAGGGGGGTTTAAATTTTCTGTGGATGTAGTATATCAGATTCATTCTTTCATTATATTTGCTAAGTAACTATTGTTGATGTATTAAAAAAAAACTATTGATTTCCACATACTGATTTATAGGTACAAATCCTTTTGAATTTTTTTCATCTCTAAGAGACTTTAAGTGATAATTGTGGGCTTTCCAAAGAAATAAATCATATTTATTAGTTCCCTATTGCTCCTATAACAAGCTACAATAAACTTAGTGGCTTATAGTGGCACAAATTTTATTATTCTGGAGATCAGAAGTCTAGCATGGGTCAGCAGGGCTATATTCCTTCCTGAGGCTCTAGAGAAGAACTTGTTTCCATGACTTTTCGTGCTTCTAGAGGTCACCTATATTCCTTTGCCCATGGCCCTTCCTCCATCTTCAAATCCAGCAGCTTAGCCTCTTCCTTCTTCTCTGACCTCTGCTTCCATCCTTCCATCTTTTCTCCACTCTAATGTTTCCTCCTCATAAGTACCCTTGTGATTACTTGGGCCTACCTGGGTAACTCAGGATAATCTCTGTATCTCATGATCCTTAACTTAATCCCACCTGCAAAGTCCCTTTGGCCATTTAAGGTAATATATTCACAGGTTCCTGGGGTAGGATGTGGATTCTTGGAGAGAGGGATGTCATTATTCTTCCTACCATATCATCTTAAGACATATTGCCTACTCTGATTATATTTTTATACCCCTCCTTTCTCTTGGCTTTGTCAGTCCTTCCCCCCTTACTGTTGATAGTAATGACAGAGATAGAGATACAGATAGAGACAGAGACAGAGACAGAGACAGAGGAAGGAAAGGAAAGGAAAGGAAAGGAAAGGAAAGGAAAGGAAAGGAAA